>NW_017728943.1:72155541-72177184 GCF_001723895.1 Crocodylus porosus | reverse complement strand
TAAATAAAGTCTTCTTTTCCCTCTCCTTTACACTTAAAAATTAAATAAAAGAATTGGTTCCGTCCATATGTACTGAAACAAGAACAGACTACATGTGTTAAGGCAGCGTCTGTACTTTCAGAACAATCTGACAGAAACCTATTACAAAGAGAATGCCTCCACTGAAAGTTAGGAGCTCCTCAAGTCATGCTTCTGGCACAATGCTAGGTAATCAGCCACCACTGGAACTGTATCACTGGCAAGTTATCCAGAGTACGAGTCATATATAAGTGAATGCAAAGAGGAGACATCTTCAGGGAAGGGATTTATTTCTGTTCAGCAGAAAATTCCAGTAGCTCACACATATTACATGCAGGTGCTGGAGAAGAGAACACCCCAAGCCCGAAGGTGGGGTACAGCCAGCTACCACTCTTATCCTAAAAAGGCTACGTGATTCAAGACAAGCTCCCAGCAAGGGGCCATGCACTTTGTCCCCTTTAAAACTGGAAGTCAATGGCAGGCCCATTCCAACAAAAAGATGGGGTGGCCCAAGATGTTCTCTAGAACATGGGTCCAGTTGATTGAGTTCAAAGGGTGGAAAAGAAACTCCAAACTGGTGCCTTTCTACCAGAACAGGAGAAACAGCAGCAGCAACAATGGATCCTGAAAGGGATGGTACTGAAAGAATGGTGTGACACACTGGTTTTGTAATATTTCTGGTTTAAATATATCCATGTTGCATGCCAGTTTCACTGTCTAGTTTGTAAGGTGGAGGAAAGGGGGTACAGAATGGGTGGAGAAGAGGAGTTAAGAATGAATGAAGTCAGAGCTGCCTTGCCTACATGCTGGACTAGACAGGAACAGGGACCAAATGGCTGGGTCTCATAGCTGCAAAGAAGAAGCCAGGGCTCACTCCATTCCACAAGCTACACCTGAGCAGGCTTCAGGGAGTGTTCAGCGAGGCCCCCTCTACACATTATATTTATGCCACTATTAACTTGTTTGCTGGTGATCAGGCCTATACATATATGGCACAGCAAGAGGCTCAACTGTTGGGATCAGATTCCTACAGTGTCTTTAAAACAAGCATGTTCCAGAGGCCAGGGACCAAACAAGACTGGGGGTCCCCAAGGAAGTGCTCAATACCCTGGAGGAAATCCATGATACCTAGTACTTGTTTATCTATCCTCTAGGGAGAAATAAAAGACAGATTTGGTTTTCACCTCCCCATCCACTCTCCTCAGCATGCCAGAGATACCTCTCTGCACATAACAGAATAAGAGAACCAAGTCACTGCTGTCCCTCCAAAAGTTGCAGAACAGCCAAAATGATCCTCTGTCGCCATTACTTCTTTTTAACCTAAGCCTCTCCAGCAAAGTAAAACCAAAAAAACATCACAGCCATTAAATATATCATTTGGCAATCTCTTTATGTGCCTTCAAATTAATCCATCAGCATATAAAGGTCTCCCTCAAAGTTCAGGGACAGCAGACCACTTGCAGCTCATTGTCAATTTACTTGCTGTTAACAATTAAAAGACTAGCAAAGGCCACCTAGAAATCCCAGAGGGCCTGGGGAACAAGAAAACCAGGTAGGAGGCAAGAAATAGCAGCATCTAGCATGTCCCTCCTGGCTAACCTCTGCAATTGCTCATGGATTACTGGGTCAAACTTCACTCTGAACAGCAGAGGCCAGCCTCCCTTGCCCTTCCTGCCTGACACTGCTCAGTGGGTATTGCAATTCCTGGAATTGGCTAGGAATCCTAAGAAAAAGCAAAAATGGTTTACAGCTCTTGACATCAGTGAATGCTTTCTGGGTGAAAGGCATGATTATTAAGCAGACCACCACCTTATGCATTTGTTTTTAAGACAGTCTTGTTATTTGCAACAACCACATTAGTAGCTCGATAAATTCTTCCTTCTGGTTTTACTCCGAATCAGCAAAAATGTGTACATTGCTGTTCTACTGGCAGGGACAATTAACTTCTCAGTGGCTGCATGGATGTTAAAAAGGAACACAAACTTGCCTGGCACTAGCTCATTCATACATTCCCTGTTGTTTAATCCTCTCCCGACTGTCATACAAGCTGCAACCCATCCTCTAACTAATGGGAAGCCCAAATGCAAGAAATGCCCAGCGACTCCAGCTCACATCAGCTTCAGAGGAATTTCCCAGCATTCAGCTCCATCAATAACCTACCTCTAAGCTTTGAAGTCACTGAAATTACTGCAGCAGAGTAGCTCAAGGGATCACATACAGGCAATGAATGTCATGCTGGAATTTTAAAATGGACCGTCAAACTTTAATAAGAAAAGGGCCTCTCATCAGATTAGAGGCAGCCAAGAAAAGCAATGTACTAGAGTACTAGCTGGTATGGCTTTACATTGTTTTGGGTTTTTTTTCTTCTCATGCACATGTGCAGGCCAGAAACAGTTCTAACCTTGGAGAAAAAAATTCAGAGAAGCTGTCTCTAGCTATAAATGAAGACAAGCATTTCATATAAACAAGCACAAGGTCCATCAGTAACAGTAACTAAGTGCTATTTTTAAATCTCAAAGCAGTTGGGACAGGTATGATAATTAAAAAAAAAAAATGGAAAAAAAAACAAAGGCTTTCCCTCCTATCATCCTCTCTCTGACATTGCAGAGCCTCCACATTAATTCAGCACTAGAAAGACTCTCCATCAAGCCTCAAAACCACAGGAGGAATCAGCCCATTTACTGCCCTATTCCTGCTGTTGACTAACCAGGTCACTGACAAGATTTCATTTCCTATACCCCACAACTGTAAGGGAGGGGTAGTGCCAGGAAGAAGCAAGCAAGTAAGATTCCACAGGGCACAGGAAACTGCATAAGCTCACTCCACTACTTAAAATCAGGCTGCCTAGAAAGGACTCCAAGAAACAAAAAGGAACAGGTCAAAAGATAACAGCCTGACTCTTCTTGCTTTCCAAGAACAAATGAGGCCAGGTGATGGCGGGAGGTATGGTATGTTTTCCAAGTTGTGCTGGCTGAAACAACGTATGTTTCTTTTCTGAGAAGTTTCATTTCTCACCTCCCCATCCCCTCAGGATGACTTTCCAGCCTGAAGCATGAGTCAGTCATTCCTCATGCAACAGTTTTGGGTGCAGAGAACAGGAGCCATATAGACACAGTCCTGGAAGTCCACAGGCAGCTTGAGAGCTTGGACAGCTGCCATTTCATATACAGCAGCTGTCAACAAGCAACTAGGATAAATAAAGTTATACCATAAAGGAACAGAGGTGCTGCAACATGCTTTCCACTGAAACAGGCAGGCCTAGGGTGCAAGGAGCTCCAATATCAGCACTTTGGTGTTTTCAGAGGCCTGTATGAGTTCCTATTTTTGGAATAATGGAAGTGTGCCTTCAAAAACAAGAAGATTATTATACATGGTCTTCTTACAAGAGCATTATATGCAACTGAGAAGACACAGGAGTGTAAAGGATCCTGCATATGAAATCCCGTTTTAGCAGATTCCCTGAAGGAGTCAAAAACCTTTACTTCCATCTTGCAATTAAAGAAAAGGTTGCCCTGCAAAAGAGCCAAGTCTCGAGGCATGCACAGCTCCAATATACAGAGGCTAAAGAATTTTCAGAGGCATGTGGCAGGCACCACAATAAGCCCATGAAAGTGGTGGCTGGCCCCTTGATCTGCTTGCATAATCGGCTGGCTGCCTCCTCGACTTGAGTAGACCCCTATCTATGGTGCATTCCACACCACACTGAGCCAGCTTCATTGCAAGTTCAGGACTGTTAGTATCTTATTAGCTGCACCATCATAGTCACTGATGGATAATTAGGTGCACTAAGTGCCTTTCACATGCATTCACGTGCATGCACAGAGCCTCACCTCCAAAGTTGGCAAGTCTCCCAATCCGCGTGACTGGCACCTTCCGCTCTCGGGCCCGTTCACTGAGCTGCAGCAGTTGGGAAGAGAAAAAAAATCCACATTGAAACTTGGCTAAGAGGTGTCATATGAAGTCAGCATATAGTTCCTGTAATGCTTGAAGACCAGCATTAGACTGAAGTTAGCATCTCAAACCTGGGTCCTTGGCATTTCACTTAACATGGACTCCCCCCCACAACATCTTCAAGTTTTCCCAGGTGAATTCAACATTGGCGACTTCACATTAAACACGATGAATGGCAAACACCAGGGGGACATATAGTAAGGAAGCACAGAGAATAAAAAGGCTTGTGCTCTCCCCTCTGGGAGATCCCTGCTTATCACCACCTCTGAAACCCTTTGATGTTCAGGATGCAGGAGGCTCCATAAGACCAACCTGCCCTTGTCACCTACTGCAGAAACTAATGCTTATGAATGGTCCCAGGTTCAGAGCATCCCTCCAACAATAGGTGCAGCAGAAGCCTACACAGGTTTAATAAAAGCAGCACCATAAGTCAAGAGCAAAATGCTAACATTTGCTGTAGGGTTTGTGGAAAGGAGGCAGCAGAAAGCCAATCACAACAACAGTCCTCTCTGCCATGTAGTCTTTTACCCCACTCTAATCTCTCCTCCCCCTTTCAAATGAAAGCCTGGTCAGAATTTAGGTCCACTGATGCCCAGGGACAAAAAATGTAAAGCTTACACTGTCCCACTTTATGTGGTTCACCGTGACCTAAAAGGTTCGCTGGTTATTGAGGATTTAAGCATATGCAAACCATTCAATCCTTCACACCTCTGCCAAATCTGCCAGACAACACAGTCCCTTCTAGGACAGAAAGGATTCCTTAGGACATTCCTTGAACTTCCAGGGCCTTGGGCTGTCTGCACCTGCTCTGTGCCTCAGCTGTGAGCCAAGAGTAAATATAGACCCTTTCACTAGCCTAGGCATGCAGCAGTACATTGAGTGCCCAGCATGGGGAAGGCAAGGTGACCCATCCCCTGGTTATACAAAAAGTCCAATTCAGGGTAGAGGTTTTAGCTGTGCTCTCACACCAAATGAAGTGGGGGAGGAGGACTGACTAACACAGCATAGATGGAAACTAACAAGCAGACACATTCCCTTTTCCCCACAAGTGCCAAGGAAGCAGCGAGCCCAGATTTTGGAGAGGTCCCCACAGCTAAAGCCTAGGGCCAGAAATTGTTGTTGTTAATAATGATAACAACAACAACAACAACAACAACAACAACAACAACAACAACAAGAACTACCTACCATCTGCTTGTGAGGCTTATGTTCTGGATTACTTTTGGCCTGCCTGGCTTTTTCAATATCTTCAGCTGTTAGTCCACTTACAGAGTGGTCTTGGTGAAAAGCTCTGTTCTGTCCAGAGGCAGCAGCAAAAGGATTTCCAGGGTCCCTAAATCCTCCAAATAGCTTCGCATTTACTTTGGCAGAAAAGGGATTCTGTCCTGGGCTTGAGTCTCCAGTCTCACTAACGTTTCTAAAAGGTCCATTTGTGGCATAAACATGCGTTGGGCCCTCTGCCCCACTGCATTCATTGGGCTGACCAGAAGATGATGAGAAGTCCTGCGCAGAACTCGATGATGACTCTGATCCTGAGAAAGCATAGTCCCTCGCAAAATCCTCACTGATATCAGTTAAGTTCTCCTGCTTTTTTCCCAGCTCCTGTAAGTTGCATTGGAAACAGTTCAGAAGTAGAAATTGAAAAACCCATAACATCCACCAATAATTCTCATATGGGCACATGATGCTAGGCCAGATCCAAACTTTTCCTGTTTACGGTAAATTTAGTGTGGAACATGGTCCCATCATTTTAAGAATACCAGAGGAAGGAAAAAAACCCAAGAGTAATAAATGTACTACTGAACGCATTTTGTCCACTTTATTTCAATCTTATTGGATAAAGGATTATTAACAGTTAAAATAAAAGGCAAGTCCCTGACAAACATCCAAACAACACCCTTTGAGAAAGAAGTTCCATGACACAAATGAAAGTCAGGGCAAGTGCAATAATACCAGAAGAAGATAGTAAGCAGATAGTACAATATTAACCAACTCTGAACTTGCTATAATACATTGTTTAGATACCAGTCACAGGAGCAAAAGAATAACTAGGCAAATAAAAAAAATAAATGCAGAAATTCCCATTACAGTGCAATTTAGCTTAGACCTAGTTGGGCGATCACATCAGCACAGCCAAAGAATTCTGGTAATATTCTTTAATATGATATTTCTTTGCCTCTACAATTAGCTTGTGTATAATGTGTGGGTGACAAGGTACCAGACAGCTAAATTCAATGAACTGGTGTTCTAGGCACACATTTCCCCTGTGGCTCTGCTCAGTCCTGACCTGCAATACCTGCCCTGCTAGCCCAGATACTTTGTTCACTTTCCAGCACTGGTTAAGATTAACACAAGGGATGAGACTAACTCCCTGAGCCATCTAGTGCCTCTGGCTCTCCTCAGCCACCTGCCTCCACAGTAAATAAATCCTGGAGGTGCTGCTGAGGCCTGCAGCCAATAAGTGGGGTTCTAGTCCTCACATGATTATACAAGCAGCAGCACACTTTAGGCTCTTTCCCAAACATTGATTATTTTTTCCCCTCTTTGAGGAAGGAAAGCAGGACATAGCCCTTCCTGTTATGCAGGCAAGTCTCATGTAATTGCAAACAGCAACATCCCTGAAAAAAAAAAAAAAAACCACACAACAAAAAACATGGATTTTTATTCAGTGCATTGGGACCAACCTTTATCACTGTATGAAAAGAGCAGATTTTATTTTTCCTTCTTACTTAATCTTAAAAGGTGGCAAGAACTGTCAGTACTTGGCAAGGGCTACAAGACATTTATAGAAGGTTCTTGTCCTCGCATCTTATAGCACACTAGCTTTCCTGAGACAAGCCACAGACTGTTCTTGTTGTGGCTGTAACTCTAAATACAACTGATTTACAGATAGCAGGCTAAATGTACTGCAAACTTTTAAGTGCGACCTTCCTACATTGCAGAAAAGCATGCAAAAAAAAAAGCAAGTTATAGAAGTCTGTCACAGGATGATGAGTGTTCTCCCTATTTCTCTCCTGCCAACCATGCAACCAAAACATGTGAAAGAACTCCCACATGAGACCTGGGACCAGAGAGAGAGATTTGAAGATCAAAATGTATACATAGTAAAACTGGGGTGCATAAACACCCATAAGTGGACATGCCTAAGTCACTCACACTTCACCAAAGCCAGGGCAAACAAAGATAATATGGGCCTGGAATCCAGCAGATTCACAGAATATGGCCAAAAGAGACAGTTATGGTCTGTAGTCCAACTCCTTACAGCACAGGCCACAGAACTGCAGTGCAGTATTCTCTATCAAACCTACAACACATTTCAGGTATAAATATCTTAGAAGGTCATTATTTAGAGAATGGTCCTGCCAACCTAGGACCCAAAGCACAAGAGATGGCAACACATAAGATGTGGAACTCTCCTGTACATGGGGTCAAAAGCACAGAATTAACAGGCCATCTGCTGAGTACTACTACAAATGCAAACTTAATGCAGGTTCATAGCTTGGCTCTTCTGAAAAATCCAATCTAAACTATGAGTACAAAGAACCTGAACATCTGGCCCCGAACTCCTGTACAAATACACACTTACGTGTGTGTGTGACAGAAGGGTTAAGAAGCTGCAGAATTGTCAGAGAAAGACTAAATGAGCATAAACCTAGGAAGATGCAAAGAGGTAAGATAGGCCATCTTATGCATGGCCATTTGACAAGACAAGATGACTAAAGCATATTTTGTATTCTGCATCTCTTACAACTCAGGAATAGAGCTGGGTGCACACTGTGTAATAGAATCATGGAGAGTTAGGGTCGGAAGGACCTCCAGAGGTCTTCTAGTCTACCCCCCTGTTCAAACCAGGACCTTCCCAAACTAGATCATCCCAGCCAAAGCTTTGTCTAGCTGAGTTTTGAAAACCTCCAAGGGTGGAGCTTCCACCACCTCTCTGGGTAACCTGTTCCAGTTATTACCCTCCTAGCGAGACAATTCTTCCTAATGTCTAACCTAAACTTCCCTTGCTGCAACTTGAGGCCATTGCTTCTTGTGTCAATGCCCAGTTTAGCAAAACAGCACTGGGAATGAAGCTATGCTGCATCCAACAACCATAAGACAGTTCCTAGAACGTGGAAACTAACACCATTGGTGCATCCACAAATGCAAGCATGTGCGCTTGCAGCAGTTCAGATAGAAGCTATGCCATTGAGCCAGGGCTTTTTGCCTCAGTGCACATGCCCAGACATGCATTTGTGTGGGACAAATTGTGCCACTTGGGGAAAAATAACCCTGCCTGACTCCTGAATCTGCATACAGGGGGAGCTTGAGCCCAGGGCCAACACCTGTGCTATACCCAGCAGTATAAAAAGCTGCCTTGTCCTGGCCCCATCAGTACAAAAAGTTGCCCTATCAAGTAGCTCAGGGCTACTCGCTCTCAGGAGCTTCTGGGGCCACTACACCCTGTGTCAGCTGGACTGCTAAAACAACCCTGCACCCTTTACCCACTGCAGCAGTCTGACCTGCTGCACACCTGCCAGACCCAGATGGAGACTGCACAGCCAGTAGAGGCATCTGCCCCTCGAGGCCAGCTGTGGCTGCAAAGTTGGCCTTCATGTGACACTACTGCCATGTGTGCCCCCTGCACAGCCATCTAGGCAGCTATTACCTGGAAGATGTTCCAGGTGTGGTGGCCTGGTCTGAACTGTCAAAGCATGTCCTCCTGGCCCCAACTGGCCAAGAGGTCAGCCACCTCCAACTGGGTCCAAGGTGCCAGCTCTGAGCAGGCAGGGTCCTGCCACTGGCCTCCCTAGCAGGAATTCTGGTGTCCCCTACTGGAAAACTGAAAAATCCCCAATAAAAAAAATCCTGAAGTCACTCTATAAAATACCCTGAAATCCATGTTCCTCCACAATTAAAACAAAAGACCGAGAGAGAGAGCAAGAGTTCAGTTGGGCAAAGTTTTATTGATAGATCTACAGTATTAAAGCAATTTGGAAGCCTACCAGTGTCTCTATCACCATAATAAAGTGAATTCTAAATCCTTATATGTTTTGCTGCCACCCCACCCCTGCAGGGCCCACATGCCCCACCCCCACTTGCTACCTAGTCTCCCAGATTGCTGCCCCGCCTGGTCCCATCCCCCGCTGGCTCCCACAGCCCTCCCGCCCACTCCCCCAGACTTCCCAATGGCTGCCCTGCCCATCCCCATGTCTTGCTTATACCCCCAGCCCTCCAATGGCTGACTCCCCCCACCTCCGGCACTTAAAAAAAAAAAGCCTTTACTCACCAGCAGTAGCAGGAGCTCTGGGGTCTCCTGGTAGAGTCCCCCATGCAGCACAGGGCAGCAAGGCCCAGGTTGGTGCCGCTGCAGCTGGCTCCCAGCCCCTCACTGTGCATGGGGGCACCAGTGACCCCAACAGCAGCTGCTAGTGCCAGCGAGTACAGGGTTTTTGTTTTAAATTGCCGGGATGCTGGGGCCCAGAAAGGCAGTAATTGGCGGAGGGCAGGAGATAGGGTTGGGCCAGGCAGTGCAGTGGGGCTCGGGGGGGGGGCAGGCAGGGGATGGAGGAGCAGGCAGCTGTCCCCTCCCCCCACTCCCTACCCTGGTACAGCTCCCTGCAGCTGGCATGCTGCCTGTTCTGCACAGGCAGGGCTTCAGCACCAGGGCAAGGGCCAACCATAGAGACGTTCTGGCTGCTACCAGAGCATCTCTGTGGAGGACCCAATTGCTGGTTGCCTGCCCTGCCTTTTTCCGCTGCAGGTTTTTTTTTTCCAACCGTTGGATATGGGGTCTAATTTGCATTGCGGGGAACATTTTTTCATTCCTGCGTGCGCCTCTTCCAGCATGTCAAAGGGCTTTGAGATGCTGCAAGATGCACGTGCATGCTCATCTGGACGTGCCCTATGATTCTACCAATGCTCACTCAGGAGTGAGGGGAACTGTATTGGGAACAGCTCTAGAAAAGAGATACAGCCCAACAAGGCTCCATTCCTGCCTGAGCACCAAACCAGCTAATCCAGGAGTCAGCAATATACATCCTGCAGAGCCACAGGGCTTTTTGCCTGTGCCCATGCCCAGGCTGAGGCAGAGCAGCGTGAAGCTCCACCAGTGCAAGGGTATTGGTGGCTGCACCCGTGCCACTGCTACTTCTCTACAACCCCGCTCCCTTTCCCCAGTCCCCAATGCTGCAAGTGCAAGCACAGCTTGTACCAGCAACAGAGTAGACTGGGCCAGGAAAAAACAGAAACAGCATGAAAGCAGCTTCTTGGTGCCAACACAGCTCTCCATCAACCAGAAGCTGCACTTACACTAGAGCCAGGGAGGAAAGGGCTGGGAGAAGTAGTGGTGGCAGCTGCGTGGCTCCAACAGAGATGCAGGGAAAGAACAAACACCCTGCCCTCCCCCACAAAGCTCTCCAGCCTGCACCAGAATGGGGCATGGCTGTTCTGACATGTGGCTTGAAAAAAGTTCCCAGCTCCTGAGCCAATGAAACATCTGCAGACTTCAGGGCATGATCCTCCATTTCTGTTACTTGCATAGCACCACACACAACAGGGCTCTGGTCCATGACAGGAACTCCTCTGCACCACAATACAAAGAGTTCAGAAAACAGCTCTAAGAGAGGACAAAAAAAAACTCTGACTGGATATTTATCTACTGGACTAGATGATCTTCAGTGTTTTCCTGTTTTCATGCCATTGTGTAACCCTTATGAAAGAACAGGTCCATGATGACTGAAGTTCTTGGCCCCATTTCATGGACCACTCAGGTGGTAAATTAAAGAGCATCCAAATATTTGCTGCTCAGACTGGCAGGTCTAATGGCAGGCCTCCCAGTCACATCTTCCCACTTGGGACATGCCAAGCTCAATACCTTGTCAGCTCGTAGCAGAACTGCTCTCAAAGCACTCATCCATTTTCAGCCCTCCTCTGTGAACAAAATCAGGCACTTTGGTGCCCACCACATTTACTCAACTGCGCAAACAAGCACCCAACATTCCAGTTGGATTGTGAACAAATCATTCAAGTGTCAGATTTTAATGAGCCAGAGAAAAAACAAGTTAAAAAGGAGAAGCCCCAACACAAAAAACAAGAAACAATTTTAAAAAAATGCAGAACTGCTTTTTGGATATTGCTGATTTAAGATAAAGTCCTTCAACACCCTTGGAGTTACTGTGTGAATTTACTCTGAAGTAACATCAAAAACCCATTTTATACAGTGCTGGCAGAATTTGTTGCATGCCCAGTAAATCCCCTCTGTGCACATCACCTGCTAGACAAAGATTTCTTTCACATACACTGTCAATAAAGGAAAGAAGTCGACTACCTACAGGGAATGACACACCCAAAGAAGGTTTCCTTACCTGTATTTTCCCCATGGCAGCACTCAACTGCTCTTCAGCAGTGGCCTGAAACGTCCTTGCAATTGCAGCTGCATCACCACCAAGAAAAACTTGCCGAAGCTGTCCTGCTTGGGTTTCTACGACTGCCTTGCTCAGCTTAGCCAGGCCTCTCATCAGCATGAAGATGTCGCCCGCCATGATGAACCCCTGTACGTGCTGAAAGACAGAGTCAGAGTCATGGAATACAGCAACTAGGGAAAGATTTCCAATTGCACAGCCCCAATGCCTTCCAGCCCCTCTAGGCAACTGCTCCCATTAGGAAGGCTCTTTGGCTCAGATCTCCAAAAGGATGCTGGCCAAGTTGAATCCCAGAAGATGATGGCCACATTTTATAAGTGTGCAGTGAAGGATAACACTCGGGGATCCTCTACACCCTAAGATTCATATACAATACTTTAGGGGAAGCAGAGGTGGGTAAATCTCCTAATCCTGGGCATCTATATCTCATTCCTTCCCTAACTTCTATGAGTTCACAAGCAGAATTTTCAGGACCCCAAAAAGGTCACATTGCCAGGGCTGGCTCTCTCGTACATGTACTCCTCCAAGCACTTCAATACAGAACACAGGGATGCTATTTAAGGCACAACTCAACCCATGGAAAATTCTCTCTGGTCTGGAAGAATATAGTCATCAATGAGTCATTCAGTTCTGGTTGCAGTCTCTACAGGTTACTATCAGACTACTTCTTGGATAACCATGCAAAGTCATCATTTCATTTTTAGAGCATGTTCCATCAACGTGCACACGTGCACTCACGCACAAGCACAAAACAAGTCATGAACATCAGTACAGTCCAAGTGCGGTAAACCCAGTCAATGGCACATACAACACTATGCCATCCAGTCTTTAAGTGACTGGATCCAGTTGTCTTCTGAGAAAAACTTAACCCTTTTTGTAGAGAAGCCCTATATGCCAATTGCACAGAAAAAGCACAGCTTGCCTTGGGATACAACAACTGAATTCCAGGACAGCCTGAAGAAATAGCATCAATGAGTCATTTACAGTTCTGGCTGCAGTCTCCACAAGTCACCATGAGACTATTTCCTGGATAACCATTCAAAGTCATCATTTCATTTTCAGACATTTTGTCAACGTGCGCATGTGCATGCATGCATGCACGCACACACGCACAAGCACAGGACAAGTCATGCACATTAGCACAGTCCAAGTGCTGTAAACCCAGTCAATGGAACATACAGTTATTATGCCATCCACAAACTAGAAATGACTAGATCCAGTTGCCTTCTGAGCAAAAAATAAAACCTTCCTTGAAGAGAAGCTCTACATACGAGTCACACAGAAGCAGGATGGCTAGCCTCGGGATAAGAGAGATGAATTCTAGGCCAGCCTGACAGTTCTTGTAAATCAAGGGCAAAAATTCTTGGTTACTGATGTATCTGTTGAACAAATGGAATGATCAAGGGCTGACAACATGGATCATTCTCTCTATTTATTATTATACTATACTATACAGCCATTTACTATTATAATATTACTGTTATAATGGATACATGACAACCTCTAAGTACGGCATAACTTATACCATTAGGGGCACAGAGGTCGACAATGTACCTGCACTACAGATGAACCAATAAGTAAAATGAGAATTTACATCAAATGCGTCACATTTTTTGCAGGTCACTTGTTACAGAAGGTATCCAACATGCCCTGGCTGGAACAAGAGGAATCAAGCAAAAGCTTTGCTTTCAAAAGTACCCCACTTCAAGAATTTCAAAGCCTGGTGCTTAATATTACGCTAACACTGTATCATTTACTTTTAAAACTTAAAATATATCCTGTCAGGTAAGAAAAGGGGCTTACTACATCACTCTGCAGGAAATATCCCTCCTCCCCCGCCATTTTTACACTAAACCTTTTGCCTAATCTTGAACAAACATTCAATATTCACCCAGTGCATCTACAGCAGGGGTCAGCAACCTTTTCAGGCTGCAGGCCAGATTGACCCAGTTCAGGTCAGAGGTGGGGTGGCTCAGAAGGCATTCACTAGGACTCAGCCATTGGCACCACTGCTTTTTCCACCAGCTGCACAGGGAAAGCACCTGTAACAGGGCTTTCCCTGCCCACATCCCCTGCCCCCCCAGAGGCACAGGAGGTGTCAAAGCCCTCACCCCAACCAGGGAACTGCCAGTTACAGACACCCTCCACTCCCATAATGCCTCAGGTAAGAAGCAGTGGCACTGGGCACCTGCATCTGACCCAAACTTGTTCAATTCAGCTCCTGACACCTCACAACCGTGGGTCAGATCAAATGGCTCCATGAGGGGGCCATAGGTTGCTAATGCCTAATCTACAGGACTGTTGTCTGGACTGGAAAAAACTAAGGTATTAATCAGCACAGCGTTATTGTCCAAGCTGAAATACTAAAGCTCCGCTCTCACTATCTGGAGCACTGGGAGATGATGGAGTTGAAACTACTGGAACAAGAATAATGTATTCAAAGAAAATTAAAGGGATCCATACTAACACCTAGCCCCTCTAACAAATTAAATATTAAAACCAAACTCTTCCTCTCACTCAAACAGGAGTTCAGAAGCTGATTTTGCCACCAGACCACAGAAGTCATATAGCTGATAAGCTGTTTAAGAATTGATGTCTTGCAACAAAAACAACAAAAAAATAAAATAAAATTGAGACGCTAAAAAGCCACAAATGGTGCATATATTGAGCAATGTTTTCTCAACGCTCAACTGCTAAATATAACAATGAGCAAATACAACCAGTTCCCATTTGTTGGTTTGAGCTATAAAGCAGATATTGAGTCAAACTCACTGCTACCAAAATTCTGTTGACTTCCATGAGATTGCATCCATTTCAGCCAGCAACGTTTTAACCCTTTCACAACCTACAAGACTTTACCTATAGTAAGTTAATTCAAAATGCTCAGGGATGAGACCCAGGAGACTGCCTTTCAGCACCTCTGCATATGAAGTGGGCCATCTACCTGGCAGTTACAAGCTCAGCCAAGGTGGCCATATAAGTCTGCCTTTATTAGGATGTGGGGAGGCATAGCACAGCAGGATTTATGTCCATTTTCTATCCAAACATTTTTGTCTATCATGTTGGACACAAGCACCAAATGGACTCCTGGGGTCCACTAGGAAGCACGACTCTTTGCAAGAAGGCTCCACGACAGTGGGATGTTACTAAAATAAGAAACATCAAGTAGTAGACTATATAAAAGAAACAGTTCTATACACCTAATGTTAAACTGGAGAGGTGCTTGTTGTTTCACTATATATGGTAACACAGTACTGTAGGTATGCCTAGATTTTTATAAAGTCACACTGGACATAGGTCCTGCCTTAAGAAGCTTGTACATCAACTCAAAAACTGAGCACTCCTCAGTTCCACGAGGGTGTAAAATTGTCAATGGCAAGGAGATCACCACAAATAAAAGTCGATGAAAGTAGGATTTAAAGAGAGTCACAACCTTGAATTCTGCTGCACATGTTACTGTTAGCTCCCCTCTTATTCTTAACGTTCTGCATGCCACAAGTTGGTCAGTATCAAAACATTAAGTAGAGCAAAGGAAAAAAACAGCTTTGTTGTAATGGTTAATCCTTGGGCCAAGGCTGCCGTCAACAAGTTAAAGTTTAGATGGTGCCTGGTTACAGACCTCTTCCATGAGGAAGTTGTAAACCAGGAGAATAAACATTCATTTTCAATAATGTTAGGGTCCCCAGGAAGGCAGGTTTCCTGTGCAGAAAAAAAGGAAAAAGAGCAAAGCACCCAATTTTGAAGAGCTCATGGACAAAAGGACATACAAAACTCAGTTACTCTGAGAGAGATATGGAAAGTGGAAGTCAAGAGACTATCAAGGCACGGACAGGAAGGCATAGAAGAGAATGAAAATAACTGGGAGAAAAAGGAGGCCAGAACTGGGAAGATTACTTTTTCCTCTCTTGTGGTCTGATCCCGTGTCCCTGACCTCCTTTCATGAAGGGGTTGGGAGGGGTGGGGGATGGACAGTAAAAATGATAAAAATCCTAGAAGACAAGAAGAGTAAAGAAACACAATAATATCTGCCACATCAGGGTTCAAGACAGTTGAGCCAAATACTAGACTCAGGTGTTCAAATCCAATGCAGCAAACAGTGGAGGAACACTTTGTTCTATTAGAGCAACACTACCGCAAAAGGATAGTACAAGCAACCATCTCTGAAAGAAAAAAGAAAAAGAAAGAAAACAAGTTCAACCAGCCTTGGCCTCCCATCTGTAAAGACAAGTTATAACATGGTTAGAATGATTTCTGAAAACCCATCATCAAGAACAGGCAGAAACTAGACCACTTTCCATACTGACAAACCAGTCACATCTGCCAACAGTCAAGCTGTTTGTAAACCTGGCTAGAAAAAGTTCTGTGGCCAACCTTGGCTTATTGTCCTAGCACAGACAAAGCTAGGGTGGCTCAGTTTAGTTAACCTTGTGTTTCACATCTAGAGCACATCTCTGAAAAAATGTCCCACAGCTCTTAAATGGAAGAGGACAGGAAGTTGTTGGGAAGAATAACATCAAGTCACTTGTGCATAACATCAAGTCACTAAGTGTCAAAAAAGTAGCGGGAATGGGGGATTAGAGAGTTAAATTACATGCCATGCTTGCAGATCATCTGCCCCCTGATACTGGACTGACTTTCAAGCCCAGCTGAAATCATACAAACTAAATAAATAAATAAAAATATCAAGAAACATCAACCTCAACTGAATGTTTTTACACATGACAACTCTGTGATACAGTATCCTGCTTTACAGAAATTTCAAACATACAGCTCTCAGGCTGCATATGGCCCACAGAGGTGTTCTATCCAGCACACTTGGCTACGGACTGGCAAACAGAAGTTATGGGGTGTGGTGGGGTGAAAACAGCCTGCTGCAGAGTCTGGGTCCCTTAAACCCTGGTAGACGTGGCAATTAGCAAGCAAGGGCTGACAGTCCCAATCATCACCCATCTCCACTGCCATGGTCCTACCTCCCTAGCCAGAGCTGATGCCACACTGTCACACAGTACCCTGCAAGCCAGGGGTACCCCATGGCAAGCCAGAGCTGCCAGCACTGCATGCCCCAAGCTGGATCTGGCCCTCAAGGAGCCCTGTGGTCTGGATCTGCCCTGGGGCAAGAATTGAGTTTAGCACCCCTGGTGTCAGCTACTAAGAACAGCATGCTGAAAGACAAGACATCCCCACCCCTCCCAAATATTTGAGTGCAATATTTTAACAACTACTTAAGCAACAACCACATGAGTACACACTTACAGAAAGACACTCCTTTAGAGTGAATGGTACAGCACCAGATCTGAGGCAAATTGCATATGCCTTCAACAAGACCGGGTACCTGTTAAAACTTCATGTTCATGCATTTACATCAGTCCCTCCGCCAAAAATAATGGATCAACTTTTGATCCTTATGCAGTCCAACCAGATGCCTGAACAGTCAGGAACTCCAGCAGCTACTTTCCTCTTTCAACTTTTTTAAAAGGTATCAATAATTTAAAAATCAATAAAGTACTGTAATAGACCCCAACACAGGAAGTTTATATTTCTGGCCCTCCTAAAGAACACACATGCACACAGTTGGAGTTGCATGTTCCATTCCCCCCAACACACTCCAGGGACCACTCCACTCACCAGTACTCACACCTGCCTCTCCGGCAGGGAGGGGAGTAAGTCAGCGGGGTATGTGCACAACACGGGGGTTTAATCAGCCCTAAATTGAAGCGGTGTTTTTTAAAACCCACCGCTTCAATTTAGGGCCCCTGTTTTGTCTACACACACCCTAACACTAGTTTTTAAACTAGTAGAGCAACTGTAACCCACGTAGTCCTCAACTCCTAAAAGGTAAGAGTGCCCATTTTTTGGTCTGTAATAATACTTTAAGACACTGAGGAATTTATAATGGTGGGTGGGCACAAACAAAAAGCAAGTCCCCATACTAGATACAATGGGGGGGGGGGGTTCTACCAGAAATCAGCATCTCAATTTTACCAAAGGGAAAAACCGAGGCACAAAGAGGTGAAGCGACTCATCCCAGTGTCTCTAGTAAGATATGGCTAAGCTATGGAAAGCACCAGGTATTCTAGTCCTAACTCACCAGCCTAACATTTTATCCACTAGCCCAGATAGGCCTCCTGTACCATTACTTATCTATACCCATCTACTTTACCCAGATTTAAGAGAAAAAAAGGCCAAGGGAGATAAAAGGGAGCTGACTGATGGAGCAACAAAGCAACGAATTAATTTCCACGCCTGTGACAAACTTCACCAAGGCTGAGCCTATGTTACCATTCTTCAAAGTACCCATTACTGCTATCACTAGGGAACCTGGTTATCTCTGATTTAACAGATAAATGGGAAACCAGGTTTCTCCTTATGCACTTTAACATCCCTACCTTCCCCTCCAGTTCCTGCTGTTGCTACTGCCGGCTGAAGCTCTGAAGCTTGCCATGGTGGAGGGAAAGGTTGTTTTTGTTGGGGCTGGATGACACAGTGATAGCTGGGGATCCAAGTTTTCTCCAATTTAAAAAAAATCTCCAATTTTTGGGTTAAAAAAAGTAACCCCAAGCCCACATTTTTCCATGATTAAAATGAAACAGTATTATACATTATTGGTGGTGTTTCATTTAAAATCATGGAAAAATGGGTATTTGGGGTTATGGGGGGGTTTTTTTAAGCCAAAAGTGGGTTTTTTTTAAAATTGGAGAAAACCTGGATCCCTGGCTATCACTGTGTCATCCAGCCCCAACTTGGTATCCCATTTGTTCCCTGCACACCACAGACAAATGTTTACCCAACAAATTCATGCTGTGACCATAAGTAAAAGGTACCATTTTGAAAACACTAATATCTAGCTCTCATATCATACTTTCATGCAGTTTGATAGTAGATATAAATCTGCCTTCACATCACCTACAGCAGTGGCAAGTTCCATCCCCCACCCTAGTTCCCCTATATATCAGGGTCAACATTCTGAAATGTGTTCTCATTAACTAGCTTCCTTGTGTCCTAAATGACCAGGATGTCCACAGAGCAGTAAAAAGAGATGGCGTTTTCCCCCTTTATAAGGAACCAAAATAGTTCCTAAAGTTCAGCTAAAGAGACTCAACATTTTGTACATCAGGATCAGTGACATTCCTCTCCAAATAACTAAACTGGCAGAAGGCAAGACAGAATGACACCTTAGGCCCTAGTCTGGAAGCCCTGCCTTCTGTCTGACCTCAAACTACACACAGCTAACTAGTTCTCTCTAGGTTTACTTAGTTAAGAAATGGAGGAGCTGTAGAGTTACCAAGCCCTTCTCTGCTAGGAATTCTGGGGTATTTACTTTTGAGGGACACAGCTTATTTAGTTAAACATGTACAAGCTCTGACAACACTTTTAAAAATATCCTTGCACAAATAAGATGGCATGCTTCCCTGCCTTCTGCCTAACTTCAGACTAAGGGGAGGAGGGTGCAACAACCACTCTCAACAAATAATAACTACCAGTGACATTTAAAACTGAAACATCTTCAAATGCAGCCCAACCTTTTTGCCCTCTGAATCAAAGCATTGACTGCTACAGCAGTGATTAAAGTGGGCTGTCTTTCCAAAAATTTCTGGAGGATTAATGGTAGCATAAAAGTGATGTTCCTCATTTTTTTTTTTTTTTTTTTAAACCAATAACAGCTGACGGGGAAGCCTGAATGAACAGTTTTCCCCATAAATAGCTTGAGATGCAATAAAGGAATTTAAATAAAAACAAAAACCCAAACTCTTCACGTTGGCTTTGGACACCAAGAGTCTGCATGCTGCTCACTTTATTTTAGGCAGATACATCAGTGCAGAATGAATGTTCTGCACTGATGGCTTTACTTGCTTCATTCTGGTTAGGTCAGACATTGTCAGGCGATAGGCAAAAAACACTGTCGTGACCCACGTGTCTGGAATTAATGGAACTGCTTTCTACGCAGGTCAGAGATCTAGAAATAATTCACTTTCACCAATTAAGAGTCTAACACGAGACTTCATCCTCTTTATTAAAGGCTCCCTGCTCTACTTGGTGCCATCCTGATTGAAAATGTTTTAATTTTAATCCCCGCAAAGCCAAATTCTGCTCTTGGTGGGTGTGTACACATGTACCATCTTTCTGACCACTAGACTGAGGTATATTATCTTGAGTCGCATTAGTTAATATTGCCACGTGTCACAGGATAGCTGCTACCAAGTAAAGGAGCTCTGTGTGTGTGCTTCAACATGGCTTAACTTGGCATCTTAGCTGACTTAGTTAATAGGGCTGTGCAAAGCTTTGGTAGCTGATTAAATTTGGAGGAGATTCAACCTGATTCAGGGACCGAATCCCCGAATATGAATCGAATATCCATTAAAAGCTTCGAATTGATTTGAAGCTTTTCCGAATCTATTCAGATGCTTCAGAAAAGATTTGGCGGCTTTGGAGATTCGGTCATAAACTAAACAGGCAGCTGACAGCTCTCTCCAGCTGGTAAGTCTGTTAAGGGTTGGGAGAGGGAAGGGGTGTGGGGGAGGGAGGGACTGGGACAAGCTGACCAGCTGGGATGGGGGGACAATATTTGGGGAGGGGGAGTGAGGGATGTGGGCGCAGCAGTGCTGAGAACAGAAGCTCTGCCCCGCTACTGCTTGCTCAGCTGGGGGTGGGGGGGGAAGATTACAGAAACGGGATGTAGGTGTGACTCGCTCTAGGTGGAAGGGAGTAAGCAGCAGCAGAGCACAGCCCCCACTCAGCGCTGCTGCACCTCCCACACTGGCTGGCAAGTGGCAGCAGAGCAGAGCCCCTACTCCCAGTGCTGTTGCACAGTAGTGCTGGGAACGGGGGCTATGCCCTGCTGCCACGCACAGCAAGCCACACCAGCTTCGTGCCCCCCCCATGCCAGCTGGGCAAATGGCAGCAGGGTATAGCCCCTACAGCTCCCTCTGCCAGGGCAGAGGCAGGCACAGCCAGAGGAGCTATGGGAGAAGCCCCCAAAGCTGCCCTGCCCCAGCCTCCCAGCATTTAAAAAAAAGAAAAGCCCTGCACTCACAGCACTAGCAGCAGCAATAGAGGCCTCTGGGCACCCGTGGCAGAGCACTCCCACACAGCACAGGGCAGTGGGGGGCAACAGGGATCACCCCCCCCCCAACCGCCTGACACCCACACAGCAGCTGCCCCATGAAGCAGGTACGGCATGGCTCAGCAGCGCACTGCGTGCTGCCTGGGAGCTGGGGCGGCTCCACCTGTAAGCTAGAGCCCAGCATTGCTCACCCCCAGCTCCCAGAAAGCATGCAACACCCTGCTGAGCTGCCCTGCACCCATGCAATGTGACAGCTGCTGCGCAGGTGCCAGGTGTAGGGGGTAGGCAATCCCCGTTGCCCCATGCTGTGCAGGGGGGGCTCTGCCACAAGCACCCAGAGGCCCCAGTCACCGGTGCTGCAGCTGGGTCAGTGGAGGGCTTTAAGTGCTGAGAGGCTGGGGCTAGGCAAGGCAGCCACGGGGACTTCTCTCACGGCTCCCTCTGCCTTGGAAGCCGCGGGAGAACCTGCAGCCGCCTGGTTGTGCCTGCCTCTCCCCAGCCAATCCAAATCACCGAAGCTCTCCAAATCAGTGCCGAATCTTCCAAAGCCAATTCATCCAAATCCATTCAGGGCAGTGATCTGAATCAAATCACTGTCCTCCAAATTGGTCAAATCCTAATTGAATACTTCCCTATTCGCACAGGCCTATTAGTTAAGTTGCCTTATTTTAAGTAAACTTAGACATCTGTAGGCACCAAATTATATTCCTGTTAGAGGTGCACCGATATATCAGTCCAATACCAGATCAGCACCAATATAAAGAAAATTATCTGCATCAGAAATCACCAACAATTTGACCAATAAATGGCCTGTATACGCGTGCAACTGTAGCGTAGCATAGCATATAGGCAGAAAGGGCCACAGCCCAGGAGAGCTGCATGCAGCTGTTAAGTCTGTTGTGGCAGACAGAGAGGGGGGTAAGGAAAGGCTGAAGGGGGGCAGATCAAGCCCCCCATTATGAGGGAGGGAGTGGGGCTGGGGCAGGGACTGCGGTAGGTGCTGCCCAGCTGGGGTTGGCTCCCACCACTGTGCACACCTCAGGGGGGCATATGCCCCCAGATCTGCACAGAGCAGGAGGGCTGCCACTGCAGGCCGAGGTTGTGCCAGGCTCTTCCCAGCGGGGGGTTGGGCTGGGCAGCGACACTGGGAGGAAGGGTTGGGGGGCCTGAAATGCATTTGAGTGACTGCAACTCCCTCCCTGTAGCC
>NW_017728943.1:72142697-72155441 GCF_001723895.1 Crocodylus porosus | reverse complement strand
CCCCCTGCCCTGCGCAGATCCAGAGGCACAACCCCCCCACAACCCCTGTGCCCTCCCAAGGTGCACGCAGCAGCAGGAGCTGCCCCCACCCCTCCCTGCACCCCCCAGACAAGCCACTGCTCCATCCTGTACTCTGTCCTGGCTGGGCAGCGACTGCCCCAGCCCCATGCCTTCCCTCACCATGCGGGCCTTGATCTACCTCCCCATGACCCTTTCCCAGCCCCCAGCCCTTCCAGTACAACAGACTTACCAGCTCTCCACACTGTATCAGAAATCAGATCAGTATCAGCTGATATTCCTCCTTACAAATTGGCTGTTGTTACTGAACCCCAAAATCTATTGGTGCACCCCCAATTCCTGTACAACTCCTCTGACTTGTACCCCTGCTGCTGCACTGGAATCAACAAAAATGTTACCTGTATATCACAAATATTCATCTCTTGAGGGAAAAACTGCACGTTGGGAGGAAACACACAGCTCTTTGCCATTTCAATTTATTAAACTCTTTAAGAACAGTCTACTTAACAGAGATAATCACTAGAAGCTAATCTAATACTTTCTCCTTGACCCCATAAAACAAAACATACAAGATGGTCCCTCAGCTAAGCCCTCTCATAAAAGAGCAGGTCCCCCCAGCAAAAAAGACACACAATCACCACCAGCAACCCAATCTTCTGGAAGGAAAACTGCTGCCAGTCGTGCCTTACTGGCTTTGAGTGCTTCTATTAAGAGGACTTTTGCACAACTGGCCTCACGTATTTAAATTGTGAGTCTATCAACAAGATAATTTCTACCATTTCCTCTTTGAGCAGCTAGGGTTTAAGCTGCAAGGTTTAGGAAGTAAAATTCCCTCCCCCCCATTTGCCCAGACAGTGGACTAGAACCAAAGGAAGAAGAACTCAGGACAGTCACTAGACAGCTGATCTGCTAAAGATACAAGTTCTGTTATACTACAGCACAACCTAATTAAATCATTTAATTTCCCAAGCAATTAGTTTCTCCCTGTAAGTCTTCAGAAGGACTACTGGGGGTTCAAATGCCTATTGTCCTCAGTAACCAACTAGTTTTCATCCACTCTGAAGCAGTTACAAATTTTCCAGTTCTGCTGTTCCATTTTAAACTAACACTGCCAATTAAAAAAAAAAAAAAAACCACACCCCTATCAGAAAATCTTTTTATCTAGGCTAATCTATAGTCTCACTCTGCTGATGTAATGTACCAGCACCAGCTCCTGTTGTACAGAGCACCTAAAATTACTATAAATGAAAGTTTACGAAACAGCCAATATCTTTTTCATTTTTCCAGTATGTGCATTTGGCAATCTTTTAAAAATAGCCTGTTTCACTATCAGCTCTGCATAGAAAGTTCAGGCTCTAATCGTATAAACACAAGTAGGACTAATACATTAAAGCTAAACACAAGTAATAAGGTTTTATTTGTGTGGCTTTTTCTTGCTATACCTGAAAAAACGATATATTAAGAAAACAGGAAAACATGGTAACAAAGCCACATCAATTGTCAGGGGTGGGGAGGGGGAGAGTAGATGGGATAAATAATTTTAGATATTAAACCTATTTGTGAAACTAAGTTTCAAGATTCTGATAAAGGAAAAAAAGGGATAAGACATTAGTAATACCAAATGGAGATTTATTACCTGTCAACTGCACATGCTATTGTCAAAAGGCACAAAAGCTTCCCGCTATTACAAAGTAGCTTAAAGCTATAAATAAACCATTCCTTTTATTTTAAACACTGTTGATTAAGCTGTGACATAACTAGTGTCTCAAAACACTGTTTTAAATGCAAGACACTTTCAAAAATAAAAAAGTTCTGTTTAGTGAATCCAGGAGACACATTCCAAATAAAGCTAAGAGCACAAACATATCACTAGCCACAATACCAGTTACTTAAAGAAGACTTGCAAACTGGTTCTGCCCTGTCACAAAAGTCAGATTTTATTGACAGTTTTAACTGTGAAAGTATGCCGAATACTGGATAGGAACAATAAACTGATAAGTAATGTAACATGCTTTGGAAACAAGCTTGAAGTCCTTCAGGCTGAAGACTTACTCTGTACTTTAAGACAATCTACTACAGACTGCTAGAAAACCCAGGAGTGGTCCTATGAAGTGAGGAATATCTAACTGATATATAACCTCTTGTCAGCCATAACTCACACTAAGTTCTACAAAGGAGGTCAGCACCACCATCACCTGCACATTACTGAAAAGGAAACCAAGGAAAAAAGGGAAACTGCCTCACCCAAAGCCAGGGAACAGACCAGCAGCAGAACCAGAAACAGAACCCAAGTCCCCATGTACTGCTCTGTCCATTAAGACACAATGCCCTAACACATCTCTTTCTATAGAGTAATAGCCAAACCACAGGGAACAAAACAGGAGCCAAGGAGATGGTCAGTCAGCCATCTATTTTCCCAACATATTATGAAAGGAATTATCAAACCGGTTGAATCTTGTCTACCCCAAAATTTTGCATAACTACACAGATCCGAACTCTTTTAAAAACTGACCATGTAGAGAAGAAGCATTGCTCAACTTACAACTGTGCTGGACACCCACATTTGTTTACGAGACATAGGAAGATATCTGGCTTTTGATCATGTGTTTATCACCCTTCAGTGGCTATGAATTATTGCATATAAATTTAGTGGCCTGGACTACAGGTACTTATTGCATGCATCTTGCCAACTAGGTGAAGACAGCTCTTTCGTTACTTCTCTGAACACGAAACCAACAACCCTAGTCCCTCACTATTGATCCTGAAGGAATGTATGCATAACCAGACCTTGGGAAGCTGAATTTTGGTCTTGTCCTACAAGTTAGGGCTAAGTTCAAACTGAGCAGCTTCTCAATACATACAAACCTATTTATAAGATAGCTAGAAAATTAGTGACCTTGCTACCAAAAAGAATTTTCCAGTTCCTGTTTTGCTATCAGTTCTTTTTATCTGCATACGCTCAGGACACTGGGCCATGTAGAAAATAAATCCTTAGAGACACCACAGGTCAAATGGGATCACCTAATGTACCATTCAAGTTTTGTTCTCTTGAGAGTGAAACTAGGTCTACTAGAATTCCTACATTTTAAATTTCAACTCTGATACTGGCCCTGGACAAATTATATAACCTTTCTGGTTTGGGTTCTCTTTTCATTATATGGAAATATACATAACACATCTTGGACATTTGTACATATAAAGCAGGAGACAAGAGCTTCAGTGCTACATATCACTACCATAATTATCTTCATGCTTTGCAAGTTCTTAGGCTTGTAATAAAGAAATTGTATACCCCTCTCCCAAGCTACAGAAGTCAAGGCTGCATACAAAGTTATGGAGAACTTAAATGGTATTTTTCAGGGCATCTACTTGACTTAGGAGGATGCACCAATTCTTTAGAAGCAATAAAAAGAGCAAGACTGCCAAAGAGGAGAAAGAACAAGCAAGTTTCTTCTGGTCATGTGTAGCACTGCATCTCCCTTGGCTGGGATGATCTAGTTGGGGATGGTCCTGCTTTGAGCAGGCGGTTGGACTAGATCAGTGTTTCTCAACCTGTGGTTCACAACCCAAAAGTGGATTACAAACTTTAAAAATGGATTCTTTAAAAGGAGAAAAACGTGGGAAACTGTGGCTTTTCCCTTGCAAGCTGGCAAAGTTCCAAGATTGAAAGGTCACTTTCTTCACACACACACACCCCCCTTAATAATAACATTTAATCCTATCCTTCTCCCCTGTAGGCAAGAAGGGTTTCACATCTTCAGCCAGTTTCAATATGTTCATGCAATTGCCAGATGATCTTTGTAATCATCTTTTTCCTTACCTCCCACACCCAAACTCTTGAAAATGCAGGCACCCAGTCTTCAGTCACATAATTTAACCCATATCACCTAATCTTTATGAGACCTTAGGAGGGAACATCTCTTCCACAAGACCACCAGTATGTGGTTACAACCCAGGAGCAAACTCCATCAGGGCAGACACTGTCATCAACCTTTCCAAAGCAATGCGCTGAAATAACAGCTTAATTTGAGGTGACCCAGTGTTTCCAACCAGCCACCACAGCTTCTTACTGGTGCTGAATTGTGGCTAAAATCATGCTGCAAAATGCCCCTGCCACCAAAATGCTGCTGATATCTGGGCTCCACAGGCCAAACTAAATCACCCGGCAAGTCAGATCTGGCCTTCAGGCCAAGGGATACCAACACGCACTGTCTAGTGACTAAATTAAGTGCTTTGATTATCACGTTTATGAAAAAAAAATTGTTTTGCCGAGCAGCTGCAGGGAGGAACTAGGTTAAACACAAATCTAAGCTTGTAACATTTTTAGGCAGTACAGAGGATTTATATAAGCTACCTTAGCAGGGATAGCATGCTTCCCATGTTCAGTCAACAAAATACCTAACAAAATTCCAATGCTGTAAAAAACCTCTTTTATACAGAGGTAACTATATCCACTCGGTGATCATCCCTCATTGCAAAACAGATGTGTACACACATGCCAAAAAGACAGAGAAGGCAAAACTACACACCCTGTCATTTCTTGCTTTTATTCGCCCATTTAAGGTTATTTAAATGCAGTTGATGGAATTTAAAAATATAAATACCAGCTATCCTAGAGACCAGAACAGCTGCGAGTTCCGTGCATGTGTTGAAATGTAGGTTTTTGTGAACAAAAATCAACATTTGTCAGTGTGTATCCATTGCTTCATAGCAAAGGCGGCTTTTACTGTGTATTCCACTTCCCAGCCCTACCCTAATCATTATGCTCTGCAGTAAATAAAGGTTTTGGCTCTGTACAAACAGAATTTGTTTTACCATCATTCCCATTTCAAAAGGAAAGCATGTATCAAGATATGAAGAGAACTAGAAGACCAGAAATCACCAGGGCAACTAATACAGATGTCGGTCCTCCCATTCTGGGGCACAGCGCTACTGCAAGAGAGTACAAGCTTGACTCTAGAGCTTCTTCCTACAGATTCTTCCATTAAACAATGTTAGATTGTAACAACCAGAACAGTTAGGCAGATCACATGGTACTTAATGTAGTGCTTCTGTCTTGCTACATCCACCCTCAGGCAGCACAGTTCACCCACTGGTATAATGCTGTGATTGTGGGAACAAAAAGGAAACACAGATACTTGCATACCTGGCGATTCATTCAGCTACGTATTTCAAAAGGTAGCAATCCCTACATCAAATACAATATTCCGCAGTAAGTTGTAAAGAAGCAAAGGGCCAAAGTTATCCCTTGTTACTCCTCTGGTGTCAAAGTGACTCCCAGGGGGAACTATTACCCACAAACAGATTTTATGTGAACAATAAGTCAGGAGAGCAGTAATCCAAGACCTCCCCTTCTCTATATGTTTTTTCCAGAAACTGACAACCTGATAAACAGGGTATTAAATAACAGACTTCCACCTGCCTTTAAGGGGGCTATTTTGGAAGACTGCAAGCCAACTAATTCTCTTCTTCCAGCACAGATTCAGAATAGGCTATTTTTAGACTGCCTTAAATACTGCAGATGAAACATTCATTATGGCTTCACGTAACGCAGAACAGCTGGAAGCTGGCTTGTACATGCAACTCTCTTTGACTGCAGTGAAACAAAGTGACCAGTGAACTAACAGTAAGCTTATAAAGAGGAACTCTTATCTTCTGACCCTTCATTTTATTTATCACATTACATTATTTTTAAAAAAGAGAAAGTTTGCCTCTTTGCTACCTCTGTTAAATCCCTGAAGGTCACCTGTGTTTCTCCTTGTGAGGAACATAAAAAAGTTGGGCTGGAAAGGACCTCAAGAGGTCATCTAGTCCAGCCCTTTCTCAAGTCAGGGATGGTTTAGCCTAGGAGAATCCTGGCAAGTGTTTGTCCAACCTGCTCTTGAAAATTTCCAAATCCCACCCCACTCAGCCTTCTCTTCTCCCAAATAAACAACCCTAGTTCTTTCAGCCTTTCCTCATAAGTTGTTTCCCAAGCCTATCAATCATTTTTGTTGCTCCCTACTAAACAGACTCTTTCCAATCTGTCCACATCCTTTTTGAAGCATCAGGCCTGAAACTGGACACAGTACTCCACGTGAGTCCTCAACAGTGTTGGTGAGTTGCAATGATTTTTCAAAACATAACTGATTTATCTACATGATAAATCATCTAAACAGCACAACATACAATGATTTATCTAAACTTTCAAGACTATAAAGGTAATTGTTGGCAAACAACAAAAAAAATGTAAATTGAGCTCACAGTGTGTTTGATATAGAGAAAAAATTGAGTTATTTGTTCCCAAAGGAATGGTAAGCATATCACTCCTGCTACACTGTCCTTTACACTAAGAGAAAGGACAATGAGCCAAAAAACTTACTCTATCAAACATAAATCCACGAGCTATTGCTTTTTTATTTTATTTTTACTGAGATAAATAACCCATTTTCATCAGCCTTTTCATCTCAGAACCGTATTTCTAGTCTACTTTGCAATTCAAAGTCAGCTATACCTTCCTAGCATGTTATATACCAAAGCAATAATTTTGGGGTTTTGGATGCCAATACTTGAAGCATATTCAGTGCTCACTGTTGGGCACAATCAAATCTTGAACAAGATCTTCACCTTAGCTGAGGAATAGATGCTGCATTTGTCCAAGGCCCAGTCATGCCTGCGTTTGTCCTGGAGCAGAAAAGTTGCAGGATTCGTATGTGCACACATCACACTTCTAATCAGGGTTTAATAAGCAGCAGAATACACTGCCATTTGTTTGAGTTTTTTGCAGTGATTCAATAATGCAATCCTGGATAACTGTTCGGGCACACTTTGCAATTTCCTGGGACAAACTTAGCACTTAGGCCACAAACTTTTCTAGAGCCTGACCCAGGGCCAATGGACATGGATGTGCAAATGATTGGATTCTGTCCTCCCAAGATGTATGTGGCATCTGTTCATAGCCTTAGTTAAATAAAACAGAAGCCAAGAATATATGTTTTTTTTTCCCCATGAGACTGCTACCAACAGACAAAGACATCATAAAGGGCAGTTATGAAGTGTCATATCAGACATGTCTGTTCTTTTTTTTTTTTTTTTAAAAAAAAAGGAAAACAAGCACACTCTCTTAAAATTAACCGTTTCAATTACCGAGTAGAATAGTTAGTGCCTTTACTCCCTTTACTCCCCCCCTTGGACAGTGAATAGTTTGTGTCACCATGGTTATAGATAGTTACTTTATCAAACAAGTTTCTTTTTCTTATTCTTATACACTACTGCACCGCTACAAGATCAGAGGCTCCAAAATTGTATGGGGGGGCGGTTGCTCCACCTCCTTGCTCTTGGTTCATTCAATAGGATGCATGTGAAGATCTTGGTGATATACAAGAAACATCAGTTTTTAAGTAACATGCATTTCAGCAGAAATTTCAATGAACTGTTAATAGCTATGACTAAAGACCAACCAATTAATTTCAACAATAATTTAATGAAAAATGAAATTACAATTGTATCAGTCAGATTTAATTAAGGACTAAACAAATAAAAGCAATCTATATCTAAAGGAGTGAAAAGTTCTTTTTAAAAGTCAGTACAAGTCCATTATTTTTCATCCACAGTAACAGACCTGTAGATTTTCTGAACATGAGATGCAAGACTATTTTTACAAATACTGAATGTCCAAGATTTTCATGCACATGTTGGTACCTAGCCATGTTAAGCCAGCTCATGGCCCCTTTTTTACATAGTTGCAGAAAGCTTTAAGGAATTAGTTTCTTCATCCAATCATCACTACCTTAAACATGAGGCTTTCTAAAGATTTTTGGTAAGTTTTTACAACTGAATTCTTATTTTACACTTTCTTGTAACTATGACAATGGTGATCTACCACATTACATATTTTAGTACATGAACTAGGAGATAGCCAATTTTTCTCACTCTCCTAAAAAGGAGGAGATGGTGAGGAATGTAAATGCACTGCTTTCAAATTGCATCTCTCTGCTTTAATATATGCCTCTTCATTTCACTGGAACCCTCCCTACAACTACACACCCCAACACAGCTACACACCATTTTCACTAGCATTTTTACAACATGATGAAGTTAGCTTCAACTCACAAAAGTTAGTATGCATCTACTTCACTTAACGTATAAGATGCAAACCTGCTCTGCCTTCTACTTAATGCCAGACTAACCTGGCTAAGTCTCACTTTTACAACAATGAACCAGGGCCCAAGGCATGCAAACTGCTGAGCACACAAGGCAGCCAGCACTTTACAGGGCAGAGCAGACAGTTAACCTCTCATAAACCTGTTGTTAACACAACTTAAAGTGGCATGCATTTAGAGAAAGGCAGCATACAAAAAAGCCAAACATTGAGCAAGTTCTGGATTGCAAATACCACACGTTAAGCAATATCATACATTAAAATGATCCAAAGTCCAAGTGTGCTCCTTTTTACCATAACTAATCAGGTGAAATAACTATGACCAGATAGAGCGTTGAAAGTGGTTCTCAAGCTGTAGCAAATACAAAGGTTGAAGTAATAATACAGATATTGCCAATGTTGCTTGTGAACCGAGCTCTCTTAGAATCTCTCTCCTGAAACTATAAATTACTAACGATACAATATACTGCACTGTTTTGTTTTGCCAAGCCCCATCTGCCCTTATCTAAATGAGAACAGAAAGTTTGTTTCAGCTTGTTTGGTCACACACCTGTCATCCGTCCCCACCCCCAAGGGGTCCCCACCCCACTTGAAAAAGTTAACCCCTTCTCTCCCATCTTCTCCTCCTAGAGGAGGAATCAAGCTCAGGGATCACATCAAGCTGCTGCAGGCTACCAGCCAGGGGGCAGCAGTACCATGCAGTGCCCCAGAGTCGAGGCAGCACTGGCACAGCCAGTGCTATAGAAAGTCATCCCTAGCACCAGCCAGGCTTTGGGGGGGCTGACCTGCAGTGACAAGCAGGACAGGCACCCTGTGTGTAGCACACATGGCAGGCCGGAGGGGAAGGCAGAGTTGACGGGAGGGGAGAGACAGGTCCCAGAGCAGCAGAAAGAGCAGGGAGCAGAAAACAGAACAGTAGGTGTGGCAGGGAGCACAGGATGAGAGGCACCCAGAACATCAGATGGAGCTGGGAGAGGAAAACAGGGCTACAGGCTGGACAGGAAACATGAAAGGAAGCCAAAAGCAGAGCAGCAGGCCAAACGGGCAACATGAAGGAGGACCGAAAGCAGAGCAGCAGGACAGACAGAGGGGAGCCAAAAGCAGAGAAGGAGACTAGATAGGAAACAAAGACAGGAGCCAAAAGCAGAACAGGAGGCTAGATGGGAAACACAGAGGGGAGGTGAAAGCAGAGCAGCAGGCCAGACAGGAAACACGAAGAGGAGCCGAAAGCAGAGCAACAGATCAGTAGGGAGCACAGGGGAGGGGGCGAAAGCAGCGTAGCCCCTTCCCGGGCACCCAGGGCAGGGAGCGGCGCAGGGCTGGGGCTCGTCTGCAGCTCCACCCCGCACGGTGCCAGGCGCGGGCAGGAACGCGCGTGCGCCTGTCCCGAGTGACCCCCCCCCCACGGAGGACGGCGGCTATTAACCGTTAATTGCCGCTACAGCGTTCGATAGCACCCCTCCCGCCGCTCTCACCTGCGCCGCCGCCACAGCCGCCACCGCCACGCGGCCTGACGCTTGTTTACCAACTCGCCAGCCCCCGGCCGCAGCCCGGCCTCGCGCCCGGCCTCCCGGCCGCTCCCATTGGCCGCCGCCGCTGCCCCGCCCCGAGTCGGAACGCCGCGACTTAGCGCGAGGCCCTTCCGCAGCGCCCCCGCCCCGAGAAGAACGTGCAGCGCTCGTGCACCCCGCGTTTCCTCCAATCGGGGGAAGAGGCGGGGGGAAGCTCCACCAATGAGGAGGCGGTGCTGGCCGAGCGCCGCCCCCCCGGGGGTTTGCGCGGCCAAGTGGCTGCAAGGGGACGTGAGGCCCGTGCTGGGTGGGGGAAAGTAACCTGGGTGCTACGTGCGCAGGGGCAGCTCCGCGCCAGCTGCCGCCCCGCCCTGGAAAGCCTGGAGCCCGCCAGGAATTGGTGACAGACCTGCACAGGCACGTGGGACTGGCCCATGGGAGGAGGGCTGAGTGGCAGGTTTTGCTGGGGTTGCAAGCCCCTGACATAATAAGCTTTCCCATAAGGCCAAGGTCACACAGACCAGGAGCTGCCAAGCTTCCTTCCTATGGCTAAAGCCGTGGTGGATATTGTTCCCCCAGCTTAGCCTGTGCCCACCCTCCGCTGAGCACCCATCTGGCTGGGTGCTTCTGCAGGGGGGTTGGCCTGGCACCTGGTTTGTCACAAGTTGCACCAGGCCCCTGCCTACAAGACAGCAGGCTGCTACGGTGTCCTGTAGGGTAGGCCTCATGCAGCGGGAGTTGAACTACACACCTTTGTTTCCCTGCCCTGAATGATGCCACTTTATGGTTGCCAACCCCCCAGGATTGCCCTGGAGGCTCCAGGAATTAGATATAATCTCCAGGAGACTGCTGAGAGTCACCCGGGAGATAAATGATAGGGCATTCATTAAAATAAACAGATTGACTTTTATTAGTAAATGTTTAGGATTGGGAATCCAGAAACAAGATAACTAAGCTGATAGGGAAATACAGATTGCCTGATTGAGGGACTAACAATAGAGGGATGGGGGTGAGCAACTAGGTTACAGGAGATACAGTGTTAGCCAACTAAGCCTGGGGGCGGGTAATAAGGGGAAGGGGAGGGAGTGGGTTCACGACGCTGAGAGAGAAAGGAGATAGATGCACACAAACCCATTACAGTGGTCCGCAATGGTGGAGGAAGTGGTTCGGAGGAAGTGCCTCAGTCCATATAGAGTCTCATCTATGGGTGGAGCAGGGTCATCTGTGGTCAAAGAATCCTCTTGGAGTGAAGGTCCGTCTGGCACAGAGCTGGAGGGGCAGTTCAGGCGGTCCCCTCCGGGTCCGGTCTGGCAGCGGCTCGTCTGGTGGGGTCAGGGTACCAGCGGTGGCCCATGATGTGTTCCACGTAGAAGTTGCGGGACCAGCGGATGGTGTCAGACACCATGAGGCAGCGCATCAACTTGGCGTAGCGCCGGGAGACGCGGCAGGCACGCAGGACGCTCTCGTTGCTGAGGTCCCAGGCTCCGAGTGTTCCCATGATGAGTGTGTCAACCGTCACCCTCAGGGTGTCGCCCAGCCAGGCATACTTCTCCCGCTTGCAAGCCCAGGCACTGGTGAAGGCTTGGCACCGGTTCTCAAAGGGGATGGTGACGTCCATGATCACAGCCTTCTTGGCCTCTTCGTTGGTGATGACTATGTCGGGTCGCATCTGGCTCTCGCAGCCTGGGACGGTGCAGTTGATGGAGATCGCCCCTGCTGCGGCCAGGATGGCCCTCACCAGGCAGTCCTGGACAGCGTTGTGGTGGAGCTGCCAGGCTCCTTAAATGTTGAATCTGATTTATAAAGTAGTCCACTGGGTTTTTAAAATGCAATAGCAATGTACATTTGCTTTTCTGAGTACAGTACAGTAGATCAGTCATTAATGTCATTACATCACATGATGAAACCTCCTGGAATAGATTAAAACAGAGTTGGCAACTCTGTGCCACCTTCTCTCTGGCATTTGCCCTGGAAGTGATCAGGGCTGCCACAGACCATGCCATCACCACTCCCCTAGCGACACCCCAGTCGCTGTGGTCCTGGAGGATCTCCCCTCGCCTATCGGCTCCAGGACTGGGTCTCCATACCCTTCTTCAGCTGGTCTTGAGCTTCTCAGCCTTTTGGCTCACTACTGCCAGGGTCACAAGTGGGATAAGTATGCCCCAATGGCCAACATCCTGAGGAACTGCAGCTACAATGTGAGAGCTGACATGCTCATCATGGGAGAACTCAGAGCCTGGGACCCCAGCAACAAAAGCATCCTGCGTGCCTGCTGTGTCTCCCACCTCTACGCCAAGCTGATGCGGAGCCTCATGGTGTCTGATACCATCTGCTGGTCCCAGGACATCTACATCGAACACATCATGGGCCAGCGCCAGTACACTGACACCACCAAATCAACCACCACTGGACCAAACCCAGAGGGGACCACCTGAACCCCCCTCTGCACCTAGCGGGCTCTGAGAACTATTCTTAACCACAGACCACTCCACACTGCAAGGACCCCCACAATAGCATTCCATGGACTGAGCAACTTCCTCATTCAACTCACCCCCTGCACCACTGCAGACTTTTTGTATGGATTTGTTTGTATCCATCTTCTTTTCTCTCTCAGGGTCGCAACTCCCTCCCTCCCCTTCTCCCCCTTTTCCGCCCCTTAAATGGCCTACATTGTATCTGTGTAACCTAGTTGTGCTCCCCTCCTCACCCCCATCCCTCCTATGTTAGTCCCTTGCTCAAGCACTCCGTATTTCCCTTGTCATTCTTGTTTCATGATTCTTAACATTTTCTGATAAATGTTAAAGCTGTACTGGCCTGTTGCTCAGGCTGAGATGGATTTGAATGGCATTGTGTAATTGTGGGATGCACCCCTATCAAATCCACTGCAAACAAGACGCCATACAAATCTTGTAATTAGCTTCCCAGTGGCCAACTTCCAGTGGGAGGAGATCTCAGCTACATACCTATGTTATTTCATAGATTTTCATAGACATTAGGGCTGGAAGGGACCTCGGGAGATCATCGAGTCCAGCCCCCTGCCCAAAGGGCAGGAAGTCAGCTGGGGTCATAGGATCC
>NW_017728943.1:72139388-72142297 GCF_001723895.1 Crocodylus porosus | reverse complement strand
ACCCTTGCCTCTGCGCCTTGGGGATCCAGGGCCTCCAGTTTTCTCACCACTTCCATCTCAGTGGCTAGCTTTATGGCATCATCCAGGCCATTAATCATCACATTAAAAACAGTTGGTGAGGGGAATTCCCACCCTGGTTAGACTCCAGGGCCCCTTACACAATGCTAGCTCTTAATATTCACTTACTTCTGGACCACAGAAAAATGCCAGAGCAGTTCTTCTGTGGCAAAGAGCTGAGGAAGCCTGCAGCAGAGAAGAGCAGTTGTAGCACTGGGTTCCTATTGGGACTCTCTGGGTTTACCTTGTGAATCAAGTTTGCCCACCTAGAAGCACACTGCAAAAGATCTCAAGGTCCCCTCAAGGTGCCACAATCCCTCTCAGGTAAGAATCCCTCCCAAAAGGAAGGTGTTTCAGCTACGGGAGTTAGGCTGCCCCCAGGAGCATACCATGAGCAGGATCACACAGCAAAAGAAGGGAATTGGGATGTAGCTGGAGAAGACTTCTTGCCCCCTTTTTGTAGTGTAGAGCAGATGATTGGTGACACGTAGGGGGTGCACACGAGTGAAAGTGCACCCCGTGAGACTGGCCATGTCCAGGTTTGCTGCTGGCACTTTTGCAGGTGGCAGCAACTGGCCACTGGTGCCCTCCAGTATTAGGAGGCACCAGTCACTCATGTAGCCAGGTTTACTTTACTTTTTAAAGACCGGTTGCCAGAAGGCTGGGAGGTACACTCCAATTATGCACACTTGATGAGGGGAATTCGCTGAAAGAGGAAAAGAAAAAATAATGGTTAGGGATACACGGAGTTCTTCATCACCATTTGCAGGCTGCATCAAGTAAAGAGGAAATGCTTCAAATGGTACTCTACTCTGTCTCTGGATTTTCCTTATCTTTATGATGTTAGATACTACAAAAAACAGTGCCTTGGCATAGTTTACTCTTGGCAAAAAAAAAGAAAGAGACCCAGATCAGTTATGGGAAAGGAGGGGGAAGTTAAAACCAAGCCTGGATTGAAAATGGTAGCGGATTTAGCATGTGGGAACATTGGGAACTGATTGGTGAATGTAGTGAGTGTGGGAATGGAAGGGAAGTGGCAATTCATTAGGCATATCATACTGGGAATCAAAAAGATGGCAGAGCAGTGTGGCACCTCAGAAACTACCTGGTTCAGAGAAGCACGAGCTTTCACAGGTGACAGTAGCCTACTTCGTCAATATCTGGGAATGAAAAAGGGAGACATTGCCATACTTTGCATGCATGAAAGATTTTATTGCATTAAACGTGAAGGTGGGGATGTGATAGTATTGTTCTGCCTTTCTTCTTTTGAAAGTAGTGCTATGTTGATAAGCAAGAATGGAAAAGGTAGGTAACTCTTCTGGCAAGATATCAGACAGGAGGGAAAAGGTGTGGGCTTGCAACATTTTCTTGTACATATGATATGGCCCTGGAGGCCAATAGCACATTGAGTAGCTAAGGACAAATGCTAATTAATATGTTTAATTTACACGGAGAAGCTGCAGATGGAGCCGCATGCCCAGCATTGTTCAGGCAAGTGCCAAGCTAAAGGGGCAATGCCTTTTTGGGGCACTATTTGCATCAGGAATGTTTCTATTGACTAGATTACTGTGTGTAGCACAAGTTTATTTGAGAACTGGTTGACTTGTTTCAAAACACAGCCTCACTGGCAAGTAGTATACATTGCACATGTCTCAAATAAGGACTCCACTACCCTTCTTAGAGACTAGCTCCAATTATTTGTGCTTCAAAGCTTCTGTGGAGAACCAATACTAATAAAAATAAATATGTACAAATAAGATATTATTCCTGGTATGTTTACCACAAGGCTGAACTACCTCAGAATGATGCTTAGCTGGGTTTTTAGAACGAGATGAGAAGCCTTTCTTTACTCCCAGCTGGAAAAAAAATCAATTTGAGATAAGTACTTTTTTAAATTTAACATGCTGCTATATTGAATTTGGATGGCAACACTATGAAAGGGAGGAGTAAGGTCCATACGGTCACCTACCCTCTGTTAAAAGAGTTCCAACTGCAGGGTCTTTTTTTAGTTGCTCTACAAAGCACAAAGATTTCTATTGGTTTCTTCATGTAATGAAATAATCTTTTGATGCATGATCAAAAGCAAATTTGATTTGGATTCATTACTGTTATCTCACAATGTAATTTTTAGAAACACACACAAGTTAGTATGTCCAAAGTATCAAGTAAATGATGAAACTGCACCTGTCCTCTAAAAAAACCCCACCCAGCTTTATTCTTGCCAATGCTGTTTGATTTTGTTACACTATCTGAAAGTTCCATCTCTGAATCCCTGAAAGGGCCCTAAATTGTCTGGCAAAGATGACCAGCTGTCCTAGACTCAGGAGTTAGTTGATGGGACAGGAAATCCTTGTCTCCTGGTTTAGTAATTGGGACGTTAAGGGTTATGAAGCTTCAAGTTAGTGAACTCTGAGGGTAGGAACTGCTGAGGATTGAGGAGAAGCTATTCTTGCCCTTTTTCTGAAGGTAGAGTTTTGTGACATGCTATGTTTGCAATGGACTAAAGGCTAAAACAGCAAAGAGGTCTTACAACTCTTAATGCAGCGCTTGGAAGGAGAATCCACAGCTGTGTTTAGGTGCCCAGACTCCTATACACAATGTATAGTGAGAGTTAGGTGGAGGAACACCCAATTCCTGGATCCTGGTTGGGTTTAGGCATAAGATAGACACCAAGATGCTCAACCCTGTCAAGACTAAAGAGCTTCTGAGCATGTCCAGAAGCAAAACATTATGTAAAAATTAGGGCTGACAAACTATTACAAAAATTAATTGCAATTAATTGCAAGATTTTTTTTAAATTGCAATTAATCACTATTTTAATTGCACAGTTAGCAATTATAGTCAGTAGCCCC
>NW_017728943.1:72104968-72139288 GCF_001723895.1 Crocodylus porosus | reverse complement strand
CCCACCCAACAGCCTGGAGCCCATACACCCTGCAGCTCCCTCTCCACCACCACCAACAGTATACAGCCCAGCCCCAACCCCGGCCCACACTATGCCTGCTCTGGACTTGCCCCAGAACCCATACAAACAGTCCCAACCCCACTCCATCCTGCTGCTGCTCCTCCAGACTCACTTGCCCACACTCAGCAGTGGCAGTGGCAGCAGTCAGGCAGAAGCTGCTGCTCAACACGGAGAAAGAGCAGGCCCTTCTTGCTGCTGCAGCTGCCCAAAGCCTGTGCCCAGGCTGCTCCATGATTCCTCTGAATTACTACTGTTGCTCCATTAGGTAGCTTGGAGGTGGGAGTAATGGCAGCAGAGGAACCACAGGGCAGTCCAGGCACAGGCTCTGGGCAGCTGCAGCAAGAAGGCACCAGCAGTGGTGAGGGTGCAGGGCCGCTTTTCCCCCATGCCACACAGCAGCTTCTGCCCAGCTGCTCCTAGGTATGGGTAAGTGTGTTTGAAGCAGGCATGGGGCAGGCCAGGGTTGGGGCTGTGCACATGGATTCTGGCTGGTTCAGAGCCTGTCCACTCTGCTGGTTAAAATGATGTGCACGATTAGCATAATTAAAAAAAATCAACACATTAATTTGTTTTTGCATTAATTGCATAAATTGACTGTGATTAATTGACAACCCTAGTAAAGACTTTAATGTAAAAACATTAGGTGCCAATGGACTTAGGTGTCTCCAGGGTTAGATGTCAGCTGAGGGAGGTTTTAGGGGATTCAAGGCATTTAAGTCTCACCTAGTATCCTGTTTCTGGTGCCTACTGCTTACATCCTTTTGTGAATCTGGGTTAGCAGGTTGGGATGAATTGATCCAGCTGAGAATGAGCCATCCCTCCAATGGTCAGTCATTGACTACTCTGGTTGCAGGAAGCCATCCTCTCCCACACACAAGCCAGATACTGCTGTGCTATCTGCCTAATAAGTGTCATTGTAAACTGTCCTGGTCTCAGCCCCTTGTCTTGATTCTGTTCCCTGTTCATATTGCTAAGTTTTTCTACAGGTTCTCATGTGTCTCCTTGTCTATCACTCAACCCAAGAAATCATTCACAACCATCCCTTGGTGCAAGAACTATCATTAGCTTTCCGCATTTTAATTAGCTTTGGAGTGCTTGACACAGTCTCCACCTGTTTGCCAGTCTTTCCAGCCAAAGTATAATACTTTTCAGCAAGAGGCTTCTATTTGTGTCACCCTCCCAGGCATTTTTTTCCCCCTGACTACATAATTCAGAATTAATACACTTCTCTAGAGCACTTCAGCTGTTGACCACCCCATGTTTTGTTGAAATATTTTTCTCTGTCATAACCCCCTTGAGAATTATCCCAATTTTACAAATGGGGAGAGGTTAAATTACCCAAGGTCAGCAACACAGCTTGAAATAGAAGCCTGTGGGGATGCATAAGGAAAAGGAGGCAATAAGGCACAAGGAATACAGTTCTTAACCTGTGGAATGTGATTCTCAGCAGGGTCAGTCTCAGCTTCTGGGTGTGGATTCTGTCCTGTTTGCACTCACGGTCTCTTCTGCTGAAGTCCGTCTGTTCACCAGCTTATAACTAGCTGCTTGTTAGACATTAGGAAACATTCTAGAAACATACAGCAAATTCTGGAGTCACCTCCTTTGAAGAACTTATTAGGTACAATGCTAACTAGGACCATGTGATGGATTCTAAAAGTGCATGTTAGGAGTGGCTGAATGTCAGTCATGGTTTGAAAAGAGAGAACCCGGGAGAGATGAAAGCAGGATCTTGGACCTGCCAGTAAGAAAGGTTACTGCAGTTATATGCCAGTGGTAGCTAGCAGACCTGAAAGGGGCTGTAGGCTATAGCCAATACTTGTGTGACACTCATTTACTCAGCTCCCATCTTCTTAATTGTACAGCTGTCCTGGGTTTTAAAACCACCTATGCAGCACCTCCAGAAATCTTTGTGTGAAAACAACAGTCCCTACCACAATGGCCAACAGTTCTCTCTGTAACCTTTGATTTATTATCATGAGCAGCTAAAGTCATTTATCATTGTGCAAAGCAGTTGTTTGTAACTACAGACTCACCTGTCTTGGCTTACTGATCAAGAAGTTGGAAGAAATTTTGAACAACCTTCACAAAGATTTCTTAGTATGTTTCTCCTAATCTTCCACTCCCCAAAGTCTTGCTCAGTCTCCAGCATGCTCTTCCCTGTCTTTGCCAGGAACCCCTTTACCATACCTTCCTCTACCCTGTGTTTTGTCCTGTGTTAGTTCTTTGGTCCTATTTAGCATAAGTTCTTCAGGACAACAAACATATCTTATCTAAGCCATGTAATGTGCCATGGATATTTATGGTGCTCTATCAGTGTTTTATAATAATATAAAGCCAATGGCCTGAAACAGGCCCAAAGGAACAACTACTTGATAGTTGCTTTGGTTTCAGCAGTTAACTCATAGGTATTTTAAAATTCTGGCAGGTGGCAGTGAGGCTGTTCATGCTGTATATCATTGACATGGTTTATGATCCAGGAAGACAGCAACAACTTTGTAAAATGGAGAGCTCTCTGTTGATGGTATTAGCACACCTTTTGTTGCCCTAGCATTTAAGTGATGAGTTTTTATTTTTAAAATCCTTAGAACAGTTTTGCTCTGATCCCTGAACTTTCTGGAGATTTTCAGTCATCATTTGCCATAGGGTTTGTCTGCTTTCTCTCACAATGAAGAAAGGAAAAAAGGAAGTGGATGAGCCTTCACTTATCCATGTCTGTTCTAATAGACATAAATCCCTTATTTTCAAAGTGATTTAGTACGGAGAAAAAGTGTCACAATGGCAGCATAAGACTACAGGCTTCTGTCCATGTCAAGGACACAGCACACCGTGCTATATATATATATCTATATATATATAGATACACACACACACACACACACATGCTTTACCATGAAAAGAGGGTTTTTGAATCAGCATTGTTGACCATTTCACTGTGAAACATGCTTACCTAGTCCTGTTTGAGACTGTAGCAAACATGGGGTTGTCGGAGGCAGTGACTGAACACCTGCATTGATTCAAATAAAATACATGGGTAAAAGCAATAATGTCTTGCAGGGCTACATCTCCTTTCCTTTCTTTTGAATCCATGGACTTTCCCCCATTCTACAATCCATACCAAATAACCAGGATACATGTGAGATCAGGTGAAGTGTTATGAACCACAGTAGAACTCAAGAGGAAGTGAACAGAAGAAAGAGAGAGGAGTTACCACTGATATTCTTAAACCCTGTCCAGTGAGGGGTACAGAAACAAAGGAAACTAAATGGTGTTAAGGCTTCTTTGTTCCCCAGCCAGGGAAAGAGAACAATTCAGGGAGAGTGTCCAGTGGAGGGAGGCAGAGGTGTAGCAAGTACCAGTGATGTGGCATTCTAACTGTAAAACATTACCTTTACAGGCGTAAGAATAATTTACTCTTTGAGGCCTGTGTTGGGTACAAAGCTTGTAGAGGATGAATTAGGATTTCAAGCACTCCTTGCTTCCAAATTTCAAGTCAGCTCCACCCCCCAAGCTCTATTGCATACATAGAACTCTACTGTTACTTTTGACAGAGATTCCCATTGGTTGGTGTTTTGTAGCTCAGTGAACCAGACTGTATTGAGCTGAACTTTAACAGGTTGTTGGACAAGCCCACACATACTGTGACTGCCCCCATGCCAACTGTACCAGCAGCCAACTTAAGTAGGTGGCAGGCCTATTTTACAGTGCACCCTACTGGAACTGCTATGTCACAAATCTGATGTAGCACAGGTTTGTTAGCTCCCAGCAAAATTTTCCACCCATTCATGTAACACCATTCCCTCTCCAGCTGGAGAACAAGAATAGTAATAAATATGCTATCTCTTTCCAGATGTATCCATATGAGTGTGTGTGTTCTAACAGGCTGAGAAAGAAGAATGATTGAAAAACATAACTTGGGGAGCATTATTCTGTAGATGGAGATGTTAACAAGCCATGGCAAGCCCAAATTAAAAGCATGCCTAATGATGACAAAGAACTGTTAGATAAAACCCTGAAATACAACATGCTTCACATTGCATAGTCTGATGTAGTTAATACCATGTTCAGTTGCTTGCACCATAATACCTATCCCTCAAGACTCAAGCAGGTGGAAACCGGAAACACAGAATATTTTAGGAGGCAAATCTGGAAGACATGAAGAGAAAAGATAGTGGCAAGGTTTGGGAGATGGAGATCACTGGAAGTAAGCAATCTTCTTTTTTTGTATGGCTGATGTAGATACAGAACAGCAACTATAATTTTATATTTAAGTGGTTGAATCAGACAATTACATCAGGAGCAGTAGTGATCAATTGATCACTGTGATCAAGTGAGCAATAAGGATACTTGTCTGTTAATAGCTCTGGCAATAGCACTTTATCGCACACACATAGATGCTTACCTTAGGGTCTTGTTTAGTTAATTCATTTTGCAATACAGTTGATATATGAGACATGCGCTACAGAACAGAGTTGATTCATGTTGCACAAAGGAAGCTGCCATGGATATCAGTCAAAGTGATTCTGGAATAAAATCAAATTAAGAAGAGCGTGGGAGTCTAACCAATTAATTGCCTGGTCCCTTGCGGGTAAGTACAGCATTTCTGCTCATTCTGAGATCGTTAGAACTTGCTTAAACAGCACTCAGCCCCTAATTCTTTGCCCTTGCAAGAGGGAGATCCATTGTCTTAGCTCAAATTGTGGATTTTGTTTTTGCATTTAGTTCACCAAATGCCAGTGCCTTCACCTTACCTCATCTGTTTTGCTAGGTGTGACTCACTGATGAATCTAATCTGCAATTAAAGGCTGCAATTAAAAGCTCTGTGCTTTAATTTTGATTTAGCAGCTTTCTACAGGATTCACTTTAGAGGTTAATTGATTAAGCTAGTGGCTGCTTAACTTTTGGCTCATGGGCCAAATCTGGCCTATGGATCCATGTCATGGATGGGCCCCCATGGGTCTGGCAACTTGATGGCAGGTGAGCAGTGGCAGTGTTATTTGCTGTGGCTCTGGAAATGGTGGCAATACTGTTACCACTCCCCCACTGCCAAATTTCCAGGCACATGGAGGAGCCCTGCATGCCACATTGGGTCTGTATGCAGGGTTACTGTATGGCTGGAACCACTGTGTGGGGCCAGGCCAGCATGCTGCATAGCATCTGTGGGCTGATCCCATGTGCTGCCCCCATGCTGGATCTAGCCTGTGGACTGATTTTGCCCATGGCACCCAGCTTACCGGGTTAGAAGGTTGAGCACCACTGAAGGAAGCCATACAATTGCTGTGGTAACTATATTATTATACCTATTTCAAAGATAGGCAAAAGGAGGCTAATACATTTGCTTAGGTTCAATTACTGGCAGAGCCAGGAACAAAATCTAAGCATCTCAGTTACCAGTCTTCTAGGCAATAGGAAAAATCCATGACCCTCTGATGTGTTGGGTTCCATCCATTTACATATTACATATAAATATTTTATGACTGGGCTTTTAGGCTCCCCCTATTTCTTTAACCTGATAAGAAGCCTGAGTTCTGGTAGCTAGAGTGTGCTACCTTTACCTCCCATGCAACAATCACATATCCTCACAGCACAGTATTGATGTCCCATAATCAGCTCGCTGAGCTAGCAGCCACTTTTACCGCCCCGCAACTTGCAAGGACCTTTGAAGAAGGAAGGACCTATGTGTAGTGCTAGTAAGAGCAGAAGTGGTTCTGAAGACTTGGGTGGAGGGGAGTGGGGGTTGAAGAAGTTTGGGCTAAGCCAAGAGTCAAAGGGCTGGACAACTGCTATGTGGTGTCTTAGCGCTGCAGGGGGCAACACCAAGGAGGTAAGAGGGAGTGGATGCTGCCTTGCAGTTTAAGCCCCTTATGTGGGAGTGTAAGGAGGCAAAGGGCATAAGTGCAGATGAAGCCTGCTATTAAAAACAATCTCACGTGCATGAGATGCACTTACACAGAGCGTGATCCACACTGACACCCACTTGAACAAGACTCATCATGATGGGTTGTGGAAAGACAGAGCAACGTCTCTAATTCTGGCTTTGCGTTCAGGTGTGTTCACCTGACTCCGAGCTTCACATAGATGCTCTCAGGTGCTAACAAGGTAAAGGTGAAGAGCTGTACTGAACCTAGCTCTTACAAATCTGAGGCAGGTGTGAACCAGCTTCATTGGCTCTCAGCAGTTTACAGCTGTCTCTCAGCCAACCATGTAACTTATTCCCATCTCCAGCTGGAGAGTGGGAAGCCATGGGGGTGCAAAGTCCTGCTCTGGGAGTACTCAAGAGAGAAAGCACTTTATTTCATAGCCCTGAGAGATGCTCATGGCAAGCAGGCTGCCCCATGCCTTGTTTCACTGATAAATGTCCGTGTTTTGCCCACACTGGTATTGGTGGGAAAGAGCAGCCAAATGGAAATGAGTGCCTGTTCCTCCAGTATATCAAGATAGTGGATTATTTAAACTCTTCCACTGAGGCGTAAGGTACCAGCCTGCAGGCAGTTCACTGTTTAAAGAAGAATAGGCCTAATGTCAGGGACTTGCCATTATTAACAGACAGTTTCTGATGGGGTGGAATTACCTCTGCCTTTGGGCCATACTTTAGTGCAATTTTGTGGCTGGTGGTCTGGTCCCTGGGTCAGCCAGGGAGTCATTGGACTCTGCTTGTATGTCTGCATTCATGGAGATAAGACTGATTAATTGCAAAATTATTTCTCCCCAGATGACGTGAATGGTGCATCTGCCAGCCAAAAAAGTCTGACAATAAACTAAAGCCACTGAAAATGATGGTGGGTGATGAGATCAAGACACAGGCCTGGGAACCAGGAAAAATGGACTCTGTTCTGTTTTACCACACGCTTGCCATGTGACCTTGAAAATGAATAAATATTAGAGATCTATAAAAAAGAGATAATGATATTTCTCTACCCCTCATGCTCTTATGAGGTTAGGTCCACTAAAATATGTAATGTGCTTTGAAAGCCTCACTCAAAGGAAAGGCAATAAGGAAATGCAGGCAACCTCTGAGCATAATTTTTAAGTTCTCATTAACTGCTCATCTGAAGGTGAACTCGCCCTTACAGTCAGTTGCATGAGAACCTGTGAACGATGTAGACTGCACGTTCCCTCCAGATCCCAGAGGCTTCTATTAATGTCTCTGGCTTCCAGTGACTCAATGTAGGAATATTACTTCACACTTTGAGCTCTCACAAGGCAAATCATACCCCTCACAGTGATTCACAGTTGCTTCAGATCAGAGCTGTCCAACAGGCAGCCACAAGGAATTGCATTGTGGCCCCCAGGTTCCTGCCCAGCTGCCACTCCACCCACCACTCCACCTGGAATAATAGAGTCTCTGGGCTGCTGCTTCCTGCTCTGCCCCAGAACGTGGAGCAGAGTAGGAAGTTGGGGGTGAACCTGGGGCATGCAGTCAGCAAGGGATGGGGAGGCTGGGGGGTTACAGACACATGGTGCAGTAGTAGGAGGCCTACATGAGTATGGCATAGGGGGAAAAGCATAGTCATGCAGTTTCAGGGGGGTTGGTGGATGCATAGGGGGATGGTGGGCATGTGGTGTAGTGGCCTGGCAGTGTTTGTGGGATGTGCAGCCCCAGGGGATGTGGTTCACCTTGGTGCAGCCTGCAGGATATGTAGCTCCCACTGGGGAGGCCCATGGGGTCTTCTGCCCCTGGCTGCTTGGAAATTGGACAGCCCTGCCTTAGATTACTCTGTGATAAAGCTCAAATATGCCTTCAAATCCTGGAAAGCATAACCCTCCCTGGAAATGATCTCCTCTTCCTCTTCAGCAGTGGAGCTATCATTTCATCATGGCCTTTCTTGAGAGAAATCACAAGATGGTCACAGGGGAAATAGTCTAAAAAAATGGGTGCTTTGCCATTGTTTCTTGTCCCCATTAACCTTTATTTTTCTGTCCTTGTGTGACTCTTTTAGTCAATCCTTGTATAGTGGTAACTGTGGACAGATCTTAATATGGAAGCTGCCACCCCAGGGCTCATCTTTATAAACCCAACCCAAGTGTTCAACTGTTTTGGACTCGAACTCTTCCTGCTGGGAGACATGAAGGTCTTGCTGCAAGTTCAACACTCAGAGCTGCTGCATGGCCAGAACACAGTCACCGAGCTCCTGCTCTGTTTGCCTCCTGCCTGATCCAGTGTTTGACCTGGCAGCATTTCAAATTCTCTCAAACTGGTTCGTACATTTGCTGTTCATTCCCTTACCCACACACTCAAATCACAACACAATGCGAATCGCAGGGACCCTTTAAAAAAAAAAACACACCACAGTGCACATCTTGAGACCTTCACACAGCACTGATGGAAGGTTATTCCTGGTAATGATTTATTCATTAATTGGGGATCAAAATAGCTTGAATTTGTTGACCTTGGAGGTATGCTGCAGAAGCCATATTGGACCGTGCTTAGAGAGGGCTGTGTGCTTTCCAGAATGACAAAGAAGTAAAAAGCAGCTTCTTCTGGTGTCTGGTTGGCTGCATTCCAGTTGGAATAATTTTTTTTGCACTCCTTGTTTTTTTTTGTTATTACTGCATGGGTGTTAATGTACCTACAGCAAGAGAGAGGTGTATTTTTATTTATTTTTTATTTAAATAAATACATATATTCAGGTTCCAAAGTCTCCCCAGCCCTAGGGACAACTCCTGACATGAGTTAAATGGTGTAAGCTTGTGGCTTCCAGAATGAACACCACTTATTCCCATTTAACATTGTGCAGAGCAAAGTTTTTGCCCTGATGTAAGAAGACACAGAGCCCACCAAGGCAGTGAGAACTGCATGTTTGCATTGGGCTTGAATTCAGCCTTGGAAGGACTGGGGATAATGTTCAATAATAGATGCAACCTGATTGCTCTTTTCCCTTATCCTTGGTTTGCCTTGTTCTTTAGTCCATTTAGTAGTAACGGTAGAGTTCCTTCCACTGGACACTGTTGTAAAATGGAATGGTGGATGAAGACAGATGTGCAGCTCCCTGCTGGAACTGAGAAGGCTTTGCAGGAAGCGTTGTGAGTTACAACAATCCCTCGGATCAAACAGAAGTTCACTGTTGGTTCCAGGGGGGAGGCAAATCTAGTTGCTGGCTGCCAGCCTGCAGCTGATTTCCCTTCACAACAGCCTCTGCTCCCTCCCAGCCTGTCTCTGTTTTCAGAAAGGAAGCAGAGAGAGTTCGTTCTACGGGTTCCCAGCCAGCGCTGGACAGTGTGGGGTGGGTGAATTGGAGGCCCCCACCCTCCAGCAGGGGGTGAAAAAAAACCAGACCAAACTCCCTCTGTTCCCTTCCCCTCTCCCATTGTGAAAACAGAGACAGGCTGGGAAGGCAGCACAGACAGAAGTTCCAGAAGCCTCTTCATCTGACCCCTCATGCAAAGAGGGTTCAGATTTTCACCCGATCAGCCATTTTTTAAGAGCTGTGCAGCCGTGCACTTGAGTTTGGTCCCAGCTATAGATCGCTTTCTGGGGCCAAATTAAGCAAAAAACCATCACTTTTGCCTGTGCCCAAAACCATCTGGCCCAATACCTTTTATTCCTGCACAGATCTAACCCTGAGATGGCCTTGAGTGTTGCCACCTTGTCCTGGCTGCACTTGATTTGATCCAAGCTGTTTCCAGTGCTGGGAAACTTCCAAGGCAACTGTTTGGTCCCGTACCTGGCTCAGGTTTCTCTATCAAGGACTCCAGATATCACTGCTTCAAAGCCTCACTGTATTTATATCTTTTTTATAGCCTGCCATAAACAGCACTGAGAATTTAACTGACACCTTCAGCTACACAGAAAGAAACACTGCACTCCTTTGCACCAGCCAAACAAATGTGTGGCATGTAGTGGAAGATGAACAACAGCTTATGTTTGGTTAACTCCTTGAATACCCAGAGCATGCCAAACTTTTGGCTCCAGGTGGTGACAGACTGGACATGACAGTAAAGGATGAGGTATGAGAGGAAGGATGGCCTAGTGGCCTGAGACTTTGGTTTAACTCTTTGCTCTGATACCAGTTTCCTATGTAATCTTAGGAAGTCACTTCAGGAGCAGAGAGAGAGAGAAAAAGAGAGGGATTTTCTGTAAAATAGAGATAACAGCATTACTCTACCTTCTAAGGAGTGTTGTGCTAAGTGGATAAATGAATTAAGACTGAGAGATGCTTGGATATTAAGGTGTGACTAGCACTACAAGTACTTTGGATAGGGAGGGAATTTTCAGGAGACACCAGATCTGACCGAAACCCCTGACTGAAATGCACATCAAATGCCATTAAGTTGGCATTCCCAGTACTTCTCCAGTGAAATACACCAGACTAGATTCTGAGTTATAAAGAGGTCCCATGCTATGGCACTGAGCTGAAATAAGGCTTGTTCATCTGACCTGATCCTAGCCCTGGCATATAGGACATATTGGGCATGTCCCCATGAGAGGGAACATGCGTTTCCCTGGGGACAAATAGCAGTGGCATGTATTTATACCATTGCTAGTTGTTCCCAGCATGGCCCTGCATGCTCTGGCATGTGGCAAATTGTCCCAGGTGGGGTAAGGGAGGCTGGGGCTAGCACCTGGGCTGGCCCCAGCAGCTTTATTTGGGGTCCACCTGGGGCTCCAGTGGTGGTGATCCAGAAGCACAGAGCCTGGCTAGCAGCAGGCTCCGGTTGCGGGCGGCGCATGCTGCAGTCACGTGTGCCACCCACTTTTTTTTTATGCATTTTTTTTTTACAACCATATTTTAAGTGGCTTCCACTACATTACCTGACAGCAGGACCAAATCTTCAGCAATATTATGAAACAGAACTGCTTGCTCCCTTGTTGCAACAGGGCAGGTTCACAGAGTTTTAGCTTCAGGAAGAGGAAAAGGAGTCAAATGGGAGGTTTTCACCATTGGTGATCCATTGTTTATAGACTTACTGCCCTCTGGTGGCTGTAATGGAGGAATAAAACTCAAAACAATTTATCCACGTTCAATTTGATTTAATAAAATAAATGCAAATTAGTTTCACAGAACATTCATTTTGCTCCTGACTTCAAAGGCAAAAGTAAAGAACAAGGCATGAGGAAGTGCCTGGTGTTTTTATTTTGTTGCACAGCCATTTTGTTGTATTAAGCCTGACAGTAAAAAATTCCCTAGGTAAATCTTTCAGAAAGATGGTCCATGTAACCTCTCCTAGGGTATGAGAAATTGCATGTGTTAGTAATTGGGAGTACAGAAGTGGAATCAAGGCTGCTGCTTTCTCTTCTGGCATTGACAGCAGTCCATTATGCAGCCTCACACCTTCCCCTTGCTGTGGCTTAGCTTCCTCGTCTGAAAAGTGGGGAAAACATCTGGTTTGGAGAGATTTAATGAAAGCATGTTTATAAAGCACTCACTTTAATGTGACAGCTGCTGTACAAGTGCTACCTGCTTCTCTCAGTGAGGGCCTTAGTCAACATGCTTCCTTTGACTGTTCTGCTGCTGCTAAATGTGGATTATACTTAGACACATATCATAGCTCAATTTCAATGGAGCATCGTACTTAAAAGAAAAAAACCCCACAGAGGCTGAGTGCAGCAATTAAGTGACTAAATGTGACAACAATCGATAGCTCAGACACTTGTCTGTTGTGCTTCAGGTAACAGGCAGGGGAAGGGCTTTCACACTCAGCAGGACTCCCAGACACCACTATTCAGTTTATTCTTTGATCCACTTGCTCAGTAAACAGGACTGACAAGTGTGCTCAATCCACATTCAAGGCAGGTTAGAAAGCAATGCCCCATTTCTGATCAGGACACAGGATTTTACCACCACATGGACTGCCAGAGAAATAGGATCCATGTAGCTAGCACCTCCTGCAGGGCTTTATGCTGAAGAGGGACATCAGTATCACTTCAAGTGTCACCTCCAGATTAGGAAAGTAGGTGGCTGTCCCCTTGAAGGCATTTTGCAGAATGGGAACATCCAGTGCTGGGGACTGTGCTTTGTGGGAAACAGAGGAGTAGTCCAAAGTGACTGAGTCTGTTGCAGCATTGCCTTTCTACCCGTTCCATAAAACATGATGTCCCTCAGGCACAATGTACAAGCTAACAAGGGTGCTGGGAACCATTCATAAATAGGCTCAGGTAGCTGGGGCAGTTATCAAGCACCAGCAAAACAGCAGCTGGAACAGTCATCTCAGGCTCTTTTCCCAAGTTTAAACAAGTCCCTTGAACCTTGAGATTGTCTCAAATGATAGGGTTGGTAGCGGGAGGAAACTGCCTAAAGAAGGGACTTGGATTTCAGCACATATTGACTCTGCATGAAGAACCACAAGGTAACTTGATGTTAAACACACTAGCAGGAAATTCAAAAAAGAGAACTTACCTTGTTAAAGGTAGATTATCAATGTGTACATATAACAATGGGCCAAATCCAGCTCTGTTATACCAAGTCACATCTTGATCCATTTTAGAAAGTCTGGTTTTTAGTTGCAGAGTGTACCTCCTCATTGTATAACAATTCAATAATCTTTGTTGGTGCCGTGTTTAGGACTCCCTTTATATCATACCTGCACATTATTAGGCCCTGACGGATCAGGATTCCAATGTAGCCTGGACCATGTCTTATTGTCCTAAACAGTGCATCACTGTGTAACTTCTCCTAGACTAGTAAAGTCCCCCCCAATTCAGTCAGGAAGTAAGGGCATTTGTACACATGCTTGCTCCACAGCACCAGGTGCTTTTAAAAGCACCTGGTGCTGTGGCAGATGCAGTTGTATAAGCAGTGAAATGTGCATCAGCACTGAGAGGTGTTTAGTTCAAAAGTACACTGCCGCCATTTTCTGCACATGGACATGCATTTCACTGCCAATACAACTGCATGTGCCGCAGTGCAGCACATGTCAGCTCGCGTGCAGAGCTTGCAGACTTGACTCAGTCTGCTCTGACTCGCCAGATCTGCGGCGTATCACAGGACAATAAGGTATGCTCTAAATGTTTAAGTTCCACTGACGTCAATGGAATTTAAGCACATGATTAAAAGCTTTGCTAAATCAGGATACATACACATACTTGCCCACTTGAAATATGAAATTCAAGTTCTCAGGACTTTATGCAAGTGCATAAAGGCTTCCCACATAATAGCCACATGCTACAATCTCTGTCTGCTCCTTCCAGATTTTGTTTTTGGGGAGGGGAAGGGGGGAGGCTCTAAAACCCCACAGGTACCCCATTCTACTCTCAATCTTCATGTTTTAGGACAGTGGGAGCCAACCTTTTTGGCAGGCATGCCACAAGGTAAGTCCCACATCTTCAAGTGCCACATGGATCCCCTTCCCCTGCACAATGTGTTGCTCTACTTTCTTTTCTGTCTTGTCACTGCATTCCCTGCTCCCTTCCTGATCTGTTGTGTGCCACAACACAGGGGCTGCCTGTGCCATCTGCAGCACATGTACTATGTGTTGGCCACCTCTGTTTTAGGAAATATTGCACAGCACTAACATCAGAATTATGTGGGTCAGAAACCTGAAAAAGTAAGGAATCACACCATGTCATTCAAAGCTTTGTGTATACACACACACACATATATTTGTAGTAAATACATACAAATGTTTACAGTTAAAACTACTCCAGTATATAACAATATACTCCTCTACCACCTGCCAGGGTCACGTTTTGTTGCCCTGACAAACCCAAATCTTATTTCATCTTTAGAGGAGTACAGAGCATGTAGACATCTAGTACCACTTCATCAGATTTTAGATCATGCTTCCAGGTCTGCAACAGGTCCTGCCCTCCTGAGCCACTTGCACTCCAAGCAATCCTATTTTGCCTGGAAAAAAGCACAGAATTCTCCCAAATTCAGGAAAGAGGAGAGGACCCCAACTACCTTCTTGTTAGGGCACTTGCCCAGGGAATGGTAGATACAGATTATAGTACTGTCACCCCACCTCTTCCCAGGTTTAACCCACCTCTTCCACTTCCCAGAACAGAGCCCTAACAACCAGGCCATGGGCTAGGCAGGGCTGAGAGCACCCTCCAAGCTCTCTGTTGAAGCCGGTCTACTAAGCAGGCAGGAGAGGAAGATGTGCAGGACCAAACAAACAAGCCAGAGCAAGTACTGCTCTGTGGCTCAGAGCAAAATCAGAACTGCTCTGATTTCTTGCCTCTGCTGCCGCCCTCATTAGTGTTTATCCAAAGACTAATGTAAACTTGGTAAATGGATACAGGTAGAAGACCTAAAATCTGTTTAGATAGCACTAAGTTTCACTAAAGCACTTCCTTTTAGACAGCTAAGCAGGATTTAGGTGCCTAAGAGGTGAAGTAAGATTTGGGCCACATAATCTACTCATATATTGCCTTAGTTATATTCATTAGGAATATTTCAAACAACTGCTTAGAAGCCAGATCCTCAGCTAAAGCAGCAAAGGAACAACCACCTCACAGAAGCTGTTTCAATTTGCACCAGAGGATCTACCCACAGGTTCCTTCACATATCAAATTAGTTTCATAGCAGTAAGTCTGTTCAGCCAAGTAGGTTTGTCCACTTACATAGAAAGGTTTGACACCTACCTTATACCACACAAGAGGAGGAAAGTTAGAAGTGATTACACATTTCAGGGGAGAAGGGGGAAGAAATTTTACTGAAGATATTTAATTCACCCCCAACAAAAAGCCTTTGCTCCACAAGGAATAGACCCATTATTTTTAATATTCTGAGATATTTTAGTAAGAATTAGACCAACCTACTGCAGCATTTTCAAGCCAAACATTGCAGTAGTGAGAAACAAAAGGTAAAAACGACTAGACAAAGCAGAAATTATCCGAGGTACATAAAATCCCTACAGACAACTGTCGTTAAGTATTATTAAATTGATTCAAACAGTTTAAAAAGTATCTGTTTAAATATCAAAGCAGGTTTAAGTGTATTGAAAAACCCACCATTTTAAAAATACATATTCTATGCATCATCTAAAAAAATATTTTCAGACTGCAGTTTTGCTTCCTTCAATTAGTATCACATTTGTTCACAGAAGTCTTACACAAGGTTATGTTTTGAAACACTGAGACTGATCAACTGTCAAAGAAAAAAGCCAACCCCCCACATAGATTGTTTATGTACTTGAATCAAGCTTTAAAAAAATCATTAAAGTTGTATTTCTTAGAAATGGGTGTTTGTAAAACAAAACAAAACAAAACCCCAGAATATTTTTTAAATGGACGGAGGGGAGGGATAAGAGTAATTAATATTCTGAACAGGAAGACTGACTCCGCCTTGCACTGTTAGCTGGCAGCAATGTCAGCAGTTTTTATGGGGTCATTTTAGCCATGTAAATATTACCAGCATTGACCATGTCTTATTTAGAATAAGGTGTAGCATATTAAAATGTGAACCTCTTATCTTGATACAAACTGTAACAATGTATTTCCAAAATACTCACTCTTGCATTAAATATTTATACAACAAATCTACAATTTATAATAAAAAGTTTTTAAACAGCAGTACCAAAAAAAAAAAAAATCTGCAGAGAAGTCAAACCTAGGTTAGTGTAAAAGAATCTTTTTTATAAAGGGGATGCAAAATCCTCCCTACAGTGATTATAACACGCACAGGAATAAGCCCAGAGAAGTGCACAAAAAGTTACAATTCAATCGTTCATTTGGAGTTGTGCAAAGTTTCTAACCTTTTTGGTAATCTGAGGTTTGTAATATCAAACAGGGAAGTGCTAGGAAAAGGAAGGGAAAAAGCTACACTAGAGGTGTCAACCATTTGGTCCACAGGCTGGATCCAGCCTGGAGAGCTGTCATCTGGTCTGCAAATTCAGGTGCAGGGCCTATTGCCAAAATCTGGGATAGAGTGTTGTTGGGGACATATTTTGGTGGGGATGGTGGCAAGGAGAAGGAACGGAGAGGGGAGGGATGGGTCAGCTATGTTAATGGTCATTCTACTGTTAGGGTGTTAATGCTGTTAATGCTCCTTGAGGCTGCTCACCCTACTGTTACCGTGCTGCCACAGATGGGTCCAGATCTGGCCCCTGAGGAACCCTGCAGACTGGATTTGGTCTAAGTAAGTTAGACACCTCTGACCTTCTGGCTGGACCAGAAAAGGGTTTCAGAGCCTCTCAGAGCTCAGGCATTGGAGGCTAACACCTTCAGACACAAAGGTTCTGTATTCAGACTCCACAGGCATTTATACACATGCTCCGAGAGGGGCAGGAGGTAAGCACACTTTAATTAGAGCAGCTCCAAGAACTGCTCTAATTAAAGCACACAGAGTGTTGTGTATCAGTGCCCCCATGCTGAAGAATGGCAGCAGAGGTGCTTTAACTAAACCTTATTTGACGAGCTTTAGTTAAAGCGCCCACACCACCATTTTTCAGCATGGGGATATGCTGATATACATGATATACTGGAGTCTGCTGGAGCATGGCAATTACTAGGCTCCAGCAGACTTGACTGAGTCTACTCTGACACTGTAATTACAATGCAACAAATCAGCCCCACTGCATGTTTAGGCACCCCACATTGCCAACAGCCCACCCAGGGGTATCTCCTTGAAAAAGACAGGACTGCATTTTCCATGTCCCACCAAGATAACAACATACACTGTTTTAAGCAAAGGACATCCCAATTTCAGTGGGACTTTTCCCTGCAGAGGGCATGGAGGATTGGGCCCAATAGGTTCAGAACATCCTGCTGGAATAACAACAGTCTCCCCATCATCTAACACTCATAAACTAGCTACAATACACTACTCTCCTGTATCTACATTGGGGACTGAACTTTTCTAATCATGTCTGTGACATTTTCAACTACTGTTTAAACAGTGCTTTGAAAAACTGTGATGTGCTAAGTGTCATAGTGTACAATTAAACCTTCATTGCAACTCCAGGACAAAGTGCCAATGTGTCTCAGTCCCAACATGCACACAACAAAGTTCTTCATCCATCTGTTGGCCTGTACAGGCTTTCTTCAATATGTACCACAGGTGATGGTGATAGGCACAGCTGCTGCTCAGACACCAACCTCAAGGGTGAGGTTTCCAAAGGACCCTATTGGAGCTAGGTACACAACTCATCAAAAGCTGGGAACCCAACTCCCTTCAGCTCCTTTGGAGAATCTTAGCCCTTGACACAACTGCATATCATATCATTGCTTTAAAAGTTCTCTTAAAAATATATGGCACTCAGTGTCAAATTATACAACTTAATCCAGTGGAAATGCCATATTTCCAAGGCAAGACTGCAGAATGCATTCTCCAGCTCCCATTCCTTCTTCTAAATATACAACTGGTGAGAAGCAAGGGTGTCCATGAAAGGTCGTACAAGGTTGTCTGTTGAGAAGTAGAATACCAAGCCAAAGGTGATGGAGATGGGAAGAGCAGGTAATGCCTTCTTGAACACAGCCAGCAATAGAAGAGTCAAACATAAACCCTGCCAGAAAGACAGGAACAGAAAACTAAGAAAGGTATATAGTAAGAAGCTTAAAAATATGTTTGCCATAGACACTACACAATATGTGGATGATAAACTACGTTCTGCATAGAAACTGAATCTTGCCTGAGTTAGTGACATCACATCTTGATCTTTCCCCAACCCTGTTTACACATAAGTTGGCAACACGTTTTCCTCAGCAGTGTAGATCACAGGCATTCTCAGAGGAAAAACAATGCAAATGTAGAAATAACACCAAAATAATCTGGATAAGCAAATTATTTCAAATCCTGGTTCTACACCTTTACATAGCAATTACTGATTTGTTAGACAGAAATCATGCTGAGCTACAGACATAAGAAGCTTGACTTCCTATGCAGGTTTTAGCACATACTAACATATATTTTAACATTTTTCCAGTCTTCCAGGTCTTTGAGTCAGGGGAACAGGGGGAAGAGAGAAGGATGGGGAGGGGGAGGGGATACAACTCCAAATATACTTGTTTCCCTCTGATAAATTTGCTTATTGTAGCGCAGTGGTCACCAACCAGTCAACATCGATTGACCGCTAACACTCAATCTTAGTAGATTGACACAGTAGATGCTGGGGTGCCAAAAAGTGATCTTCATCATAAAAAGGATGGAGACCACTGTTGTAGGGTAAACACTATTTATGGAGGTCTAGAAGGACAAGTCCTCAATTTTTATTGGACACTGACCAGAGATGAAGTGGAAGCTCTTGCAGATTTTGAGAAGATGTCACCTGAATATACACCCAGTCACACTGTCACCTGAATTTCTCTCTTCAAAACAGATCATCATCAGCGAGGAAAACCTAACATTCCATTAACATTCATTTTCAAGAGCACTCAAAAGTAAACATAAGATGATGAGTTGTTTTCTTTTCCAAGAAAAACCAAGACAGCAGGGATGGCAACATTTTGAGCAGAATATTTCAGAAGTCTTGAGGGGTAAGTTTCTGAGTGTAGCATCTCCACTGATTTGAAATCTAGGGAGAAAATGGTATGGTAGAAGAGAAAACCTATCATGGCAACAGACTTGCCAAGCCATAAAGAGAGAAAAAATCAAAGACATCTAGAAGAAAGTGAAGGAAGCTCCAAGTTAATAACATGTGGCTGCAGTGCTCATTTGATGTCCTCCTAATACAGTATGGCAAAAATATCCCCCAAATATCCATTATTAATATAGTGAATTGGAAATAGTTCATCTCCCAATGGCTTTACAAGTATCTGCTTCAATTAACTTTGGTAAATAAAATAACCAAATCATAATACAGTTTTCTGATGTAACTGCAAACTTAATCTGGAAAAAATATCAAAATAAATCACTGCTTTAAAATGTATAGTGCGTACCTTCTAAAAATAAAGCCTCTCTCTATCTCTGACTTGTGAGTAATATGTATTAAGGTTATATCAAACAACAAGCATGCACTTTTTGCAGAAAATAATTATTAAATCGAGGCTCTCTGACCATTGATTTAAATCAAATCTACCCTGAGGGGTGGCAAACAGTTGTTTTTTTGGGGGTTGTTTTTCTGGCAACTGTCAATCCTTCCGGATCATGGTGCATCTGTGAGAAGTCACCCAGACTTTTGATGCATATTCCTAGGCAGGAGTTTTTGGAGGAGTGGGGGCTGCTCAGATGGTGGCCAACATGTGGCACATGTACCACAAGTGTGTTTGTGTGGCATGTGTCAGATTGGAGCAGAGAGAGGGAGCACAGTGGCACACAGAGAGGAAGCAGAGCAGCAGATCAGGCAGGTAGGATAGGGTAAAGAGCATAAAGCAGAACAGCAAATTGGGCAAGAGAAGGGGATTGGGGTGGCACACCTGCCAAAAAGCCTGCCCCCCACTACAATAGAGTGTAAGGCTGAGAAGAAGTCACTTTCAGCCAGGTCAGTGACAGCACTTCTTTCCCTCCAGCCAACTCCTGCAACCCAGGAGATTCTTCTCACTTCTCACACTCTTTCCAGATGCAAGGATTTGTTCATAGCGAGGGTGGGCTATGCTGCCTGCCTGGAGGTGGGTGTACACCTACGTCCAGTAACAAACTGGGCTGCAGACCTAAGTGGAGCTGTTTGCAGCCTCTTTGCCACCTGCTGCAAGCAGCCTGAGCTCTGTGGTGGGCATGTGTACCTCAAAGCAGATGGTGGGGAAGGGGCCAGGGTTGCACAGCCACAGCAAGGATTAGGCCCTCCTCCCAGCTTTCCCACTGTTTGCCCTTTCCTGTCAACATCTTACAAGTCAAGGTTGTGGGTGTTTTTGGCACTCTGCCCAAAAATGCTGCTGACCCCTGGGATAGACAAACTTCTGGGCTGGGAAAGCCACAGAACAGCAAACACATACATCTAGCAGATGGAGCCAGAACAAATGGAATACCGCTGGAAAAAGAGAGTGGCATATATAATCTCATGAGCAGGCATGGGAGAGGGTTTGCAACAGGGGACAATATTGCAATGGACCCAGAGAATGGATTATCTTATCTAATAGGTCTCTACTTTCATAAATGGAAGTGCCTGAAGATAGGCACACATACACCGTTTCAGTTAAAAAGCAGAGTGCTTAACTAGGACTACTTCTTATCCAAGGACCTTGAAGTGTTTTACGAAGTGAGGTCAGTATCATTACTCTTCCCTATATGTAAAAAAGGGGAACTGAGATACAAGATGCACTATAACTAGCTGCATCTTTCACTCAGTAAACTGTTGGCAAGCAAGCAGATCAGTGGTAAGTGGAGTATCTGGTGGTGATCTTGAAACAGATCAAGCAGTGAGCCTGTAAGGGCCCAAAGCAAGACTCTTCGGTGCAAATACCCAATATTTCAAAGAGCCAAGCATCTTGCAGCTCCCTTAAAATCCAGTCTTACAAATCGCAACATTCCTTGAGTGGATGAAGAATGTTTCATAGAAGTTACTAGTCTCTGTTATTTCTAATGCTTCCACTCCCAGCCCTAGAACAAACCAGTCTTTTTCCTGTTAAAGAAATCCCACCAGTTTTAGATTACCTTGATCAGCTGCCAACATATCCAGCAGTGTAACACCAAAGAGAAAATAATATGGAACTTTTACAGTTTTTACTTACTATGAGGATGGCTACAAAACAGGCCAGTGTTGTGTTCCAGTCTCCACTAGCAGTGGCAGCTGCTTTCCCTACAAGCACACTGTAAAATATGAAGTCTCCAAGGCCCAGCTTCACACCTCCTATTGAAAGCAAAAAAAACCTGTGTCAGTTCCCTTGCTTTTACATCTATTGCTTTGTCCTCCTCTAGTGAAATTGGGTCATAGTTTCTATTCTTGACCAACACAGCCCAAGCCACCATTCTGACTACACTAAAGATCCACGTGGCACAGTTATCTGGGTTCTCTTCTGCTTAGATTAAGGACAATAAAGAAGAAAATATTTTAATAGATAGCCCTTTGTAAATGCTTAAAAACCCAGGACACTGTCACTTTTAAAACCACCTAGAACAAACTGAAAGATACAGAGGTTCAATTTCAGGTAAGATTTTTTTTGCAAGTCTCTTCCTCCTCTCTGTCCAACTAACAGCCAGCTCCATGGTTACAGTTGTTGAGTCAAAGCATGTGATGTCCAAATGTCAAACTTTTCCAAGCTCACCAGGCACCATTAGACACTAAATATTTATCCATTTTTAGAACAACCTTTAACTTCTTTTTGTGTCAACTTAACTGTTCTGGATTAGACAGAGACAGTTAAAACATAAATAAGGTGCAAACCTTAATGCAGAAGGGTTGTATCATGATAAAGGTGCTAATATTAGTATAGCTTATATCTAGAGATGTAGTAACATTTAAATGCATTATATCTGTATCCACACTAAGGGAGTTCCATGGATTAAAAACAACTTGGTTCACCTGTTTCTAAACTGAGTGGTTTGGAGATGCTGGGATGAAAGCCATCCATAGAAGAGATCCATCATTTAAGAACACCCCAGTTGTTCACCAGCTGATAGATCTACTCAGGGAGGAGAGTGCTACTGAACTTGAGGAAAAGTAAAATAATCTGCTTCATGCCATGTAGGATGGGAAGCAGTTTAAAAAGCTATTGTTGATGCACATTTGCCTTACTTTCCTCCTCCTCCAGCTCCTCTAATGAAGAAGCAGTTGGATGGGATGGAGCACGATTCCTGGTGTCAGAAATTTCAGAGTCCGAGTGCGACGGGCTTTCATGATTCTCTCTCATATCTTCAGCTATGTCCCCACAAAAAATGAAACAAGAACACACGCACACAAAATTAAGGAAGTTACATTAATAGCTTGTTTTAAAAGCACAAGTGGCAAATTGTATGATGTTGCTTCCCCACAAAAGAGCAAAGGATGAGGAGGCAAAGAGCAGTGTTCAGTAGGACTGACTTAAATATGGATTCTCAGTGGCTTTGAGAAGTGTGCCTGGATTGTTATTTGAAACAACAGAGTGACAGTCATGCCAAAAAGCCCTATGGCGACACTCTAGGATTACAAAGGCCACACCAAAGCTTGTACAGAGATAAAATGCTGTCACTGTTGGGATGATGCTTAATCTGGCATCCAGAGAAGTCTAAAGGAATATTTTCATCAACTTTGACACTGTGGATCAGCCAGGCAAGCATGCTGCCATCTGCACAGGCTGAACTGTCGCATTAAAAGTAAACACAGTGAATTTAGTTTGCAACAGGCCACAGTGTTGTTTCCCTAGGGTGATTCTAACTTGGTTTTTTAGCTACTTTTGAATTAGTTATATAACGTTACAAGTAAACCAAATGAACTGTTATTTACATAAGACAAACTCCTCTTTTTAGTTCAGAACTCAGGTTTTTGCGTTTTGCCTGGGGTACACATCATTTTCTATGCAGCTTATTTTGCTTTTAAAACACCCAGCAAACCACTTTCTGAAGTAAAATGGCCTGACAAAGCCAAGATGAGAGCTGCTCTGCATGTGATGCATCATCTTAAGTGGTAGTTCCCATTTTTCATGGAACAACAAGAGCTTCCAGAGATCTGTCTGGCAATTTCTAGTAGATGTGCTACTGTCACACAAGCAACCGGGCAGACTAACCAAATAAGAACTGATACACAGAGCTGCCACTTAGGAACTGGAGATGGGCGACCAAGCAGTTTGCTTCTAATCTATGCCCTGTGCCAAAGCAAGATTGCTCTTTGTCATCTGTTAGCCTATGGACCAATTTAGTTTATTCTCAACATTATGAAACCTTGAAGTAATATTATTACTAAAGTGTCTCCATTTAATAGAGAGGTACCATTGGTTTCCAAAATGCAAAAGGGTCAGATTTTTTTTTGAAGTTGGAGAAAACTCATTTACAGGGAGCCTCCCTATTCCTAAGAATGCAATATCAGAAATCATGTTTATTAATTCATTTTTAAAACTGTAGTTTTGCTTCAGTTTACAGCTTGAGCAAACTCTAATTATCCAGTCCCAATTGTACAAAGATCTAAAAGGCCTGCCCATTCCCTGAGCTACTTGCAAAATTTGTTTTAATTGCATTTAAAAAAACGTTAGACAATACTTTTTATACAGTCTTATTATGAGCGACCCCTATGGCACTCTGCTAATCTTAGCTGACAAATCAGGTGAAGGACTGAGAAAGTTAGCAAAGCGCTACTGCAGATCTATCTAGCATGCAACAAAAACATAATTAAGGAGCTCATATTTGATCTGCCACAAGTTTGCTATTTGTAACATACATACACACATATCTCATTTTCATGAAACAGTCTATCTGAAGAGAACAAACCTGAATCCCATGTCTGCTGACTCAACTCCCTTGATGCTGTATCTGGCTTTGCCATTCCTACTGTCCACATCACAGCAGCTGTATGGAAGAGAAACAACATGTTCAGATAATCAAATAAGGCGGGGTGCCATGACGCAGACAATTACATGCAAACACAGAATTAACGTGAGCATCAGAATATACTTGTACAAATGGAAAAATTAAGGTTGCTTAGACAACCTTAATATTCTTTTTCTATAGGTTGTGTTTTGAGTATTACTGCAATAGTCTGAAGCACATCCCAAAATATATTCACTGAGGTCCACACCACATTTTAAATGTTACTTAAAGTGATAACACTGGTAAATCAGTTAGGACACCTGGTCCCGAGGAAATTTAAACTAAAGTTTGTGAGCCCTATTGTAATTAGAGTCAGACTGCCAGTTAACTAGTTATCCAACTCCTTTGTAAATGTCAATTTAGATACCCAGCATGCATTCAATACAGGACCCAAACATTAGTGAAGTATTAAGAGCAAGGAGCTAAGGAAATTCATGGTGATTAGCACAGTGTGGACACAAGTTCCAAGTATGACCTTAGAACATCAGCACTCAAATCTAGAAAAGCATACTCACAAGAATAGATCAATGCAGGAAATATTGGCTCATTTCTTTCCTGGGCAGTTTCTACTAGCATTCTTAATGGCCCCTTGGGACACAGCACAGCCATCAGATCTGTGATGATAAAATGGGTCAGTCAGTCTGATTTCCAAACACATGCTATTATGTATTTTCTGAATCCTTAATCTTTCTCTCACAGGCTGTTGTTCCCCTCAAAGTGGCATCTAAGGATATTTTCTGAATGATTTCCCTGGTGACAATTTTACATGCCATCTTGCAGATAGTGTCTGCTTGAATATGCTGTTTACTGAAATACAGTGAACCGTGGTTCAATGTCACAGTAAGGTTTTCCAGTGTACCAGCTAATGCTACGAAGTACCTACTGAGACAACCTTATTAATTTCCTTAAAAACAAGACCATATAATGTTACATAGGTACAGTATCAGATTAGAAAGAAAGTGCAAGTATTTTTTTTATCTCTGTTCTATTATTTACAGGTACACACCTTCTTATTCTGCATTCTATGCACATCATTGTTTTTGGTTTTTGTACATTTCCTTCCTGTGCAAGTCAGAGCTCTAAATCATATGACTGCTTTGTTCCTCTAGTTCTGCATGTACATCCCAGTCTTAACTTATGCCAGGATCTGAGATTTCCTGATAACAAGCAAATTAGTTTTACCTTATCACAAAGTTATCAGTGATAAAGCCCAACTGCCCACAGTGGTTACCCATCACACCTAGTCACTGCCAACATTAGTAGCTAAGTATGTTCAATAAAGTAAAGAAATTAAGCAGGACTAATTAAGGAAAGACCATGCAAGAGTCACAAAAAGGCTTACCATAAATGGAGATGGCTCCTAGAATGACCCATGCTGACCACTCGGGTAAGTACTTAATAAAAACTAATGCCATCAGAGCACTGATCATAATGAGATAGGCCTGCTGGAGCTGGAGGGGGCCTTTCCAATGGATGCAAATCATCCCAACTGCTCCAAAATTCCAGATGACAAAGAAAAGAGTGGGGTAATCCATAGCCACGTTGTATGTCTTAAACACTTCGCTGCAGGATAAAAACAAAGATTTAGACTGGGCAACAAGCTGGCAGTAAGACATTTTAATAGTGCTTAGCAACTGAGTAGACCTCCAGCTTTCCTAAGAGCAAATAAAATCATTCTTACTTCAAACACAAACTGACTGACCCAGGAAGAATACTGACAGAGCAGCAAGAATTACACAAAATAAGTCCCTCCATTCTTGGTGTCAGACTCCTCAGCAGTGTCACAGCTGACCACGGTCTTGTTTATGGACTGCAGCAACCAGCTGGAAGGAGCCACAGTGCCACAAATACATTGACAAGCAGGAAACATCATCTCTGCTTCCCATCTCCACCATGACAGATTACAGTAAGTGGGCAACTGATTGCTACTTCCAACTCTCCACATTTTTATGGGAACAGAATGGACCTCATCTAAAACATAAAAGTGAAGAGCTCCCTTAATGGTAAAGGATCAGATTCCTCACTGATGGGAGATTTCAAGACCAAGCTGAACAAATTAGGGTTTAGCAATGTGTACAGGATTAAGGAAGAAAGAAGAATTGTCTTGTCCAAGATATTAAAAAAACACCCTCCCCAACATTTATAACTAACATACATTAGATATTAGACTTGCTTCAGCACTGAAAAAAGACACAATTTTGCTCTAAAATGCTCTCTCTAAAATTTTCAAGTTGAGGCCTTTGTCCATCAGAAAAGTTTCCTTACATCTAGTTCTCAGATGCCACTACTGCATCATTTTGTGAACTTCTCAATATCCAATCAGCAAACTCCAGTGAAGGCATTCCTTCCAAACAGGGACCTTTTGGAGAAGGGGAAGTCAGAACCTCAGCAATTTACATTAACAACTGGGATACTTGTTTTGATTTAGGTAGTAAGTGAACATTTGGGAGGAAAAAAACCCAGCAAGGATAATGGATCCAATATGCCTAATTCATTTACTAAAAACTGAGACTTACTTCAACAGTATTACATACCATACCAGAAAATGGAGCATAATATATTTTGGGAAGACTTCACTGTCTTTAAAAGAAGATCTCACTATAATAATGTCTAAGTCATTGCTGGGAGATGAGGTGGGGAATGTTTTCTTGGTATAAATTAGTTTTAGCATATACGAAAAAAATTTCAAGGACTATTTGTTTAGTAAGTTACAAGAAGAGCTTGTGCTTACCCAAGATAGATGTAGGTGAAGAGGAACAATAGCATCAGAGACGAAAGAATCAGCCAGCCATGGATAAACTAGTCAATGGAGACACAAGATAGTAGTTGAAGGGGCTGGCTTTTCCCCTGCATTGCAGTGTTGTGTATACCAGTATTGTTAGGAACCTCCACAGCCTTCTGTCCTTTGACAGTATTCCCCTCTGGACCTTCTCTGCAGCCTTACACATGCCTGCATTCTTGAAAGCAAGATAAGGTGGTCCCCGGAGGCTACCTAGTAATCGCCTCCTCCCTCCCCAAATATCTTGCATCCTGCTGTACTGGCAATAGATCCAGAAGGGAGCAAGAGAGGAAGCCGTTTGGTTTCATCCTCTCCACTACATTAAAACCTTTCTCTCCAGTTACAAGAGGGCTGTTTTTTGCTATTATCCTGCTCAATTGCTCTATTGCTTTCATTAACTGAACACTTCCTCCTTGGCTTTCACAGCCCACACATCTCAGACTGCTCTACTGTCCCTGTACCTTAGTCAGTTCCCCTGAAGCCACCACAGCTTCTTAGGGTCCCACAGAGTTCTGCCTTTGATCCCACCGTGTTTAAGTGGTTAGACATACTAGCTTCCAGTCCAGCTGCTAGTATTTCCAAAGTTATATCTAGCCCCAGCTTCTACCCTCCCCTCTTTTCAGATATGTAATCTCACATACACACCACATGCTGTAGCACTTGTAGTTTATAGAGGATTCACAGACATTAATTCATTTTAATAACAAGCTTGTGAGGTAGGCAGCTGAAAGCATCATCCCCACTTGGCAAGGAGATGAAGAAGCTTGTCCAAGGCTAGATAGCAAGTCTAGGTCAGTTCCAGAATTAGAAGTCAGGAGTGCCTGACTTCCAGCCTGGTGCTGGCACCCCCCAGACAATGCTGGTTACCACATCTTGGCACGTATTCCTGTATAGCCTATGAGAACTGGATTTGCCTTTCCCCCCAAACTGTTCTTCTCTCCCCGCCTCAACTCTGTTCTTAGCCATGAAGACTAGAATAATTTTGCTTCTCAAAAATCTGGTCCCAGCTCTCTGAAGAGAGGAAAAACTGAGCAGGTAGTGCATTATACTGAGGCATCTGCACTGGCTAATACAAATCACTCAGAACTGGGTAGAAACCCTGAAATCTCTCTCAAAGCTGTAAGACTCAAGTCAAAATGGAAATTATGGCACAAAGTAGCAGACCATTACCTTATAAGAAAGAGCATGGTTGTGTGTCATAAAACACCCTCCCCCAATTTTTTTTATGAAATTAGATTCAAATCAACCTTAAGCCTAGGCAGAACATTCAAATAGCTCTATTACTGCAATTCTTTACATCTTTCCTGTGTTACTTTGCAGACTGACCACACTTCAGAATGAGCTATAAGAAAGGGAGATAAAGAAAATGTGGTCTCTGTTCAGTCTAGAACTTTATGCAACAGCTATTTGAGTTTCATTTTGTAGTACAGGGTATTGCACAAGAACAGAGAAGAGCTAAGGCTAGATGCATTCAGTTTTACACCAGCTGAAAAGCTAACTATGAACTTCCCAACAGTTAAAGACAACCTACCCACACACACACCACAAACAACAAATCAACCACAGTAAAACTTGGAGGTTATTTGTTAAAGAGATGACAAACTAGTCCTGTACTGGACTTTGGTACTATAACTTCTGAAAGTGGCTCCTCTAGACGGAGAAGAGCTAATGCAATGCTTGTACTTCCCCACAGCAAACCAACTCTACTAGAACTAGCTTGCAGCAAACAGCTAAACCACTGCAGGCTTTGCCTAGCATAAATACTTTACCTTGTAACAACGATATTTATATAGTATAACTAGGAAAACTGTCATTACAACAATGACACTGATCATTATGAGGGTGTTCAGCACAGAGTTCAGGAGACGCTGGCCCACAGAAGGTGTGTCTTCACTGAAGGGGGTATATATCCTGCAGGGTAAAGCATAAGTAATGTAAGAGATGTATAGTAAGCAGTGGAACATGATACACCATGTTAATACACTGCCACCCAGATACATTTTGTCTTTTAGCAAGCATGTCATGATGACTAACACAGCTAACTACATCTCTCTACCCTTGCTCTAAGCAAATGGATCAAAGACTTAAATGTCTTTAAGACTTTTAGTTTCACTTCAAGCCACTGTTCATTTTTGCTGCCTGTCTGAGGATCCTTCCAGTTCTTTATCTTTCTACGATATGGTTAAAGCTTTACCACTGATTTATATTTTCCTCCATTTGGTACAGGGCATCTCTCCTGATTTTGAGGCATTGTAGCATTTTGTTTCTTTTGGTTACATAGTACATACTAGATTCATGAAAAGACAACTTTGTTTTACTGATCTGCAACTGCTGGTATCATGTGATACACTACGCTCTCTGAAGTTGTATTGTGTTTAGTATCAGCACTGTTAAGTTCAGTGTGGTTTTACATTATGCTTCATGCATTTGCATGTGTAATTCTTCACTAGATGTTGCAGCTTCACACATCCAATTTTTGGCAGCTTCTTTCTAAAGGAATTCAGATAATTGAGAATATACTACAGTCAAAGAAACCATTAGTCCCTGCCCTCTGGCCATTTTAATTGCCCCCCATGTTTGTCTTCTAGCCCTAGAAATGTCCTCATTAATAGCTACTGTCTTGGTCAGGGTGGACCAGAAGGAACAATCAAGAAAGTCACCAAAAAACAAAAGTCTTTACCCATTTACCTAAAAGGACACATAACTTTTCAATTGTAGCCATCCCATGGCTCAAAGGACTGGGTATCCAACCCTTATTCCTTAGTGGGGAGCAACTTTACTATGATTCTGGCCATATCAAAGGTTGAATTCTTTTTCAACACTATCCATACGATGGCCTAATAACAGTGCCCTTTTCTACACTGATTCAGCAGACCTTGGATTTTTCATTTCGGGATGGTATGCACCCCACTTAACTCACAGTGTGCTGCCAAATTAAGAATAAGCTATGCATCCAGTTAAAGTAACAACTTCAGCAAAGGGTACTGCTTCTCTGAACAACTGGAGCATGGATGCAATCTGCAGAACTGACTGGAGAAGTGGCACCCTTTGAAACACAAGTGCAAGCCAGTAACCAGAATACCTCTTTAGTCCCATGAAGTTATTTGCTGTGACTCCCCCACCCAAACAAGTTTAAAATGCCTTACTTTTGTCAGGCAGGGTAAGGAACCTAACCTCACAAAGTATCCAGTTTCTGCTGCACAACACATGCACATTCAAATTCTCTCATCTGGATTTAGCATATTTAGTCTAATCCAAAAAGAGCAAGGGGTGCCTACAGACGTGCTCGTTCACATTCTAATTAAAACATGTCAGAGCAGACTTGATTAATCTGATCTGCATTCCAATTACAATGCTCCAGCATCACCTTACTGGTCGCATATACTAAGCCCCCATGCATTTCAAAATGGCTGCAGGGGCACTCAATCTAAAGCTCATTCAATGACTTTTAGATAAAGTGCCCCTACAGCCATTCTGAAATGTGTAGGGGCTTAATACATGTGACGGTGAGCCATTTCAATTAGAGCAGCTGTCTGGGAACTGCTATAATCAAAATCCACCCCCCCTCACACACACACACACCCCTGAGCACATATAGCACGTATAGGCAGCCAATATGTTCTTTGCTCATCTGAAGACAAATTTTAACAGAGCAGATAAAGGCTCTCCCAACCCACTGCAAAAGTTCTCCATGTACAAAAACAGCTACTCTAGGAACATGTTTGTAATGCCAGAGATCACACTTAGAGAGAAACCTACTTACAGCTGCCCATTTTTCTCTGTGTAGAAGCGCACTGACTTTATGGTGGCAACAACAACAATCATACAAAGTGTGACAGGCACAAAAAGCATGATCACATGTTTGGCTCCATATTTCAGAGTCAGTTCTTCCTCTTCATTGTCCAACCGAACATCTCGCACCAGAAGTTCTGTGTCAGAATTTCCATGTGCAACATCATTAGAGTTACCACTGCTACCAGTGTACCTCTTCTGTTAAAAAAAACATGTATGAGACCCTCTTTATTTGCTGTGAAAAAAAATCCCTTGCTAGTTAACAATTCATAACAATACAGAACAGCATCCTATATTAGAACACCAGAAAAACTTAGGGTGAAATAAACATGTAGGCTACATGACTAAATAATATCATTACCATCACAACCAGATGGGCCCTGAACTGCACAAGGTGTTTTTAAAATCTCAAGTGCATTGCAAACACTTCAAGCATTGGTGTGTGATGTGCAATGTTTCTGCGGGGGGGGGGTTGGGGGAAGCTTCTGAAACTGTAACAGAAGGAAAATTTTCACTTGAATGGTCTTATGATGCCCAGCTGTTTGAATGTGCTCTCTCAGCAATTCTGTGCTTGCATCACACAGATACTTCATGACTACCTCAACAAGACTCCATCTCTTATTTAGCCAGTACTGAGAAAGATAGCTATTTTAACTTTCATAGTTTCATAGTTTCTAGGGTCAGAAGGGACCTGAGTAGATCATCTAGTCCGACCCCCTGCCATGGCAGGAAATAATACTGGGGTCAAACGACCCCAGCAAGGTGTTCATCTAACCTCCTCTTAAAAACCCCCAGGGTAGGAGCCAGCACTTCTCTTGGAAGTTGGTTCCAGACCCTAGCCATCCTGACCGTAAAGTAGCCCCTCCTGATATCTAACCTAAACCTGCGCTCTGCCAGCTTGTGACTGTTATTCCTGGTCACTCCTGGTGCTGCTCAGGGGAATAGTGACTCCCCCAATGCCTGCTGATCCCCCCTGACTAGTTTATAACAGGCCACGAGATCCCCCCTCAGCCTTCTCTTTTGGAGGCTGAACCAGCCTTCTCTTTTGGACAGCATTAAAGGATCTCTCCCAGGGAAGTCACATGCAGAGCTAAAATATACAGTTCTAGCAACTGGCAGGAAGTGGAAGGGGTGTGCAGTGAAATTAAAAGCCACATATACAAGAAAAGATGCCAATGATGCTATTGTTATACCATATATTTCTTAAACAGCTACACCTCCAGAGCAAGAACTAACTGACCCCTGCATGCAACACACTGGAAGGCCCTCAGTGATCCATCCAGCAGAGCAGCAATAGCATCATGCCACATCTCCTCATTTTTTTAGAAGTGCAGTCCTACCCTGTGTGTCTGTGTTTCCACTACTTCTGGTGCTTGCAGGCCATCCTGGTAGGAGGGCACAGGAGGACTCTCAGCTGACATCAGGGAGGTTCTCTCATTGCAGGGCTCTTCTTCACTGTCAGAGCTGTTCATGAAAGTGATCATCTTCAGACTCCCCTGAAGGCTTAGGAGTGCCACAATAAAGACTTGCTAGAGCCTTAAGCACAGGGAGAGGAAATGGAGAGAAAACATTAACATTACAATGCAAACAGACAGGACTGGAGACCTCCACATGACATGCCTTTGCAGTGGGAATGCTACAGCAGGGGTTCATCTCTTATTGCAAGAGGATAAATTAGCACAGTGTACCCTGCACAGTGCTGTAGCGTGCTTGATTAAATGTGGTATATTTTAAGTGGAAGGGAGGGGAAGTGAAATTCAATGCAAAAACAGCAACCAGGTGAGAATTCTTTTTTAAAGCTATAGCCTGCAGGGCTGTTGCATCCATGCTTTCTCTGCCTCCTCCCCCAGTGCTTTGGCTGGTGTAGAGGGATGTTCTCTGGGGTTTCAAAAGTAGTTCATTTTCCAGGGCCCAATCAATTTTTCCACTTCTGCTGAATGCCAACCACAAGGTGACAGCCTGTCTGCCGGAGAGCAGTTCCCATAGCACAGACCAATGAACAGCAGCCAGATGGTGCTAAATGACTAGTTACCTGAAACTTGGGCTAAATGCAATCTAGTAACCTAGAGGTCATCTGAATTTCATAGGAAGTTCCCCATCACCCAATAAAAAAGGTAAGGCAGTGCCTTTTCTTGAGAGCTAAGCTCTGTCTCTCTCACTTATGCTGGCCAGTATTTTGACAGCTATGTTATTCTATAGAGGAAAAAACAAACCATTTGGAAACAACAGATTTTGCTGGCCTAATTTCCACACTGCTAGCTGTGCAAAATGGACAGTAATATGCTGAAGAAAAAAAAATAGAAGACTCCCCTTCCCTCCTCTCTCCTCCCCTACCACACCATGCTCACTACAAAACCTAGGTGCCCTGACAAATGCCAGGTGGCCACGGCTGCAATGCCACGGCTCCAGTCACCTCTAGGATCCAATTTATTTCACTCTACTGCCTTCCACTTTTAATATCAAACAACTTGTCCATAACAGTGGGTTTGTAACAGCTCAATCCAGGAGAATCCATTTTAGTGTTTTATTGTTCAGTTTAGAGAGGCTGTTTGAGCTGGTTCAAGGAAGTTAGTTACATCTGGTTTTCAGGCAATTCCCAGGAAATACAAGCCAGACCCCTCATACTTTGGAAGATTTGAACCACTTCATTAGAAAGCTGCAAAACATATACACCATCACCAGAACATCTATAGAGCACTGAATCCAGGCACTGCGACAGAGAAACCCAATATGCCTCAAGAAGTAGAGACTGTCCTCCTCTTACCCCTAAAGTAGAAGCATACAGAAGCTAATCAGCTTGGCCAAGGTTACAGGATAAGTCCAGGCTAGTGCACTCATGACCCAACCAGGAGGCCAATTTCAGACATGGGAGTCTAGAAGTTAGCCAGGACATTTCTCTCTTTTTAACGTGTGGAGTAAGAAAAGAGAAATCAGGAGACTCCCTTTCCACCACAACTCCTCTGATCTTCACTAATTTTAGACCTCCCTCTCAAACACAGAGTTTTACAAACAGAGCCCAATATAGTTAGATAAGAGACTTCAAGAGAGGCACCCCACCACTTTCTCTTCGAAGCTCATATAATTTTATCTCCATCTCAGTGACACATGCAGCAACATCCAGGAAAGTTAGAACTGACACAAACGGTCAGTGTTAGATTGCCTGCTTTCCAACATCAATGTACCTTTTCTGGCCCAAGTTCTAGGGAGCATACATCCACTTCTGTTCACACCCATATTGCAAGTGCAGATTCCTTGCCTATGGGGGTTTATCAGGTGAGCTTATCGGGGGTCACATATTTTGAAAGTATAAGGACATTGTGAAATGTAAGAGTTATTAGTCATCAAAGGGAAAGTCAGGTTTGTGTTGTATGTGCAGAGTGAGATAACAACTAGTGTGTATTTTCACTAGCCAAACTGGGCTTCATGTAGAAGCTAAATATTTAACAACAGCAGCAGCAACAGCAACCTTCTCCAAACAACATTCCAGTTGCAATAATCATAAAGATGGAAGGAAATTTCTTATTTTAAGAGAGATGTTTAAAAACTGTTAGAAGACACTGTTGTAGCAAAACCCTCATGTTTTTGGGGTTTTTTTTAAAATTTATTTAAGCATACATTCCCTCCCCTTCCCCAACCATTTTGGACTTTCTCTCTGCCCTCTCTATCATAAGTGACTGCAAGCAGTACTAGGTAAGCTAAGTTCTTGTATATTTTATTGTAATAAGCCCCCTTTTTATATATTGCAAATAGTGTTCTGTTAGATATTGATTTTTACTGTTTTATATTGTATTCCTGTCATTTATGCATTGATTTTTATTGTTTCATATTAATATTGTATGGTTTAGGCCTGTGTCTGTTAAATGATGTCAAGTATTCATTCCCACCTTGTTCCCATCTTGTCCCCCTGCCCTGTTGTGTAAGTATGTTGCAATTCTGTAACCTCTCCCAAGGAAATTGGTTTTCCCTGAATGCCTGAGGCAAAAGAGTGAATGGATGAGTAAAACACAATGATAGCAGGACCCCCTACTAAATCACCCCAGCCATTCCACCCTTCACATTCAAGATACAAAAGATGAGGGAAACTACCCTTGTGCCAAGGCTGCACATGCTCAGTATGAACACCTGGAACCCCCTGGAGCAGGGCTGACCTTGCCTGGACACAGGCACTCCCCATAGGAGATCAGAGGTAGTCTGCCCCATAAAAAGGGGTAGTGAAGACTGACTCCTTGGAATGCCATCTTCACCTGGACCAGACCTGCTCCATGTCACACTGCCTATCAACCCAGAGGCCCTGCCAGCAACCCCACTCTGGACAACACCTGCTGGAGAAAGCCACCTACTGGCCATCAAGGACCCCCTCCCAGCCTGAATAGGTAGCTATCACCCCCACCCTCTCTTTGAACAAGAACTTGGACTCTGTTTCTCTTCCCTACCTGGACT
>NW_017728943.1:72091119-72104423 GCF_001723895.1 Crocodylus porosus | reverse complement strand
GTGTGTGTGTGTGTGTGTGTGTGTGTGCACGCCTAACTGATGTTTGTGTGTGTATGTGCAATTGTACACCATGACCTCCTGTCTAACAGCATGATATTGAGATCCTGAGCACTGGCCTGACCCCACAAGGCAATACTGTCTTCTACACAGAGAACTAAGAGAAACACCATGGAGAAATACAACAGTTATTCTGTTCAGGCTAATACACTCAAACATTATTTCACCAATGCACCTTCCCTCATTTATGATGTACTGGTTTGGTAGGACATGGGATGGAGCATTCTTAATATAACATAGTATTGAGGGACACAGCGAAGAGCCTTAGTAGCAGTCATCCTTTCAGTAAATGCTGCACCTAGATGCAACAGCAGGAAGTTCCCATTTCCCTTTTCTTCTTGTCATTATGAGAATTAACCTTTGACCTACAAGTTGGTAAGTAGTCTCAAAATGGAGACTAAAAAGAATATTCATTGCCCTTTCCCACAGGCACCGACATTCAGCTTCTCTATGCCACTATTTCCTTCAGCTGATTGTGATGGCCTGGAGCAAAGTTTTTACAATTTCATGTCTAGAAGTCTGACAGTGACTGCAGTGAAACATCACTTCTAAGTAAGTTTGGCCCCCTCCCCCATAAGTCTGTTGGAGCCAACCTGATGACTCTCATTTAACTGCTGAGCACAGCCAATGCTTGGGGCTGAACAAAGCAGAAGACAAGGCCCCTGTTGCATTCCAAATGGAAAGCCAACACAACAGATCACAAGGCATCATGTGTCCATGAAGAAAGCACTGTAAAGTGATGCAAGCTATTTCTTTCTATACCATTTTGATTGCTGGGTTAGTGGGAATGGGCCTCTCGAAAAGAGTGGTGTTTAAGGAGTTATATTAACCCCAAGAGGACTAAACCAGCAAGCATCTAGCAACAGGACCCAAAGAAAGAGTCTTCCAAGTAATTTATTTCAGTCCAATCTATCAAATGTCAGTGCATGTAAACAAGGTATTTTTCTCATCTGGCTTTGGAAGAAGGAAGGACTTTACTGTTTTCAGGAGAGGAAAACAGTAAAGAAAGTGAGAAGGGCTGAGAGAAACATGTTTCCTTTATAGTCTCACTAATAGAAGATTTCAGAGTGAAAAATGCAGGCTCTGCCTGCATTTCCAAATCAAGACTACATGCAGTTAGTGAGGAAGACAGACCATAGGCACCACGCATGGTAAGTCACAAAAGGACATAAATCTACCTTTTTGAATGTAAAATCATTAGAAGTCTCCAGAGTTCTTAACTTTCTTTTTTCATAAATTAAGAGGCTGATTATAATCTTGAATGGCAAAAATAAAATTGGGCAATAGCTCTGGGGTCTGACTTATTACTAGCAAGCAAGAGCTGAGAAGGAAACAGCTGTTTTGGCATTAACTGTCCTGTTTTTTCAGGATTCAGGCTATTAGCTGTCAGGAATCAATGAGAAATAAGCAAATATATCTGAGAATAGGGAAAGAAGTATGTTGTGTAATAGGCCATACTGGCTGTGAGTTTAAAAAAAAAAAAAAAAGAAATCAACTCAACAAACCCACAAGTAACACAACTCCACTGACTTTCATGGGCTATAGAAATTGTCACTGAAGATTTCCCTGCTGCATTTTCATCTTACTAGAAACATTTTTTCTCTCTTGGGCTCATACCCCTGGACTGTAGATGGCTATAGCTCTTCCTTCCAGGACAAATAAACAAACTGAACACTGGACTTCAGATTTTATCCACTGCAAAATGAAACATGATAGCAGTACAACTACTGCAACATAATGGCTGGTCTCACTTGGCAGGAAACTTATTACTCAACTTGTAAGTTTTAAGAAAGACCTGCTTCTGGGTGCCACTCTCATTGGTGGTCTATAGGTGAGAGGACCTGTTTTTTTTTGTTGCCTTTAGATCAGCTATTTCCATTTCTGTCCTACAGGCAACCCACACAGGAAAGCAAGTAATGTGCTGTACATATCTTTTGCTCTCCCTGTCAACTTCAGTTTGAACTCTTGCTTTTCTGAGGCTATGGGCAGCATGGACAAGTCTCTTGGGCAGTGGGTCAAGAATGAGGGGCACTGGGTTGGGACTGGCCATAGAGGTTTACAAACAGGTCCTTGTACAAAGAAGGTTGAGAACCACTGGTTTAGACAATATAGGAGGCAAGGACAAATCTGTGTGATGTCATGCCTCCCGGCTGACCACTCACATGAGTGATCATGATGAGAAGCTGCTCACAGTAAATTGTGAATGATATAGGCCTGCAGCCCTGTTGCCTCCACCTGAAGGAGATGTTATTGTCAGCTCTGACTTTGCAGATCTGTGACTCCTTCTTTCTTAGTTCTTGTCTAGACTTAGCAGGAACAGCTAGACTAGTAGAGTTTAAACTAGTTTCCTAAACAGAATAAACTATCCTGGTAAAAGGACTACTTTTCCGGTACACCTGAAATTACATTAAGGTCCCTCCTTGCGTAGAAAGTGTCAGGAGTGAGAAGACATCACCAACCCCTCTCTCTAGATGACAGGGTTAGGTCAGCAAAACTAATGTGCCAGGCCTAATTATGGGGGAGTGAAATAGTTAATAATATGTACATTTAAATGATCATCACTGGGCTTCTGAGACAGCATATCCTGGAGATGACAACAGGGTAGCTTGTATCTCACAGCCATTGCTGCTGGTTTCTGACATTCTGAGATGTCCCTGCTTCAGTAACACCCCTGCTTCTATCACAGACTTGTCTTTGAAACTAAGTAAACTGCAAGACGTGTGGCAGTTACCCATGTCAGTCCAAAGTCAAGTAGAAGGCCAAGTCAATTTGCACCTTACAGATTAACCAAAGTCAATGAGCACTGGTTACTGCTCAGAACCAAGGGACAGGAGATCACAGAATCATAGAAAATGAGAGCTGGAAGGGATCTCAGGAGGTCATCTAGATCATGCCAGCCAAGGCTTTGTCAAGCCAGGCCTAAAAACTTCCAAGGATGGAGCTTCCACCACCTCTCTGGGTAACCTGTTCCAGTGTTTCTCCACCCTCCCAGTGAGAGCTTTTCCTAATATCCAACTTAAACCTCCCTTGCTGCAGCTTGAGACCATTGCTCCTTGTTCTGTCATCTGTCACTACTGAGAACAGTCTAGCTCCATCCTCTTTGTAACCACCTTTGCGTAGTTAAAGGCTGCTATTAAATTCCTTTTCAATCTTCTCTTCTTCAGACTTAATATGAAGAGAAGCTGAGGGAACTGGGCTTAAGTATGCCCCCCAGCCCCTTCACCATTTTTGCTGCCCTCCGCTGGACTCTCTCCAACTTGTCCACATCCTTTCTGTAGTGGGGGGGGGGCCAAAACTGAACTCAGTACTCCAGATGTGGCCTCACCATGGCCAAATAGAGATCTGGACTTGTCATGGCTCTGCCTTGAGATGTATCACCAAGTCACTCAATACCCATCTCTCCTTTTCCCACTTTACAGGGAAGGGGAAATTAGTAACTTGGCTACGGGAAAGCTTGGAGGGGCTCAAAAGAACAGTGCCGGACTCCGGAAGAGAATAATCCAAGGTCTGCAAAGCAGGCAGCTTTCCTTCTGTCCCAGAAAGCTCCCATAGGTGGCAGCAAGGAAGAGGGTGCTCACCAAAGGGCCACCACCAGCCACTCACACCTCTGCCTTGGGGCAAAAGAATCATCTCTGTTTGTGCTCGCCTGGGCACCTGCTAATTACTCCCCCTTTTCCCCGCCCCAGTCTGATCCCATAAGCCTGATCCCATTCCCTGGTCGCGTCCCAACGCAGGCGCAGCCTCGAGACCGGGGCAGGAAACCGAGGTAGGAAATTGACAGCGGGCGGAGCGAGTCTCGGGCGTGTGGCCCTGGCCCCCTGCAGGGCACGAGCAGCGCTGCGACCCCCGGGCCGGCCCGGCCGGCCCCTCCCCCAGCCACGCGCGGCGCGACCTGTGTTTACCTGTCCCTTGTCAAGCCCCGAAGCCCTCTGCACTCCTATTGGCTCCACCGCGTTCTCTTCGCGAACGCCGGGCTGGGAGCGGCGCGAGCGCCGATAGGCCGGAACCGCTGCCGCTCAACGCGTATCCTCGCTCCGCCCCCCCCAAGTTCCGCGGCTCCTCCAATCGGAACGAGAGGTGGCCGGGGGAAGAGCCACCCAATGGGAGCAGGCAGTGGATGGAATGGGTTTCTTCCCCGCCCCTTTGCCCACGTGCTGCTGTCAAGGGCGCGCGCTGAGTGAGGCAGCCCCGGATGGCAGGAGCACCGCTTACCCTGCGCGGCTCACTGGTAATGTCGGTGTGGGGGGATGCAGCGGGGGCCGCAGCTGCCCTCTCCCGTCCATTGCAGGAGCTGCAAGAGGGGCCTGTGTAGGGAGCCCTTCCAGGCCCTCCTGCAACACTGGTTCTCAACTTTTTTTTGCGCCAGGGCGCATTTGTAAACATTGATGGCCAACACACACCCACACACACACTGTCACCTGAGTCAGTGTTTAACCTGTGTGTGTGTATGTATATTGTGTATGATTTCATGTCGTTATCATTAGAGCGTGTATGTGCTTGACCCAGTGCCCTTCGCTCCCAACCCACTGCCCCCCTCCCCGCAGTGTGGAGCAGGGGGTGAGTGTGTGGGACTTGGGGGGGGGGAGCAGGTAACCCCTTGCAGGCTGGAACTTGGTGGGCTTTGGTCCACATTCTAGAATGGCATATCAATAGTCCTGTGCCACACCATACAGAGAGGATGCTGAAAGGGTGAGTGAACTGGGTATGACCAGGGTTTTTTCCCCACTGTTCCTCTCACTTTGAAATGCTGATCACGGTTAATGATAGCTTGAGTTTAGAGTGGTTACACATTCAAGCTAAAAACCTTCTTTGACTATCCCCCGCCTGCACAGCTGTGACTTGGCAGTAGCGGGCCAGTGAACAAGGGCTAGACTAGGAGTCACAGCTGGGAATTGTCCACACAGAACAGGAAGGTGTGGGGATGGGACACTGTATTCTGGGATGCTAGAGAGCTGGAATTTGATTGCCTTGTGTCTGCAAAGTGTCCATATGCTACTGTACCACAAGCTGGGTAACACAGATCACAGATAAACCTACCATGGACTGGCATAATGTTTAAGATGACTAAAAGGTGCTTAAAACTAGTTTTCACTTTTTAATGTGTGACAAGTGTTAAGCGTTCTATATGTAGCCTAATATTAACATGTGATAAAACCTTTATGCAAGCTTCTGAGCAACAGTGTCCTTACCCAACAGAGTAAGAAAAACAGAAAATTCCAATCAGTCCACTAAGGACCTCACCTTGAAAATTTAATTTATGTATAAAATGATCTGCTGCTGTGATAACTGGCACAATTATAAGCCCTAATGTATCTAGACAGAGAAATAAGAGAAAAAAAATAATTATGTAAGAGAAAAGGAGGAGCTCAGTGTCTTATTAGTTTAATAAATGCATATGCAGTACAAAGTGTAAAAATGTATCATGCCAGTGTAAGGTAATAAACTTTGCACTGTTTTAAAATACATGTGTGCAGCCAGACTCAGAACCTCTTGTATTCTGACATAATCTATAACTCTATGAAACACTCATTGATAGCATTCTGTAAGTAGGACATGTATTCACCAGTGAAGATCCCTTTGTGAATCCGAAGTATGGAATAAAATAAGCAAAGGAAGTGGGGGAGACCTGAAGGCTTAGGTGGAGCTGGCAGGGACTAGTCAAGGCTGATAGAAGAGCAGTTTTTTCAGGGTTAATTTCTGCCCTTTGTTGAGTCGGTGCTGAATCATAGGAGATGATTAGGGAATGTGATCTGCCTGTTCCTCTTCTGAAAGCAGCGAGTATTGATCTCTGTGGTTTCCAGACTGCATGTGTAGATATGTGGATCAGTGGCTGTTGCACAGACGCAGACATCATGCCTCCAAGTGATGTGATTTCACCATCCTCTGACTACCTCACATCCTGTAGATAGCAAGTCGTGGTGAAGAAATAACCATAAGCAACTCTACTATAAGAAATATCCATGGGCAAACCTACTGTGGTTTCTAGGATTCTTTTTGCAGAGGTATCACCGCGGTCTTCTTGATTTGGCCAGCCAGAGAAGGACATGGCTGTCTGTGTAGCCCGCTTTTTATCCTTACTTTTGTATTTTCTTAATACATTTTTCAGAAAGAGACAATCCATTGAATTGAGAAACAAGAAATAACACAGAGGAGAGGGAGGAGAACTGAGAAATAAGGTTTCTTCACTTAAGAGGAAAGATAAAAATGGAGGAGGAAGAGAGGAAAATTTGCTTTTGATTAATAATTTATTATAGGGTTTGGCAAACCCATTCATGGATTAATTTCTCTTCAACAGCATTTTTCCTTCAGAATTTCATCTGCTGTGTTTATAACTTGTAGTCATAGATAACTTGTTCCATAGATAACTTTGTGAACAGATGTAGTGTTGTCTTCCTGAATCAGCTGGCAGGCATCTCCATTGTCTCTCTGCTGTTGCTCATAACATTGTCAAGCAGTAGCTCAGTGAAATAAACAGTATGGCAGCTTCACAACAATCTTAAGAAAAGAGGGAAGTAGCAAGCATTCTGCAAATATTGTTTGCTACTATTACTGCCTAAAGAAAACCTTGAGCAGAGGCCCAGACACTAAAGCTAGTTATGGCAGGATCTCCTACCATCCATCCACAAAATCATCTGAAGGGTAGATTAGCAGAAATTTGTCCTTTTCCCTGTAATAGACAGGCTGGACATAGAGGATGGGATAACACAATCTTTTATTCTTCCACTAGTAGCTCTTGTGTACATTTTTAAATCCTCATTCACCATCACAACATCACAAGAGCAACAAGTTTATCCGAGGCAAGTTAAACAGCTTTCAGTGCAGCTGTCCATGTGGGATATTCAGCATAAAGAATGGGGAGCCCTTGGAGCAGACCTAATTGCCAACAGCTGAGCAAGCAGCACACATGAAAATGCAGACTCACCTTAGACACATTCTGACTATGTCAGATTATAGAGTCCCTTAAATAAATTCAATTTGGGCAACTTCCAGGGAAAAAATAAGCTGACCCAGAGAGACCCTTCACAATCTGGTAATGACAGAAGAAGCAATCTGATGGACTAAGAGCCTGAACAAATTAAAGGAACCAGCCCATGACTGGCAAGTGACAACTGACATGTCCCTGAGGTACATGAGATGCAAAAAGTGGATTGGGCTGAATTACCAAACCCGGTTATTCAAAATCCTGGCTCACCCTCCTCTTCCTCCAGCATTACAACATTTTTAAATAGCCATGATTTAAATAATGGTGTTAGCTTCTTTTCATTTGCCTTCTGTTTTTTGAGCCTCTGGGGTCAAATCAGAGATTTTTCCCCACAGATGTCACAAAAGACTTTTTTAAAAAAAATGAAAGTTGCAATTCCCATGTGTTTACACTGCTCCAGGGGTTGCAGTGTCACACGTTCACTTCAGCCATGGGGCATCTCACAAAGCAAGCCCTCTTTCACTTTACAGTGGGCAACTGATAGCTAACTTTAGATGATCACCTGCACTTTAAATGCTGTAGTATAAAACAATAGCCTTCAACGGGCTCAGCAGGAGGGTGTAGTTAGTAGGTACGAAGGTGATCCTTCCTCCCCTGTCCTAGCTTCAACTAAACCTGACTCCTACAGAAATGAACTTTTTACCCGAGCTCTGATTGGCTTCCACCAGCTCCCAGCCCTTCTATGCTAGAGGAACAATTCCTATTGGTACTGCCAGCATTTGATCGTGGAGACCTTTAAGAAGGTCTAAATTCTCTACTATTCCTCCTTTAAAAAATGCCTGCTTTGGGTGGGGTGCAGCACTGCAGTTAGGTTTCCATTAGGGGCATCAGTTACCTTGTACAACCCATCACAGTGTTTTAAGGGAGAGGTGGTTAGCCATGTATGCAGTCAGGTGGAAGGCAAGGCATAGTAGCACCTCAGAGACTAACTTGTTCAGAAAGGCATAAACTTAATCCCGGTTCGTCAGCTGGGTTTTAAGAAAAATATCAAATGCTATGAGATTCACAGTACAAGAGGTAGCAAGACGGACACTGGAACCATAGTCAAACATATCTGACTCCTTTCTCTCTGACAAAACATTTCAGCTGAATATATCTAATTAAAAAAAAAAAGTCTGTTGGAGCTATGTTTCTGCTCTGCAAGTGAAGAATACTAAAGCCGTGTAGTCTGTCAACCCCTTTTCCTGAGACGGCTTTCAATCTGGGAGTCCCTTTACCTCCTTCTCAGTACATCGCGTGAGAAGCATCTGGCCTTACAGGATACTAAAGGATTTCTTTCTACAAACTGCCCAGTGTATAATAGCTGGGCAAGAAAAAAGATATTGTGTACTCCTTTGTTTCTTTTAAAGAAATGCTGGCACAATCATTTCCTTAAAGTACTTTTCATAAATAATGTAAGGAGAAATGGCTTTTAAGATCATTTGACAAATGACATCCCAGCTTTCAGCTTCAGAAGATTGTATTCTCCCTCTGGAAGCTATTGGCAGCAGGCTGACTGCTGTTCAAAATGTATAGGGGGCCAGGGCTTTCTTTGAAGTTGCCCAGCTACAATACAGTAAAAATTAGACAACTCTGGACTGTTTTTTTAATAGTGTGGATTTTACCATGTGAGTTCTCAAAAGTTTCTGTTATAAATGGTTATAAAACTCCAAATGTATCCACTGAGTGGTGGTTGTTTAATCTCAGGAGTTTTGTATAATACCCAGAGGCATTATTACCAATAAAAGTAAACACACTGAGATGCTGCATTGGCTCTCAAATGGAAATAGACACAATGCTGTGAATCAGAATAGCAATATAAGCCTCTTAAGCTTACACAGAAAATATGCAGGCCATGAAATTTCTGGAACATTTACACTGGAATACAGACAGTATTCCTGAAAAGCCTTAGGAGACTGTTTTCTGTAGGTATGTCTACGTGTGCCATTAATACGACTAAATAAACTGCAGAGCAATTTGTGCCACAGTAAACTACTCACAGGGGCAGTGTCTACAAGGGTGCCTAAAACAGTAGCAAATTGAGGCAGGCCAGGGCTGCTCCTGCCCTGCTTTGTCCCCCTGCAGCAGCTGTGGGGAGCTCCAGGCGCAGCAGCCCAGGTGCTGGCCCTGCTTCAGAGAAGGCTGCCCCGTGCTTTGGTCCCCAGGCACACACTTCTGTAGCCCAAGCAGTCTACAGCCTGCTGACATAGCCCTCCTGGATGCTGTCCCAGGAGCCTGTGCCCAGCATGCAATAGGTGTTCCTCACCCTTCCCACAGCAGTGGTGCTCAGGGCACCGAGTCTGCAAGGCACTTGCTGAACACCTTGTCCAACCCCTTCAGTAGGGTGCCTGGATGGCTGCCCACAAACGTTGGGTCTACAGTGCAATCCCAAGAACACGCATACTGCAGACATTTTGCAACAAACCCCAAACTTTATTTCCCTCCACAACACAACAGACCCCCTTCTTCCCTCCCTTCCAATAATAGACCTCCCCCCCAACCCCAATGCGTGCTACCAATAAAGTGCCCTCGTCTCTGTGAAACTGTGTGCAGTATCTATTTACAATGTTGGGGGGCAAAATGGGGAGGAGGTGCCTAGGGCACAGACCCCAGATGGAGGCACCCAGCACCCTGACCTCCACCATCACCTCAGTTCCAGATGCTGCATTAAGCCTGGTGGGCCAGGTCTTGGCCTGGGGGGCAGGCCAGGCACTGTCTAGCCAGCTCAGCCCACTCCTCCTCCTCCTCCTCCTCCTCCTTGGGGTTGGGGCCAGCAGGACCTGTGTGGGGAGCCAGCCCCACCATGGACTGCTCCTGCTCAGGGAGCCACATAGAGCTGGGACAAGCAGCAGACAGTGGGTAAAGACAGGGTCTGAGTACCAGGTGGCCAGGATCTGGAGCAGGAGCAGTCCTGCCTGCTGCAGGTGGTGCTGCACATGCTGCCGTGCTCACTGGGGGACCTGAAGCAGGCCTGCAGGCAGCTGCCAGAGGCCAGCTGGGACCAGGGCTGGGGCCTGGATGCCAGCTGTGGCAACAGACACCACCAGGGCCAGCACTGCATCAATGACATGCCAGGTCTTGCTGGCGCCACTGCCTGGTGCACTTGGGCCACCACCAGCTTCTGCAGGAGGGTTTGGTAGACGCAGTCCTCACAGTCCAATCGCTCTGAGGCCCGCCACATCCCACGGTACTTGCAGTGCCAGGTCTGGCTGTTCTCAAGCTGCTTCTCAGAGACAGTGATTAATCGATTGAAAAGAGCTGTCTGATCCTGACTCTGGTGCTGAAAGAGCCAGCACATGCAGAGTACATCTACAGAGGCTGGAGCCAGCATTGGGGCCCCATCACTGGTAGCAACAGGTGGTTCTCTGCCACATCTAAAATCTGGTTCTCTAGAGCAAGGACAGGGGCTCATTGTGACAGTTTGCAACATTTTAGAGATAGCATGCACTGTACTGAGAGGCTGTGTACTGCTCGCCCTCAGTTTGGGGATCATGTGCTCACAGGTGCCCAGGGACCATGGAAAGTTGCCCAGATGGTCCCTTCCATGGGTGGCCACTGGGCAAGGCTTCCCTCCCTCCTTCCACAGCAGGGGCAGGTGGGCCACTTGTCACAGGCAGCCAGCCTTCCCTGTACCCTACCCAATCTGAGCCAGGCCTTGCACCTCCCAGCAGTTGCTATCGTGGCTCCACAGCAAATCCCCCTTTTCTCTTCCCTACAGGCCAGGCACCTTGCTCCTGTGCCACTGGGTCTGCAACACCCAGGTTCTTGGGGTCAGGGGCTCTCAACTGGCTGGGACATGGACCTGGTGATGCTCCTCCACACCCTCAGTGGGCTTCTCTGGAGAGGTGCTTCAAGCCAGGGCCCATGCTACGTATGGGCTGTGGCCCAAGCATGTCACTGGTCAGAATCACCCAGGCATGCTGCAATCAGCTGTTTGAGCGCTCCGAGGGGTGCCCAACCTACTATGCGCTGATGATGATGATTGTCATAGGGCCTCAGACACAGCTGAGAACCTAGCATGGGGCCCTGAGCTTTGATGGTGCCCTAGGCAACCCTGCACTTCCCTGCAACATGCACCACTGCCTGGTGTGGTATCTCTGCCAGTGCTATGAGTGCCTGACCCCCTCAGCTGAGGAGGAGATTGCCACTGCCATTGATTGGCAAGCTTCTTCACATGTGACAGGCCCTTGGCTGCCTAGCTGGGAGCCTGCTGGGTGCTCAATAAAGTCCTGAACTGCCTCCTGTCTTCCTGTGTGCGTGTTGTGGAGTGAAACTCTGATGGATGTGGGGAGGAGATCTTGGCCAGGCAGGGCAGGGAAGGGAGTAGCCACCTCCATGCCCTGGAAAGGACCTCCTACTTCCCCATGTAGAGCCCCTGACTCCAGGTGCAGAGCCTGGTGGGTAGGTAAGCTGGTGCAGGCATGAGTGGTTCTGGCACCCCCTCCTCCCTAGCCCTCCTTCCTGTGTGGGGCTGGAGTGAAGGGGGTGTGGCAACCGCTCCTGTCATTTGGATGCTGTCCCTGGCCATGGAGATGATGTCCAGCTGGGTGATGCATCCCAGGGCAGTGAGCTGCAGTGCATGGCTGGCCAGGCAGCTGCCTCTTTTGCTGATGAGCCGGAGCTGGCACCTGCAGGGGAGATCCCCACCCTGTCCACCTCACTCATGGACCATTGCTGCAGTAGCTGGGGCAGGTGATGGCCTGGGCTGTCCAAGCTGCTGTGTGAAACCAAGAGCAGGGACCGCACTGGGACCTGGCTCAGGAGCCCAAAGGTGCCCTCTCCCGGAGAGTCCTCCTGGCCCACTGCTCCTAGCTTGAGCTCCTGCAGACCCTGTGCTGCTGAACACATTCAGGGCCTTGCCAGGGTCCATGGGGGCCAGGATCCTCTACAGCTCCTGGAGGAAGGGCATGCTTCTGGGGGTGACCCCAGACTGTCTGTTGTGGCCCTGGACATGGACCCACAGTGCCTTCATGGCCTTGACCGTCATCCAGCACTGGTAGCTGCTCCTCCGATATCTGCACTCCTGTATCTGCTGGGCTATCTCATCATAGATCTGGATGCTGGCCCATGTGGCATGGGAAAAGTGTCTCTGCACCTACACATCCCCCCAAATGGCAAGCAGCTTCATGGGTCCCGTTTGGCCCCCATCCCTGGGTGGCAGCAGATGCAGGGCTCAACATGGCAGAAGCTGGCAGCAGGCTTGGGGGGTCAGGTGTGGGCACTGGGTGGCACTGTTAGGTGGCAGGTGGTAGTGGTGGCCTGGGGCAGTGCCTGGGGGCAGTACCTGTGGTGGCACAGTAGGGGGTGCTACTATGCAGAGCCACCCACCTCACTGTGCCAGGCTCAAAACCTTGCTTTGGGAATCTTCCTGGGGGAGCCTATGGCTGGATGTAGGCTTCCCCATGGAGACTCCCGAAGCATGGTTTTGAGCCTGGCACAGTGATGTACACATCTGAATTACTTTGTTCTAATCTACTAGCTAGTTTTCTGGTCTTTACTTACAGAGCATCTTCAGGAAGCAGCCTGAGGCCTTTGCCTGATAGTTTCCAAAATGAAGCCAGAGGAAGAGAAAGAGCTCCCTTGGGAAGACTCCCAAAATGTGGTTTTGGGCATGGCACAGAGAGGTATGTGGCTCTTCTCCGCAGTGCCCCCTACTCTGCCACCACAGTACCACCATGGCAGGGAGCATGGGAGTAAACCCTGGGCTCCAGCTGGTGGTGGACATGTGGCCTAGGCTCCAGGGGACAGCCCTGGGCTGGCAGGAGGCATGGGGGTCAATTATGGGCTCCAGGTGGATCCTTTGTGTGGTGGAGGAGCTGGCTGTGCAATGAAGCTCCTGCTCCCTGCTGTCTGGGCTGACCAGATGCAGCATCTACACATGTTGCTGCACAGTAAAAAACTTCACAGTGGAATAATACTTGTATTTACAAGTACTACCTTGCTGCAGAGTTAGTTAGTTTACTGCGGCCTAATAGGGCTGCATGTTTAGACATGCGACTTTACTGCAGAGCTGATTTGTCTACTTTGCAGTAAACATCTCATGTAGATGCACCCAGTTGTTACCTGTCAGCTCCATGTTCTTGGGGGAACCCTGATACAGGACACAGACTGTCTGACTCACAAAGACTCACCGCCCCAACCTAAACAGAAAACCTGAAGCAGAGACTGCAGTAAATTCTGGGATCAACAAAGCAGGGGAGTACTGCATGATAAGGAAGCTATGTTCCAAATGCTAATCGACCCTTACACCCAGCTCAGCATTTATCAGACCAGTTCTAATCTGGAT
>NW_017728943.1:72061017-72091019 GCF_001723895.1 Crocodylus porosus | reverse complement strand
GAGGGCTTGCAGAAGGGAGAGATACAGCTCCATATAAAAACACAAGTAACACAAGCAGCACATTGATAGAATTACCAAGACCCTACCCTAATAAATGAGCACACCCCAAAGTAGCAGGCAAATCTGGTAACACAGTAAGTCCATGTATAGCTTCTAACAAAGTAGGCTGTAGCTTATGAAAGCTCATGCCAGTCTGAGCGAGCTAGTCTCTAAGGGACAAGTCTGCTCTTACTTCTGCCTAATGTAAAGTAGGTAATGTGGCTTGATCCTGGTGCACTTGCCTGGGTGCAACCAGCATGGGGTTCAATCCTAGTGCACCGGGCTGGACAGAGGTGATGTAGGGTCTGATCCCAACATGCTGGGTTTGGCAGAGGCTATAGCGTTTGCCCTTGGCCACTGGGTTCATGGGAATGGGGTACTTACTCAGACCTCCATGCCCCTGGGGTTCCGTTCTCAACAACAGAAAGTGGTGGGATGATAAACAGCTTTATTTTTATTAGGAACAGGATTCAGCAACACATGCACTTACAGCTTGCGAGAACAACAACAACACACCACCAACAAAGTACACCCACCGGGCATCAGGGGGAAAGACTGGAACATGCCACTGCAGGCCCCTTACAGGTCCATTCCATATACCACATCCCCCTTCTTCACTCTGGGAGCTCCCTCTTAAGTAGTTGAAAGTTCATCAGTAGCTACTTTAACTTGGAACATTTTGGGATCTTGGAGCTAGAGGTTGCTAGAACTTGGCTCACCGATGGGATCTTTACCGCTATCCCCTTACAGGTACATTCCATATACCACAGAGGCGACACAGAATCAACTGGGGTACTGTAGGGACTGCCAAAGGGGTGTGGGACCCAATCCAGGTGTTCAGGAATGGGAAAAGCAGTGCAGGGCCTGATCCTGCTGAAGCAGTGTGGGACCTGATCCAGCCGGAAAGGTCAAAAGGTAGAGCACCAGAGTATCAGAGTAGTGCAGAGGGGCAAGTAGAATGTCAATTTAATTGGATTGGAACAGTCAGAAATTAATCACACCTAGGCTGCAATCCTCCATCTGGGTCCACACAGGCAGATCCCTGCAGCTATATGGAGACTCATTGACTTAACTGGGGCTCTGCACAGGCAGAAGTGGCTGCCAGCACAGATTCAAGAGCTGGATCCAGGCTGCACTAAAGCCTGGGGTGGGTGTGTGCACAGCTAGAGCAGTAAATTCCAGCCAGCTCAGAGGGAAGGCCCAGCTACTACAGAGGCCAACAATAATTCACACCAGCTCATTGAGCTAGTGGCTCCAATGCCAGAAAGCATTCTAGAATGAGTAAATATTATTAATGTCCTAAACACACCCAACATATGCAAACCCCACGTAAAACCCAGGAGTTAAAACCATCCCAGTAGTAGCAGTACACTTAACCCAGCAGTACAAATGTTAAGATCCAACATTTCATCTGTCTTAAAACAGGTGTGACTTGGTGTGGAACGTTATCCAAATTTTAAATAGGTTTCAATTCAGTCTCTGCTTTGCTGTGTTCAAGGTGTACCCTCTCTGCTGGTCTCTTCCTTCCAAAATGCAAACCAAAAAAAGCCACAACCCACAGTTCTGGTATGAGAATGTCAGTGTCAACAGTTCTCATGATTTTATCAGGACTCTCCTGATATTTGCTCTTTTCCTTCACATCTCAGCTCCTGGAGAAGAGTGATTACAAAAGAATCTCTGATATTGTCAGCTAACCCTTCTGCCAAGTGCTATCGGCAACAAAAAGAACTAGGTTTAGTTACCTGGGAATTCCCTTGGAAAATATAGACAATGGCTTGAGCCCCTAGCCAAAAACAAGGGAAACCAAACTATCTGCTCTGGTGCCCTGGTGAGCAGTAAGTCTCCATTTGCAAGCACTTGGGCTAGAGATAGACATCACCAAATGAAGCAGATCAGCTATGCTGGGATTTGTCCTGGCATAGTTAATGCATGTTGTCCCACCTGTTGATCTTGCAGGACAACAGGTGGTGTGTTCTCCCAGGGCTTGAGGGGCTAAGACCTATGTGCTCTGGGAAATCCCATGTAGGATCAGGGTCTATAAGGCCTGAGACCATCTGCCTGGCTCTCCCTACTTACAGAGAAGTGCTGTGGGGAATATCCTTTTGGAGATAATAGCAATTCTTGAAGAAGATTGACTTTTATTAGTAAAAGTCATCATTACTACATCAATAAAAGAACCCTGTCAAAGAACTGAAGTGCAGACAAGGCCTGACTTGTTAAGTCATTTCCCCTGGCCACCAACAGATGTTGGCAGAGAGCTCCTTTCCTTACTGTACCCATCTGCAGAGCTCTCAGTCTCTTTTCTCCCCAAGCACCAACAGGTGTCAGTAGTTAGTTCCCAGCAGTCTGGAACAGATATTAGCTGCATTTCTCAGCAGTAGGCTGGAATGGCCCAGCTTGGGTTTAAAGCAGGTGGCACTAAGAGCCAGCCACTGCCACTGCCACTGCGGCATGGGAAAGCTTCCTGTGATGCAGCTGCCCAGCCATGGCATAGTGCAGTGTAGCATGGGTCAAACCCCCACACCTCTGAATGCCACCAAAGCCCCCCAGCTCTGGGTTGGAGCCAATGACTCTGTGGCCCACAGGCTGTAGGTTGCCAAAACCTGGTCTGGAATTTCAAACTATGGGATTTACAATTCAAATTAAATTATTTTCTAGCCTTAGAGCTCATGGAAAAGGGTTTGGGTAGCAGTGCAATGCTATCACATCAGGAACCAGAAAGAGAAGCAAAAAATAACCTACAATGTACTTTAAAAAAATAATCTCATGATTTTTCAGCCAGATTCTTGATTTTGGGGCACTTACGCCTGTTCTGTGCATCAGAAGATCTCCAAGTGTTTTGGAAAGACAGATAAGCCTTGTTATCCCTTATTTGTAGATCCAAAAACTGCAACCCAGACAGGCTGAGTGATTTACTATTGGTAAGGCTAGCACAGGAAGGTACAATCTCCACTGTATCCTCTGAGCAGCTGCTCTCCATTCCTGGTTTTTTGGGTGCAACTATCCAATACCATCCAGTACTTATGGAGGGTTATCTGCAGAATCCAGGCAAGCTATTGCTCATGAACTGAATTCTCTTAAATCAGTGGGGGCCAACCTTTCTGGCAGGCATGCTACAAATTACCTCCTCATCCTCCCTAAATGCCACTCTGGTCCCTTTCTGTTCCCTGGCCTGTGCTCCTTGGTCAAGCTGTGGTTCTGCTTCCTGCTCTGTGCTCCCTGCCTGATCTGATTTCTGTTTCTTGCCCTATCTGACCCCTCTCCGACCTGCTGTGTGCTACACACAAAGGCTGCCTGTACCACTCACAGCTCCCATGCCACTGGTTGACCACCTTTGTCTTAAATGATTCAGCTTCATCTAATAGACTGCAAACACTGCATTGTACCCATTGCAGAAGTGTTTAAGAGAGCCATCAAGGATCTCCCTGTGCTCCTGCATGAAGTTGATTACAGTACAGGGAGGTGCCTTCATGTTTAATCATCTGAGGTAGAGGATACTTTTCACATCTCTCTTTGATACTTTAAAGTGAACAAGTGTCTCTCACCCACAGCAAAGAAGGGATAGCCTTAAAATTATTTATGCCCTTCGGAGACTTGGTTTTACTTCCTTTAGGACTACTTTAGAAATGTATGCCCTTTAATGCAAAGCCAACAGCAACGCTTTCTGCAAGTGCCTGAAGATTTTAATCATTTAAACCATTATGCGCTGAGTGGCCTGTATCTGAATGTTGCCAGAAATCAACTGACTCCTTAAGAGGTCAATGTACAAGCCTGGAAAATCAGCATCAGCTCTCAGAAGCTTGTCTTCTTTGTGGCCTTGTAGATTTAGGGACAAATCTTGTTCACTTTACTCCCAGTGAAGTTGACAGAACTGTTTACATGAGTTAGGGGAGTAGAACTTAGGGCCCAAACTACTTGTACTGAAGTCAATGGCAAAATTCTTAGTGACTTCAATGGGCACAGGTTACAGGAAAGTACAAGTTTAAAATGCTCCTTCTTAAAATAAACCTGATAGAATAGCCACATGGTCGTGCTCTCTGCTTATAAAAATGGCAAGGAAGAGCTACAGTATGGACTGTAAAGTATATGTTAACATTCTTAATCAATATTTCCCCAACATTCCTGGGAGTCACATAACACAGATACTTAGGACACACACTAGAGGGCAGAGGCCTTCTGTGCATGGATTGCTGTTCCATTTGAAGTTTTGAACTAATGGAGAGAGGCTTTGTTTTCTTAATAGGCTGATAAACACTGAATTAAGTGTGATAAACATTCCCTGCTGGGCTGCTCAGAGTGTGGGGAGCATCCTGGTGCTTGGCCATGACCCCCTCAGCTCAGCCCTATGGACAGGAAGAAGGGAAGGCTGCTCTAGCGTCCCCCAGCTTCTTGCCTGAGCCACTTCAGGCATGTGCCTGCATTTTTTCAGTCCAGAGGGGATGTTTGTACAGTTACAAACCAGTTTAACCTAGCTGGGTTAGACTAACCTGCAAAGATTGACTCAATCTAGGCTCAGGCTTTTTGAATGTCTGTCCCTAGCCATGCTATTTTAATCTGGATTTTTTATAAGAAACTGGAATTTTAAAATGACATTTGCTGCAAATTTTGAAAATCACCTGTATTAGATGAATCAGTTAATTAAATATACTTCTTTTCTCAGGTTTTCCTTATGCACACAGGTTATTCCACTTTAACTAAATCAGTTTTTAAACCAGATTAGTTAACCAGGGTCAAATGCCTGTGTTGTTATTCTTTGTTAAAAAGGTTTGTTTTATTTTAAGCCTAAAAAGGTTTCCAATCAATTTATAACTAAAATAAGCCTGGTTTATACTGAAATAAGCATTGCCTTTGATAGCTCAGCTGGTAGATCATCTATGTAGAGGTATTGTCCTGACTGAGTTATACCTGTTTTAAATCATATTTTTGTTAAATCAGTGCAGCATTGCACTGTTGATAACAACATTGCATTGTCAGCTTCTGCTGGCGACTGAAATTAAGGCTATATTTTAGGACTTAACCAAGACAATTTCTTTACTGAACAAAAGGTCCATGTCCTGCGTTAAGTGCAAAACTCCACACAACCTTAATGTGACTAGAGTTGCAAACTGTTACCACAACACAAAAATGAAAATAAATAAATAAAACAGCAACCACTAAGGAGCCGCTTCTGACATCTCTCATATAACATACTTTCCTTATCATTCTTCCCTATTCAACAAACATGACAATTTCAAGAAAGACAAAATAACTAAGTCCCAACTTCTGTAGTTCTCACAGATAAGTGCAAAGTCTGAAGCTTTACCTGCAAATGACACTTGTCTTTTCACAAGTCCCATCTTACATTTTTTGGTAAGTGCAGTAGGGATGGACTCTTGCCATACTCCTAAAGATCTACACCGGGGTCAGCAACCTTTTAGGAGTGGCGGGACAAAATAACCCAGCTTGATCTGAGACCCTGGTGCTACTGTTGCTTTCTCTGCCACCAAAGTGCCACCAATGTGTTTGCAACCCAGCAACTACATTGTGACTCAGATGCCCCCAATACTAAATCGCAGGCAACATGCAGGCTTTGTGGACCAAATTAAATTCTTTGATGTGCCACATGCAACCCCCGGGGGCTGCAAGTCACCAATACCTGATTTATGCCATTTTTTCAGGCAAATCTCCTTAGTGTTATTGTGTCACCAGAGTGTAGGGTTACTGTAGGGTTAATCTTGATGTGGACATGAATACCAATTTGCACTTCCATGGTGATTAAGCTTTATAAATATAAAAGAAGAATTTCACCCCTCTGCAGCTCAGCACAAGACTTATGCACCAGTTAAATCTCAAACAAGGCTAAATTAGATTTGATTAGCGCAGAACCTTTGTGCTGGGCCTCTTAATGAATCCAGTCTCCCTGCACCCTTGTATAGAAGAAATAAATAGTGAACATTTCATCCCATACTTGGTTGGAGAACTGGACCTGCTTAACTGTAACACACAGTACTTAAGGACAGGGAATGAAGAAGAATATCATGGTGAACTGAAATTGTTGGGGTGGATTTTAGCCTGTAAGAATGTAAGGATCTGTCACAAGTGAGAGAGGACTAGAGATGAGTGAGTACTGCAAATAGGTAAATTACAAATATGTATTTGAATACAACCTGCATGGCCACCTCTGTGGTATCCGTTGAATCTTATTTGCTTTTTTTTCCTAACATCTGCAGGAGCAAACTGGTGTTTACACAAATAATAATAAAAAATGGCCTGAGGGTTAAACAAAAAGAAGAAGAAAAAGCAATGTACTGTGAGGGTGTGTGAGCACAGCACAACATTCATGCAGAGGCCTGGCACTGTAATTAGCACTACAGTCGAACATATTTTTTACATGGGTCTTTTGCACAGCAACTTTGTGGCATATAATTGATAGGGATGTATGAAGCTTTGGTCCCTAATTCAATTTGGTGGAGATTCAGCCCGATTCGGTGGCCAAATCTCCAAATCCAAATTGAATCAGAGGACCCTTTAATCTCTCCAAATCAAATCGGAATCCTCTGAATCGATTCAGAGCGATTCAGAAAGATTTGGAAATTCGGACATAGACACAGCTTTAAATGTTTTTTCTACGTACCTCTAGGTAGTGGGGGCTCGTGAGTGCTGCAATACTGGGGTGCATGGAGCGTCCCACAAGAGCATGGAGGGCCCCTCCAGCATGCTCCCCGGCAGACCTGGAAGTGGACCAGAAGTACTTCTGGTCTACTTCCACGTTTACTGCCGAGCACATAGAGGGTCCCCCGCACTTCTGTGGGATGCTCCATGCGCCCCAGCATCACAGTGATCATGAACTGTACCCAGTACCTCAAGGTACATAGAAAAAACTTTTAAAGCTGTGTCTGTATCTGAATCGTTGATTCTCTGAATCAGCATTGAATCTTCAGATTCAGATTCAGCCTAATCAAATCAGGGACAGCGCTCAGAATCAACAAATTGAATCACTGTCCCTGATTTGGGCTGAATCCAAATCTGAATTGAATAGCACCCGTTTTGCACACCCCTAATAATTGAGTATGACCTCATTGAATTCCTCCCACTGCTGTGATAACACATTATCAGTGCCTTGTCTCCACAGGCAGAGGGAGAAAAAAATATCTGGAGGCTGAGCGCATGTGTGTGTGCACCCCCCAGCAGGTAAGTCTGTCAGGGAAAGGGCTGGGGGGGGTTTTGATCAAGGTCCCAGTGGTGAGGAAGGAAGCAGGGCACAGGCAGGGGCAGGGGCAGGGGCTAGGGTGGGTGGGGTGCTAGCCAGGCAAAATGGCCCCACTTACCTCAGTCCCTGTCCCTGCCTGTGGCCCACTCCCTCCCTCACCACTGGGGCCTTGATCTGACCACCCCACCCCATGGTAGAGAGGAAGGGAGTGGGGCTGGGGCTGAGGCAGGGGCAGGCCCTGCACAGCCAAGATGGGGCACAGGATAGAACTGCAAGTGGCTTGTCTGGTGGGTGCCCAGCATGGCGATGGGGTGATGGCTCACGCCCTGCATGCACCCCGGGAAGGCATGGGGGTGTGTACCCTGGATCTGTGTGGGGCAGGGCAGGCTGCTGCTGTGGGCTGGAGCTGTGCCAAGTTCTTCCCGGCAGGGGGTTGGGCCATGCTGCGTTTGGGGCGTGCAGCAGCAGCGCTAGGAGGGAGGGCTGGGGGGCTACAGCAAATTTTAGGATGGCTGCAGTGCCCCCCCATACACCCCCTTCCTGCACTGCTGCTGCCCACTCCAAGTGCAGCCTGGCCCAGCCCCCGCCAGAAAGAGCCTGGCGCAGCCCTGGCACCAGCCCACTGGGGCAACATGCCCTGCCCCACACAGATCCAGGGTTCATGCCCTGCCATGCCCTCCCAGGGTGTGCATAGCAACAGGAGCTGTGCCGCCTGGATGAGCCACTCATGACTGTGTCCTGTACCCAGTCCCAGCTGTGCAGCACCTGCCCCTTCCCCAGTCCCACTCCCTCCTTCACCGCTGTGCGCTCATCCCTCCCCACCCCTGCTGCAGCTGCTGGAAGCCCATGCCCAGGCTGTCCTGCTACCCTACCACTGCCCCATGTTTGGCGGGGGGATAAGCCCCGTTAGCCCCCCACACCCCTTCCACCATCTATGCTTGTATCCCTGCTTTTTACCTGTGGTACAAAGCAGGGTTTTTGGGGTGTGGGAAAGATTGAAGTGGGTGTCCTAATGCACAAATAGTAGTGTGTGAATGCAAGGGACTGGGTTTGATGGGCTGGGAAGTCTCTTCCAGGTCTGCTCCTAACTGGCCTGGCTTTTGCTTGGCTTGGTCATGAGAGCTCTTTGTTTGTGGTATGCTTGTGCAGTGCCTGTCATCATGAGGTTTTGGCCTCCAGGTACTATTCCCATAGAAGCAATATATAGTAATCACGGCCCTCCGGTCATAAGGAGAGAGACAGGAGGTGAGTCTTGGACAGGACAGATGCAAAGGAGTGTTTTGCCTCAGGATGGGATACTTGAAAAAATTAAAGAAGCTGCAGTGAAGGAGTAAACAAAGTAGCAAAGTCCTTGAACCTGTGCTAGAAGGTAGGTTAGACAAGAAACAATAGGCACCTCTTTGGGACCGTTACAGCCCAGAGTCTGCTTGAAAAATCTGTTCAGTCCCATGTAAAAAATGCTGGATCAAATCTTTATGATGAGCCAGAAAAAAGACACAGGTGATGTCAGTGACTGCACCTTAGATTCTGTTCCCATCTCTGCCTTCAACTCACTGGCTTCCTGAGTAACCATGGGCATGTCACACAGACCAGCAGTTTCTTGTGTATCCACTACATTGGGTGTTAAACTTGAAAACCTCCGGCCTGATTTCCAAGCCCGGAATGAGCAGCCACAATGCTACAGTAAGTCAAAGGAAGCAGTGGCTATTTGGCACATCTGAAAATCATATATAAATCTCAAGTTGGGTGCCCTTGGAACAGGGGTGGGCAAAATGCAACCCCACAGGCCAGATGCAGCCCACCAGGCCATTCTATCCAGCTCATGAGGCCCCTAAAAAATTTAGAAAACTAATATTTATCTGCCCCTGACTGCCTGTCATGCAGCTGTTGATGGCTTGCCAAAACTCAGTAAGCAGCCCTCCACCACAAATAATTGCCTACCCTGCCTTAGACAGAGGCAACAAAAGTCACTGGTTACTGATTTTGAAAGTGTTACCTTCACCTCTCCAAGCCTCCTTTTTCCCATCTGTAACATGGGCATGGGGATGAACTTACTCTTCTGTAAGGAATGCCTTCAGCCCCCAGGAAGAAAAATGGTATCAAAATGCTGCTAAGCATGACTCTTGTCATTAATGAAGATCAATAATTGCTATTACTCTACAGTCACTACCAGCTATAAAATAACTTCCCATCCACCTCTGCTTCTCTTCCAAAATTCCATATTAATCTTCTGTAACTTGCTGCAGTGCTGTTGAATCTCATGTTTATTTAATCTTTTCCACTGAAGGCTCCATAACTGTATCTGATTCATTTCACTTTCCCATCAGAAGCAACCACCATAAATGTCAGTTAAACAATTCCCCTTGTTAAAATATTTTTTGTGGTTCAAAAGCATAGCATGCAACTATTTTTATAAGGGCACATTCTGCTGCTCTCATGCAGGTAGAACTCCTGGTGAACTCAGGAGTGAGTCAGGCCTGCAGGATTTGGCCTATTATCAAAACAGCCAGTTTTACCATAGATACAACTAATTCTACAGTGGACACGGTCAGCCTTTAGGAAGGATAGGGCATGAGGTTCTCCTAGGGTATGTCTACACTGGATATGCTGCAGTGCAGGATAGAGATACATAAGCTACTTCATTTTGGGCACAGACAGAAGTGACAATTTTCACCTGATCTGGCCACAGAAAGCAGTCTATAGCCGTGACCAAACACAAATGCACAGCTGAGGACAGCTTAAAAAATGGCTGATTGGGTGAAAATTGGAACCCCCATTGCATGAGGGGTCAGATGAAGATGTTTCAAAACAAAGCGTCTTCTGTAACTTCTGCCTTTCGGCAGTTTTCATAATGGGAGGGAGGAAAGGGAATGGAAGGAGTTTGGCCTGGGGGTTCTTTAGTCTCTGCTGGAGGGTGGGCAGGTGGATTGAAGCACCCCCCAGGGTGGGGGTGGGGGCTCCAATACACCCACCCCACCCTCAGCACCATACCTAGACTCCTGGCAGCCCTGGGAAACTTTTCGTATCGGGCCCCACTTCGCCAGAGATAATGATAATAGTAATTAGACAATGGAAAAAAACCCTCATTTTCAGGCCTCCTTTTTGTCCAGGCCCATGCCAATGTCCAGCCCTGCCCACCTCCAGTGCCAGCTGGGGAACCCCAAGAATGAGTCTCTGCTCCCTTTCCCCGCTTCCATTCTGAAAACAGGGACAGACTGGGAGTGGGCAGGAGCCATTTCTAAGGGAAAGCAGCTGCAGGCTCAAAACCAACAGTTAGATTTCTATCCCTGCTGGAACCAACAGTGAACTTCTGTTTGGTCTGGGGGATCACTAACTCAAAACGCATCCTGAAAAGCATTTTCAGTTCCAGTGGGGAGCTGCACTCGTTTGCACCCTTAGTGCCACCCTGAAAACCTGAATGTATTAGTCCGTACAGAACTCCATGTTTTGGTAGCTAGGCTGCTCCCTGTACTCAAGCTTAGAGCTGGCTGTGGTATCTCTACACTGTGCTGCACTGTGTTATGTAGACATACCCTTAGGTTCTTCAGAGCTGAAGCTTCTGCCTATACGCAAGTCATTGCCCTGAATTTGTACATTGAGCCTCACTGTGATTCTAACCTCCATGAACGCCTCGTGCTTCCAGAGACTGGGGGGGCACGGTGACCGCCCACAGGCAGTGGCAGCAGTGTCATCGGCAGGGGTGTGGTGGTAGTGAGCGAGAACCGCTCATAGGTGGCTATGACGTCGGCAGCGAGGGTGGGCCAAGTGGGGACTGCCCACAAGCAGCCGCAGTGGTGTTGGCAGTAGAGGTGGGAATCTCTTGTGTGGCTGTCTTGCCTGTTTAGACCTGTTTCTATATGTAAACTGGGTGGTGGCCCAGTAGTTGCCACCCCTGCCCAATATCAGGGATGGTGTGGTAAGAGTGGGGCAGGGCTTCCAGCCAGCACCAATTTACTTTCCAGATGGCCCCTGCTCCCCACAGAGCAGCCCGTGGTCCCAAGAAGGTCTAACACTTAATTGATTTAAGTATTTACGCTTTATTTACAAAACAAGAATTATAGGAAAGGTTATTTACAAGTGAACTTAAATGGCATAACCAGAATCACAAAACAAACCAGAATGCATTAGTCAACCTTTGACTCAAGAACCACAGGTAGGGTAACTGGCAGCTTGCAGCCACTGCTGAGGTGCTACAGCAAGGAAGCAAGGTGGTCACCCCCAGCAGCTCCAACAGGCTTCCCAGTAAGCGACAGACTGCAACAGTGTAGGCTCTTCTGGTCTGCAGCAATCAAATTGTATCAAACCCCAACCCCCAAAGAGGCTGAAGGGTGGCCCTCCGTGGCAACCAAAAGGCAAGCAATAAGCAACAGAGTAGGCTTCTGCAGCAATCGGCATGACCCAAGCACAAAGCTCAAGGACTCCATCCGATGACAATCAGCTGCAGAATAAGGGACAGGACCAAGTCCCCTCTGGGGCAGTCAATGGCAGAGGGTCAGCAGCACAGGCAGCTCCCAGGGGTCGCTGCTCTAACCCCCTGCTCCAGATGACTGGCTGGGCACTCCACACACCTTGTGGCTCATGTATCCTGTTCCTGAGCACCGGCCTGTGCCCCAAGCTCCCAGGGACCCTCATCCTGGCGCTCTGCTGCTCCTCAGGATCCCAGTGCCTTGCCTGCTGCTGTCCTGCTTCCCCAGGGGAGGTAAGGGGTTTCCTCAACCCACTGGCCCAGCTCCCTGCTCTGGATAAGGACACTGCCTACACTCCTGGGTGAAGTGGAGTGGGGGGCCGACTGCCACGCCTAGCCTCCGGGAGGCCCAGCATGTCCAGCACACTGCGATGAGTCTTGGGGCCCCAGCTCTCTGCCCCAAGCCCTGGCCACAGCTCCCTTTCCGCTGCAGGGCTGGAGGCACGGCTGACTGCCACTGCCTTCTTCTCCCAGGGCCTTTGAGGCTCTTCAGAGGGGTCTCTCTGCTCCCTCTGCTGGGTCAGCTCACCCCAGCTCGTCTTAGGCCTCCTGCATCATTCCCTGGAGTCATTGTCAGCAGCCCCCCCCACCAAATGCTAGTTTGGCTGCTGCTTTTATCCCCTCCGGCAGTCCCTCCCTGGCTTGCAAACCGGCCAGCCAGGGCTCAGGGTAGCTAGCCCCCAACCCCGGCCATCCCCCTTCCATGCGAATGAGGGGATTGAAAACCCCTTTGGACTGGCTTCCCCTTTTCCACAGGGCAGGGCTCCCCTGCTCCACCCTTGGGGCTGCTCAGAGTTCACCAGCACTGTTTCTAGCCCAGGGTAAGTATCTCAAGCCAAGCTGGTGAGCCCACACTGGCAGTCTGTTATATATATGTGTGTGTCCAAAGACTCATAGGCATTAGGGCTGGAAGGGACCTCAGAAGATCATCGAGTCCAGCCCAGCCCCATGCCCCAGGGGCAGGAAGTCAGCTGGGGTCACAAGATCCCAGCAAGATAAATGTCCAATTGACTCTTAAAGGAGTCCAGAGTCCAGAGTAGGCACTTGCACCACCTCTGGTGGCAGTCTGTTCCAGGCCTTGGAGGCTTGGACTGTAAAGAAGTTCTTCTTTATGTCCAGTCTGAAATGGTCTTGGAGAAGTTTGTGACTGTTTGACCTTGTTATCCCTTGGGGTGCTCTGGTGAGCAGGCATTCCCCCAGATCCTGATGTACACCCCTTATATATTTATAGGCAGCCACCAGGTCCCCCCCGAGCCTGCACTCTTCCAGGCTGAAGAGTCCTGTAACTCTCAGCCTCTCATCATAAGGCCTGTTTTCCTGCTTTCTGATCATGTGCATGGCTCTCCTCTGGACTCTCTCAAGTTTCTCCACATCCTTTTTGAATTGTGGAGCCCAGAATTGGATACAGTATTCCAGGTGTGGCCTCACCAAGGCTGAGTACAGCAGGAGGATGACATCCTGGAATTTGCTAGAGAAGCATCTATGGATGCAAGCCAGAGTTTTGCTAGCTTTGCTGGCTGCAACATCACATTGGTGACTCATGACTGACCACAAGATGAACATGACCCCCAAGTCCCTTTTGATCATGGTGCTAGCATGTGTAGCACTGCTGAGCCTATAAGCATGCTGTGGGCTTTTCTTCCCAAGGTGGAGTACCATGCATTTTTCAGTGTTGAAGGCCATCAGGTTTTCATCCGCCCATTTTCCAAGCCTGTCAAGGTTGGCTTGGATCACCATCCTGTCCTCGGATGTGGATGCTTTATCCCAAAGTTTGGTGTCATCAGTGAACATGGCCAGTCTGCTTCTGACACCAATGTCCATGTGTCACCATTGTCCACCAAAGGGCCTGGCTCCATGTGGATTAGTACCTGGGGGCTACATGACAAACTGTCTAACTGACAGATTAACTCACAATGCTATTTTACTTAGTAGTTAGCTTGCAAAATACTTCAGAAACTGTTAACAGTTTGCACCAGGATTTCTAAAGATTGTATCATCTTCTTTTCAGCTGAAAATTGTTGGCCTATCTACATACTTAGGTTTAAGCACATGTATAAGAGTTTTACTAGACTCAAGTTGGAGCACTCAGCACCTCCTACACTTTCTATTTTTTAATTATTTGATAGAATCCTGTGGAAAACATGCAATTTTCTATTACATTTTGTTGGATAATTCAGTGGTTCTCAACCTTTTTAGATGCAAGACTTCCTTTGTTAGACACAAGGCACCTTCTTGGAAAATGTCAGCTCTTAGCTTTCACTCATTTTTTACCTATAGAAAAATAATACATCAATTCTTTTGTTGCAAAGAGCTTAAAAAGACTATGAAATATTTTTGACACTAAGAATTTCTATTTGAAATCTCTGGTTTCATCTTATAACTGATGAATGGGTGTCTGCACACCTAACACTGCTAATATTGCATGGCACCCCAGGGCATCCTTAAAAGGATCTCAGAGTACCCCACAGTGCTGTGAAACCCTGGGTGAGGATCACAGGGTACCTAAACATTTTAAAGGACAACAATTTATTTTAAGCTTTATAAGGCTTTCCTATAAGGGCCTCTTTAGTTTACGATAAGGAAATATAGAATGTGCCTTTCACATATCAAGGGACAGTGCCAAGGAATTTCACATCTACATTTTAGAATTAATATTTATTTGTTTTTAATGCTTTCCACAAAATCTGTAAGTAACATAATAGATTTTTATTTCTTGGGAATATTTAATAAAAAGCAGGTATATAAATATCTGTGGTGGTTGCCACGAACCTAAATATAACAGCATGGTGCTACTGCTGGAGAGTCCCAAACTCAAGTGGATGGAGAGTGAAGCTGACCAGCCTGTTGTTGCTACCTAGGATAAACCAAAAATTAAAAAGTAAACAACAGTGGAGATGAGGAAGTATGGATGACTCAAACTGTAAAGCTAGGGATAGCCACTACACATAAACCATTTTAAGTGATCAGAAAGGGGTTTAAACTTGTAACAGAACACAAGTTCAGTGCACATAAACCAGTTTCAAAATGGACAAAACTGAGTTGAGATAAACCTGGTTGAAGGTAGTATCAGACTTAACCGATGAAGCTTAAACTGGTTTATGCAATGTCTGTCCCAAACCCCTTCCTGGTTTAAGTTAAACCAGAGTCCCCCAGCATCCCTGCATGCTCTCTGGACTGTGCTCTCTGCTCCAGTGGAGCAGAGCTGGCCCCACCCCTTTGCTCCCCAATCAGAGCAAAGACAGGCAGGGACATCTAGGGTCAGGGGTCTGGCCAGACGCTGGCCCCGGAACAGATCAGGGAAGAGGTTCATTCCCCACCCTTCTCCTCTGTTCCACCAGCATGACCTATATTTCTCTGCTGGCTGCTCCAGTGTCAGGGGCATGGCCAGCCCCGGGCAGAGGCCTGGAGTAAACTGGCCAGACTGTAAGGGGGTTGAATTCCCCCTTCCTGTCCCACAGACCTGAGTCAGGGTCTGCCGGGTGCTCCACCCGGCGGCAGGGTGTACAGGGAGGGGGCGTGATTCCCCGCTATGCCCCTGGGGGACTGCAGGCAGGGTCTGCCTGCCCTGACTGCTGCCACCACTGCTAGCTCCCTGCACAGGATAAAACCCCTCCTGCCTCCTCCACCAGATGCCAGAAGGAGTGGGGAATAACTCCCATCCCTGCCCCCAACCTAAGTGGCCCTGCTAGCTAGGCTCAGACTGGGCCCCTGACCCTGCCACTGGAGTGGCAAGGGGGCAAGGTCCTGATGGGGCTGCAGCCCCTGTCCTGGTGTCCAGATAGCCTTTTTCTGGGGTGGGGGCTGCAAGCAGGGGCCAGAGCTTCAGTGGACTGCATAGGGTGGGTGGCAACACCAGGGCTCGGAGGGGGCCATAGCCCCTCAAGTCCCCCTATCACCACCACTGCTCACTCCACACAGTCTCTGTCAGCTTTCCCCAATCAAAGCAGGGCCCCCCTGCCGGGAAGAGGCTTGTGCTCCGGGACACTGTGACAGTGGTTGCTGCCCCCATCATGGTTGCTCCCCTTTGCCGCTCCAGCAACACAGGCATGAGGGGCCAGACACCGGCTAGCAGAGCCCCTTGGAGGGGGCAGAAAAGGGAGTTATTCTTCCCTCTTCCCCAGGGGACTGCATACCTCACTGCCACCACCGCTTGATCTCTGCAAGTGAGTGGAGAGATAAAACTCTTCCTCCCTCCTCTGCCAGACCCAAGAGGGAGGGGGGGAAATAACCCCGCTCCCTGCCCTGCCACCTAAGGGGCCCTACCAGCCAGCCTCTGGGAGCGAGGGCAGAGCAACGGTGATGGGGCAGCAGCTGCTGTCACAGTGTCCCAGAGTGCGAGCCTGCTCCTGGTGTGGGAGCTGCACTGTGGGCAGGGAACACTGCCGTACACTGCAAGCAGCAAGTGGCAGTGGCACTAGGGGGGCTTTGGCAGCTATGGTCCATCTGAGCCCTGATGCTGCCATGCACCCCGCACAGTCCATGGCTGCTCTGACCCCTGTTTGTAGTCCCCCACCAGGAAGAGGCTTACACTCTCTGGACACCAGGACAGGGGCTACTACCCCATCAAGGTCCTTCCTCCCCACCCCGGCTCCAGCAACAGGGTCGGGGGCTGGCCAGAGACAGGCTGGAAGCATCTCCTAGGTAATGAGCAGGCTCCCCCCCGGTGTCTGACGGATGGGGCAGGAGGCAGCTTATCCCACCACTTGGACCCATGCAGGAAGCAAGTGGCAGCAGCAGTGGTCAGGGTGGGTAGGCCCCGGCTGCAGTCTCCCAGGGGCAGGGGGAGTAGAAGGGGGAATAACCTCCCTCCCTGCCCCCCCTGCCTCAGGGGGCCATGCCAGTGGGACAGGGAAGGAAGAATTAACCCCCCTCCCTGGCCAGTATACTCTAAGCTGCTGTTAGGGCTGTCCATGCCCCCCCAGCAAAGCTTCCCTGCAGCAGCAGAGCAACTGCAGGCTTGTGCCTGCATTTCGTAAATGTCTGTTCACTTGCGCATTGATTCAATCTAGGCAGGTTAGATTTCAATTCAGCCACAAGCTTTTGAATGTCTGTCTCTAGCCTAAAAGCTCCTCTGGCTTCCTTAATAGCAAAATAACCTTTGGCCTCAGCCCCACAATCTGACTGTGCCACAAGATCCTCGAGTCCTGGCAGAGCTCCAGTCACATCAGTCAGGTTTGGCCTACACAGCACACACAGGGGACTTTGCAGCCTGTCTAACCAGGGAGATTCCTGCATTGCCCATTTAACCCCTTAAGTTTGTTTCATGTCATGTCTTAAATAAGGGCCACTCTGCAAAATGATTAATGCTAGGGCTGACAAATTATTTAAATATTTAATCGCAATTAATCATGAGATAGGGCAGGGAGCAGAAAGCAGAGCAGCAGAGCAGGCTGGTGAAGAGGATAGGAGTGGCACTTGGGGAGGGCGTGGGTCTGATTTGTGGCATGCCTGCCAAAAGATTGGCCTTGCTGAGGTAGTTCCTCTGCCTTTACTGCTTTATAGATGCCCCTTGATCATCTCTGGGTTGATAAACTTACGATAAACAATAACATAAGTTTTTATTTTTAAGTAAGTTAAAGCTTAAAAATATAACTGCATGTTGACTGTGCCCTTTGAAGTGAATCAAAGGACACTTGATCAATTGCAGCACAGAACATTAATAGCTCAGTGGGCACTGGGTTCTAAAATGCCATTTCCAGGATGTAATAAAAGCATATTCATCCATAATGGAGACATTAAGATCAAATACACCGCTCATAAAAGGGGACAGATTTACAGCTCTGTTGTTTGAAGTCATCTGCTTATCCACTAAAGGAGTGAGCAGTCGTCACTGGACTGCCAGCTCCCCCTGACAGCACCTCCCTCTAGGCTCAGCACATCAGCTCTGACTTGGGGCATCCTGAAGGGGTGAGATCACAGCTGAATCACTCAGGCCTATCCATGGCCCACTTAGTCTCCATAGCACTGTGGCCTTGCTGCTGTTAATGTTTAATGGACTAACTGCACCTCTGCTGTTTCTCAGCATCTTACCAAGTGCACCTCTCTGGGCTCCAGCTAGAAGGCATCACCTCTCCTAGGCTGAAATTATGCAGGGCATCCAGGCTTAAACTAGGTCCTCATTTACAGCCAGTCCAATACTAGCCAGCTGCTTTACCCGATCCAGTACTAACCACATATTCTAGCAGGTCCCCATGGGGTTGAATAAGGCAGGAGTTTGCCTCTTAGAGCCCCTGACAGACCCTGATTGAAGTGACTCTAAAAAATTCTTTGCAGCGAAGTGCTACCTATTTTTTATATTAAAGGAACAAAACATGCACAACAGAAATAAAGCATAAAAGACTCCCACAGGTTTCCTTACTGACAGGAAACCTCTCTGTCCTCAGCTCAGTAGATTGCTATCTCTGAGCTGGGAGGAACAGGCTGGACTGCTTACATCTCTTTCATCTTCTTCTGTGAGCCCTCCTAGTCCATCAGCTTTTCAGTGGACACAGCTCAGCTCACCTTAAGACCCCTCCCTCCTGCAAAGCCAGTCTAACAGACTGGTGGCTTTTGAACTCTTTCTCCTCTGTCTTGGCAGCACAGCTCTCATCAAGGCCATTATTTTTACTTTTCCTACCAGGGTTCTTCAACAGCCCCTTTGCCATTGCCTTTGATAAAACTGTGCATTCACACAGGCACCAGTGCACAACTGAGCAAGGGAACTGACTCACACATTGTATTCACCAAAGTCACCATGGTGTTTCTCCAAGTCATGCCATGCCATTTCAAGGAGTCAGGGGAGAAGCAATGATCTGTGCTTTTAGTGTGCGATGGCTGGACCAGGAGTGGAATTCTGTGGGCCTACATGATTTTCTCAGAGTTTGATAAACTTCCTGTGGCCGCTCTCCTTCATGTAATCCACTGGTAAAATGCTAACTATTACATAGGTTTTGCAAATAAAATGCACTGGAGATATGCAAAACCTATTCTTGGTGATTTGGTTTCTGTTCCCCCAGCTGACATTTAAAATATTTAACAAGATTTAAACAAACAAGCTAACTAACAACATCAATCATGTCCCATAAACCTTTTAAGTTAAACTCTTTCTGGGCTGGAAAGTTTTTATAAGCAAAGTACAAGCTGTAACAGGGAGCCCCTGGCCCTATTACTTGGAAGGAGGAACATTGTAGGATGTAGGAAGCCTCAAGGCAAAGTGGCAGCAAGTAATACCTTCCCAGGAAAAATGAGCCAGCCAGGGGCTAGAAAAGGGCAGGTGGTGAATAGCAGAGTTACCAGCACCTAGGGCAAAAAAATGAAGTCATATGATTGGAAGGTGCGTGGGTTTGAGGCTTATAATCCCAGCCTCTGGCCCTGCAAAACCTGGCTGCTGCAGAACACAAAGCTCCTAGAAGAGCTGGCTGGAGACTAGTTAGGTCAGCTCACGAGACATACCTGGGAACACAAAGGAGTTTGTACTTGTGTTGGGGCCAGTTAGAGCAGGGTGTTTTTTGCTTTTTTTTGTGTTTGAATTAAACTGGAAAACCAGGTGACTGTAGGGGGGACAAGGTCATAGGTGGGGGCCTGAGAGGCATTCCCCACTACCAGGGACAGGAGCTAGACCCAAGCTGAGGGGGCTAGGGCTGGCGGAGTAGAACTGGAGCCCCAGGAGGGATTGCAGCCAAGCCAGGGCTGATGCCCTGGGAGCTGAGGTCTCAGATAGTGGACCAAAGCTGAGGACTTCTCCAGAGAAAAAGGAGACCTAACCTGGGATGGCTGAAGCCCTGACGAGTGCTTGAAGACCTGAGGAAGTGCTCCTTTAAAGGGGAAGCACCTCAAGGGGGCACAGACCCCTGGTATGGGTCGACTGGGCTGTAAAGACGGACCCAGCTGGCAAAGGAACCGACAGCCTCAGAGGCTGCCTCCTCAGTTAACCAAAGGATCAAACCAAAGATGTGGCAGGCAAGAGACTGGGGCCAGTTAGACATGTTACACATAAACCAGTATAAGTGATTAGAAACTGGTCTCAAGCTGTAACCATACATAAGTTTGGGGTACATAGACTGGTTTTAAAATGGCAGATCCTGGTCTAAATAGATCTGGATCAGTGTGGTATCAGAATTAATTGATTTAGGCTAGACCACTCGATTGAACATCTATCCCAGATCTCCTCCCAGGGCAAGTTAGGCTGCAATCTGCTGGCATCTGCTTTTCAGACCCTTCCACTAACTCCCCCTTGCAGGGCAGCAGGCTAGCCTTGGCTAGCTCTCATCTGCTCCCAGACTTTCATAAAGCCCTGCCTCCTGTCTGTGGCTGTCATGGCAGCAGGGGGAGGGGGAGCAGGACAAGGGTAGGATGGGACAGGGGCTGCACCCAAGACACTAGTGACCTAGGACTTCCCTACCTTTGATCCAGCCTGGCAGGAAGATCCCCCATGTGCTTCTCAGGGCAGGGCACTGAGGGCATCCAAGCCTCACTGCAGCCACATGCATGCCCGAGGCAGGCCAAGCAGGGCCCAGCTCTGGGCAGCTCCTAGGCCAGCAGAGGCACTGTGGCAGGAGCAGGCATGGCTGGGATGCACTGCATGTATGCAGAGCAGGGCTGGGGTTGCCACCAACACACACCTCTAGGGACAGGGGCAAAGCAATGGGACCTGACTCCAAAGATGCTGAGCCACTCCATGCAGGCAGAGCTCCATTGCTACCTGCCTTGTGGTGCCACTCGGGTGGCCTGCCCTGCCCTGCCCTGGTGTGGCTGTGAGGCACCTCACTGGACAAGTGGTGGAGCAGGGCAGGGTACAGCAAGTTGTCAGGGTGGCACTGTGAGGCAGGAGACAGTGGAGCACTGTGTGCACAGAGCGGCTCAGCAATCTTGGAGCTGGGTCCCATTGCTTTGGCCCCACTGCACCTCTTCCCCTGGAGGTGTGCATCAGTGACAGTCCTGGGCTGGCCCCACATGCCTGCAGCCTGCTGTGCTTTCCAGCTTCTCCTGCCTCTGTCCTGGTGCCTCTGCCAACCTAGGAGCTGCCTGGCATCCGGCCCTGCCTAGCATGTCTTGGGGGCATGTGTGACTGGAGCCAGGCTTGGATGTCCCCAGTATCCTGCCCACAGCAGCATGCAGTGAATCTACTTACCAGGCCAACATGGGAGTGCGGGAGATGGTCTTGGGTCACTGGTGTCTTGGATGCAGCCCCAGATTTGTCCTACCTTTCTCCTGTCCTACTCCCCTACCAATGACAACCACCCCCGACTCAAGCTAACAGTTGAGGGGGGCCACATGGTGGGGGCTTCCACTTCCCTTGCTCCCATTGCCCAGCCTAGCTGGCCAGCCTCCAGCCCTGCCCCCTGGCAGTGGATGGCTGTCAGGGAGAGGGGACAGGGATCAGAGGCAGCCTGCTGGGAGGCATGCCAGAGTACCCCCAACCTGCTGGTCTCGGCCACTACAGGCAGCCTGTGTGCCCCCCTACCCCAAGGGCCAACATCTGTTCTGTTCGCCTCCAACTTAACATTGGGCACTCAGAGTAAAGTGCCAAACTTTGACTGCTTCTACCTCAGGCCTTTTTGAATGTCTGTATTTAGCCTGGAGTTGAGGTGGGGCCAGAGGGAGATAGAGGGTAGGTCAGACCCCAGAGTGTGCCAGGGGCCAGGGTGGGGGATACATAAGTCCATTAGAGTCACTGTGCATCTTCTCTCTGGCTGTGTATCAGGCCTTACAGGTGTTATAATAGGTTGAACTAGAAAACTATTGGTACAGGAGGGAACCATTTCTGTGGAGAGGGTAGTTTTGGGAAGAACAAGGATAATCTCAGTAAAGGTGACTTGATGAGATATGAAGCCTAATTGGTGGAGGGGCAGTGTAGCCATGCTGGCAAATGCAAGGTGCAAACCACTGGGACTTGGCTGCCGAATTCCCCTAAGGAACTGCTCCATGGAGGATCAAGGGCTAACTTAGGACTTGGAATCTTTGCATGAACCAGGCCTGGAGCGTAAGGGGAAAATAGCCATCCGCAACAGGCCAACTGGACAGGGAGCTGGCAGACCTGTGATAACAAGCATAGCCAGGATTTTCAGTTCTGCCCTCTTTTGCGTAGGTATGGCTTCTCTTGCTCCCCCTGTATGGGCTGGAATGCTCTATAGGACATGCACTGTGTCTGAGCAACACCAAATCCCTGAATACTGATAAGTAGTAAAACTTTTCCTGCATAGGGTCATATTGCAGCACTTGACCATATTTTCTGCTGGTCCCATTCCACACTCCTTATCTTTCTTTTGTTGCTCAAGTAGGTCAGTGGGATGAGCAAGGTCCCTTTAGTAAATCCAGGAGATCATAGGCAGTGTTTAACAAGCCATATTTTCCTTCCATTGAATGTGATTCCTTATGGTCTTGCAAATCCTTCATAAAATATTGTCTTGTTCTCTATGGACTGGCCTTCCACTGGTGAAGGGACACTAAGCGAGGTCCTACTCCCATGGGTTTCAGTGGGAGAAGAGTCTGACCCATTATTGGGCATCTTAGTACAGACCAAAGGCCTAAGCATGAGCATGGTGTGCTTCAGTCTCTCATTGATTTAGTATGCAATCTCAGCAGATGCATAGCAGTGCAGTGTGCACTTCCAGGCAGCACTGGCTCTTGCCATGGCGATTACTGCAGCATCTGTGGCAATGGCTGCATTTGTGACACCCCCCACCACAAAGGCAGTGCCGGGGCTACTTCCCTTGTCACCCCCCCTCAGCTGTGCTACTGGCTCTTGGGCAAGACACTTCAGCTCCCTGTGCCTTACGTATCCTTATCTGTAAAATGGGAGGAATAGATTCATTATTGTAGAATGCTTTCTTGGATGCAAGATGTCAAAAACTGTAACTGCAGAGTATTTGTTAGTAAACAATTCATCATCTTAACAGAGAAGGCCATCTGGTATCATTAGCTTAACTGGATGGAAAAAATGCCTAACCAATGGAAACTAATTTGAATTGGAGCAGACTACCTGTGAGCTTGTATGTAAATCCTTGTTCTGAATTTTTGAATAGCGCTGATGGAAAAAAAAAAAAAAAGCATGGAAAAAAATACTTCCTGCCACGGGTAGTGTTTAAATGGGCTCTCAACTGAATTCTGAGATCAATCCTTAAGTACAATTTTCACCAGTGTTTCACCCAGAAGTGGCTATGTTATAGGGATGGGGGCTGTATTTCAGAGGGAGCCCCATTCAAACTCAGTGTGGTTGTCTTTCTATTGACTTCAGTGACATAATTTGTGCTTTCTTCTCCATTTATAAAATATTTTGGGACCTTTCCGGTACTAGACAAATGTCAGAAAACGGGCAAATTCATTTCCAGTATGATGTTTTTGGTTTCCATAGAGTTATACTAGGTGCCGATTTAATACTAATTTCAAATTAGTAAGATTATATCAAGTGCAGTCAAAATTAATTAGAGGTTCCAAGCCTTCACTTCATATCTCACTGGTGCTCAGGATAATGTGTTTCTAAGCATTGGCTGCCTCAGCAAATGAGCATTCTGTAGGATTATTGCATGCATCTGAGCAGGAGGAATGATCTTTGACTTTGCTGTCCTCAGACACAGGACAAATACCACACCATTGAATTTTTTTGCCCACCAGACAATTGTACCCTAAGCAGAGAATTAACTAAAGCCAGTGTCTAATATTAGGCAATATCTCTGACTTAGTCAGCCAAATAACAGATTGTTGGCTGATGAGAAAAATGGCTTTGCTCTAAACCAGGGGTGTCAAACCTATCAGGCCCCATGGGCCAAATGTGTGATGCAGGGCTGGTCCATGGGCTGGATGAATGTTGTGGGGGTGGCCTGCATGCTAGACTGGGCCTACTGACTGGCCCTGCATGTCAGATTTGGCTTGCTGAATAGCCAAGCCTGATGTAGAAACCAAGTGCAACACAAAGGACCAATCAAGCAGGCACAGCATGTAGGTCAACTCCAAGACCCCTGGGCAGCACCATGAGCTGGATGATAAGACTCTGAGGGCTGGATCTGGCACATGGGCTATATCATTGATACCTCTGCTTTAAATTTTAGGGACTAGATCTGCCTAGTGGTAATACATTATTTTTGTTAACTCTAGTATGAAAAGGATGAGTTTTTAGAGTTGTAGGGAGCCCCTACAGTTTCATCCCAATGGTTGCAAGAATCTAATTATGTACTTAGTTAGGAAAAAACTCCAATAATTGTTAATGTGCAAAAGTAAAATATTTCATGGTAACTGTATCTCTTTAATGGTTTGGAAAAGTGAGTGCCATGATACCGAGTCTACTACAATTTGCACATAACCAAGTTATGTTTTAGCCAAAAAGTATCTGGTCAGATTTATTTTAATGATATTTGATATGAGCATTAGACATGTTTGAAACTTAAAAGAAAAAGTAAAACCAGAAGAATTAGCCCAAATCTGGCACTTCACACTTTTTTTGAAAGTTGTCAAGGACACCAGCCCTTGTGGAGGAGAACAGTGGACCACCAGTGTTCCTGGCTCATGGTAAGAGAGTTAAATTCTTTAAGTCCTATGTCAAAAATGGATAAAGTGCTAACCCTATTTCCACCCTTCTCAAGCTAGTCCATCTGCCTTTTTTTTTAATGGCTGGAATTAATCAGGTATTATCTCTGTCATGACATCAAGAGGGAAAAGTTGAGAAAAAAATTACTTTTTTTTTATTAAGTTAGCATAGAGGGTAAAACATGGTTCATGTTCATAATGGTGAGCTAGCTGTAATATTGATTTGAGATGGCTCCCATCATGTGATGATATGGGGAGAGTCACAACCTGTAGACCATTGGTTCTCAACCTTTTTTGTACCAGGACCCATTTGTAAACATCAATGGCCACTCCTGACCCAGTGCCCCTCACTCCCAACCTACTGTCTCCATCCCCAGCCCCCCCAGTGTGTGCGGTAGGGTGGGGTGGATATGGGGGGCCCCAAGCAGCCCCTTTGCAGGCCAGAAGTCTGCCAGCCTGCAAGGGGAAAGCCACAATTTCCAACATTTTTCTCCTTTGAAGAGAATTCGTTTTTAAAGTTTGTTGATCCATTTTTTAAATGTAGTTTGCGACCCTTTCATACATTCTTGTGACCTTCTTGTGGGTCGCAAGCCACAGGTTGAGAAATGCTGCTGTAGACAACTGCTGGGTAAATCTAGCCAACAGACATGTATCTGTGAAAGCTCTCTGTGCCATGAGAACACAAGGTTTTACCAGCTGGGTCAAGGTAGTCAAAAGCTGATCCACTGAAACATGTTCCTGCTGATTAAAGTACTGGTTTAAAAAAAATCCTCTTATCATTTTTCTCCTTCTAGATAGCAAATGATCTTTAGTGGTATCCTCAGTCCACTATGGAAACAACAGTTTCTTAGCTAAGTTATTACCAGTGGTACTGGTGCAGGAACAGAATAATCTTTGACTCTAAGCTCCCCCTGAAGTAAACATCCCTCTGTGCGATGGAGCAGCAAATTTCTACTTAACGTCCACTCATCTAGAAGGAAGACTGCCTCATCTGTGTAAGTGGTGGCATTCACCACCTAATGAATGTTAACGCCTTTTTGAAGTAACAAAGGATTCTGCAGTTCAATAGTACACTTCAAACCTCAGTCATTTCTCTTTTTAAAATCTCTCATCATTTCAGATTCTCCCAGATAGATGACCCTACAAGCACACCCTGTGATAAGAAAAAAATTGGTCCTTTTTTCCAGCCATTATTGCCTCTTAAAGAAACACTAACCCATGCATACTGTGGGATGGGATAACACCGTGCAGAAAAGCACCATTAGTCACTGTGGCTAATTTAAAACTTTCCTAGCCTTTGAGTAAGGACTATCCTTTTAATGCTTGCTTTGGCAGGGCTCCTCCTCTAAGCTGTTTACACCCATCTTTTGGCTGGGACTTTAAATTCAGACCCTGAATACTGATGGTCATTAAAGTTCACATGATTCCCGTTGCTTTCTTTTTTTGAATATTGAACCTGCTGATGGTGAGTAGGCTAGGGACTTTTCACATAAACCTCAGTGGAGTTTTCCTTGCCAAGAATCTGGATTTTTACGCTGGGTCAGTGATTCTCTACCAGCGTGCCACAGCTACCTGGGGTGCCTTGAGATCCTGGCAAGGGTGCTTCCAGGTGCCATATAATGTTAGAATTGTTAGGTGTGCAAATATGACTCAGAAGCTAGAACCAGAGATTTTAATTAGGAATTCATAGTATCAAAAACATTCTGAACTCTTGTGATATTTCTGTGTTATTTACAATGAAAGAATTGCTCTATATTTTCCTGTAGTGAAAAAACAAGAAAAAGCTAAGAGCTTTTCCAAGACGTGCCGTGAGTTTAACAAGGGGAGACTTGCATTTAAAAAGGTTGGGAACCACTGCTGCAGGTCCTAACATGGCTGCCCAGATATCTGCAATTGAAGAGTTAATTTTCTCACAAAGAAAGTGAGCAAGCTAATGTGGGAATCCAGGAACCCAGAGGCCAGTGGGGGCTGTGAAGAGCCAGTCTGGATATTTGCCAGCAAGCCCTTCAATGCCCTGGTTGAGCTAAAAGGAAGTATTTTAAATGAAATGTTTGGTTACAAGCTAAAATCAGAGCACATAACATCACCTGCTCCCAGTTGCGGATTAATCATTTAACAGAAATTAATTTGGACATGGGAGGGTGCGAATGAATGTAGTAGGAAAAATAATTGCACTCATAAAGGGAACTGGGGAAAAGAGTTTATCAAATGTTTGACTGAGTTAAATTCTTTCCCTTAGAACATCCCCACCCTCTGTCTCCTAAGTCCCTGTTGGCTTAACTTGTAAATCCTTGGGGCCTTGCTTTCCTCTCATTTGCATTGATTTACATTGGCATCGTTCTTTTGACTTCAGTGGCATTATCTCTGATTTATGCAACAGGAGGATTTTTAGAATGAGGAGACAGGAGGATAATGCTGGTAAGTACAAAGTAAATACAAAATAAGTAAGGGCTTCAGAGGGAGCTCAGCCCAGCGAGGGCCTGTAGAACCGGCCTCTGGGCTTGCAGGAGAAGTCCTCTCGAAATGCGTTGTAGTTTTAGTGGCACTGTTTAACTACTCTCATTCCCCTGGTCCAGAGGAACGCTTTGACATCCAAAAGGATCTTGAAGAGTTTTATAAACCCTGAGTGCAGTGATTTCTTCTCACCCAGGGGGACTTTATGGCAAAGCTACTTTAGGATCCTTAGGCAGGGGAATGTGAAGAACAACATGGGATTGCTGAAGACTTGAGGGTCATGTCACATGAGAGAATGAGTTTCCCAGCTAGAATGTGGGGAGGATACTAGGGTTAATTCCACAGTCATATGAAGAGTGCTTGAGGTCTTGTAGTGGCAAGACTTTGGGTGAAATCCTGGCCCCAATGAAGTCAACAGCAAAACTCTCATTGGTTTCAGTTAGGCAAGAATTTCAAACCCTTGTTTTTTTAAGTCCTGTCTAAAAGGCAGCTAGTCGGAGTCTTTTTCAACTCCCATTTTTTCTCTATTGATGAAAATCCAGTAAAGTTACTCCTGATTCCCACTGGTGTTTTTTCCTTACAGGTCTCAAGGTTAAATATACCATATTTACTCACATACCACATGTACCTGTATCCCATAAATCAGGCCTCTAAAATGGGGGAGTAGGTCTTAATCAGGGAAGTTGTTTTCTGTGCTGGAATGGAAGCATAGGGACACTACCAGGGCTGTCCTTCTTTCCCAGCCTGGGAGAGAAGGGCATAGCGCAGTGTTTAGCATCAAATTTAATTTTAACACTCTCCAAGTTGCTGCCCAGTAGCTTTTGGCTGAGCAGCCACAAGCTGCTGCCAGTTTATCAGTGGTGTGAAAGCATTAAAACTGTAGCTTTTTGCAGAGCATGTTTCAGCCATGCAGCCAGGATTTAGCCACAATGCTGGAAAAAATGTTTTTCTTCATTTTGCCTTCCCCAAAGAAGATGCATGTCTTTTGGGGGGAAGGCAGCGGAGAAGTGTGCAGTACGTGAGACAATGTGGAGGTTACACTATGAGATCTTATCCTAGAGGAGCAATTATATCAAGGCCCCTGCCTAGCCATACACTCTCATACAACTGTAGAGAAGTAGGGCTGGAAGGGACATCTAAATGTCATCTAGACCAGCTCCCTGCTTATGGCAGGATCATCCATATCCAAATCAAATAGAGTTTGGTCCAAACCCTGCTGAAGGCAACTCAACTGCATGTGGTGATTTAAAATTTCCATTTGTCTGACTTTCAGCATTAATCCTCAGTGCTTTTACTGTGAGTGCTAACAGAATTCAGCCAAGCAGAGTCCATTATAGTGTGCTACACTTTACCCAAAGATCCCCTTTCTAAACAACTAATATGGGGGACCACTCCCACAACTGCCACTTGTTCTGGTTCCTGTCACTCTTTGCTCATCCCCATCCGTTACACTTCTAACAAATACCCATGAGTTGTGAAGTAAACTGACTTCTAATGACAGATGGCCCTGTAAAGGGGGAAAAGGACAGGATGTAGTTACTCCAACATTTGTTATTTTGGGGAAATGTCAAGTACATAAAGCAAAAGGAAATGGTGTTTCTTCATAAAATACACTGATTCTTCAAAAATTACTCAGCTGAGAAAGTCAGTTGCGTGATGAGGGATCAGATCCCAGTTCTGATTCAGTATCTCTGCCAACATCCCCCTTCCCCTCCCCAAAAATTGGTGGTTCCAGGACACCAGCTGTCTCCCCTATGAAAACTGATTGTTCCAAGGCATTTCTCTGGAATCTTTGAGTGAAATCTTTCCCCGTGCTTGGGGTTTGGAGAGGGAAGGCATGGTGTTGGCTGGTACATGTTGTTTTGACAACCCACTGAGCCTCTGCAGTATAAGACTGCCCTCCTGTTTGCTAGTGATCTGGGCATGATTTCTCCTCATTTGTTCTCTGTGGGCAGATTCAGCATTTCCTTGGAACTGACAATCCCAGTAGGTGTAGGAGGCATTGTTAGTGAAAGGAGAAAATGTCAGGAAATTGGCAAACCCCAAGTACTTTATCAATTGGCACTCTTGTGAAGTTAATCCTTGGAGCTCTGTCCAGCTCTCCCCACTCCTGCTTCGTATATGAGACAGACCTTAAGAACAAAACTTCCTGTGTGTGGAGGCAGGGTGGTTGGATGTAGAAAACTGGTCTCAGTTTCTATGACTGAACAGAAATCCTGATGTGCAAAGTGACCCCCAAAGCTGGCAAATCAGGCCACAGAAATGACAGCACTTGCACTTGCAAACATGGACAGACCAGGTGGCAGAGTGGCCGTTTGGGTTTAACAGGCAGAGCCTCCTCCTTGCACTCAGGGTAGAAGTCAACATAGCACCCATAGCTCATCTGTCCTCTCCTCCATAAATGCTGTTATGTGGCAGGGGTCACTGTGAACTCCACCTAATCGCTCCATACCATTGACAGGTCTATGGCATCTCCCATTGTTTTCAAGTTGCAGAACCCCAGCAGCTTCTGAATGCAAGATGGTGGGCATCAAGATCCACAATGGTCCAAGGAGAGGGGCATGAAGAGTCTATTTGCATTAGCTCCCAACAGTAGGGTGTTTGAGCATCCATTTAATGCCCTGCACTGCCCCAGCTCAAATGCCTGCTCAGCCTGAAGCTCCTGCCCATGGTAGCAAAGGAGGGCCAGCTGACAGGGCCCTTAGGGTTTGACCCAACACTAACACACAAAAAATCTAAGAGCTGATTTCTCTTAGTCACCCAATCATGGCTCCTGTTGTATTCACAGGGAATCCCGCTAACATGACTTAGGAGGCTCTGGCTCAGATGCCTGAGCATGCCCTGGGCAGATATACCATAAAGGAAAAGAGCACAGTGTCAGCACAGGTAAAGAACCTGTGGGAAGACGTCTGAGGGATTTCAGGAGCCCAAATTCTTCTCCCGCAAGCAGAATTTTGTACTGATCTCTTAAAATCAAATCCTTCTCCAAAACTCACCTGGAACTCCCAAACCCACCCCATCCTGCAAAAGCCAGGAATCAAAGTGCCGAATGTCTAGGAACTGGTTAGTGTCTGAATCTGACCAATTGCTTTAGGTCTCAGTTAGTGGGCTTGGAAATGGATGGTGAATGCTTTCCCCTGTGCCAGAGCTGTACCTTCACTGGCTGAAATGACTCTTTGTACACTTTATTTTAAGAAGCTCATTATTGTTGTTGGTATTGGTATCTGCCCAGAATGGAAAAGTATCAGGATGCATTTGCTGAAGCACAGAAGTAAAATCGCATAAGAGCTGTTGAGCTGGTCCGGATGATCTCCACCCTAGAGTTCTAAAGGAATTGGCCAAGGTCATTGCAAG
>NW_017728943.1:72048087-72059642 GCF_001723895.1 Crocodylus porosus | reverse complement strand
TCTTTCCTGCCATGACAGGGGGTTGGACTAGATGATCTGCTCAGGTCCCTTCCGACCCTAGAAACTATGAAACTATGACTTCAGTGGAAGCTGGGTATGCTTAACTCTTCACCGCCCTCCGAGTACTTGTTTCAGCCACAAATATGGATTTGAGTGTCTGACTTCAGTTAGTTAGATTTCAAATGTCTGGCCAAAGAGACTTGCATAAGGATAAACAATAAGTCATTGACAGAGCTGGGAATGGAGCCTCTACCTCTTAGTCCCATACTAAGTACAAGACTAAGAATCCACTTTTTTCTGAATGGTCTGATCCTCATAAATCGACAATATTAGGTCAGAAATAAATTTTGTTTTGCAATGACTAGATCTTTAAATTCTAGATTAGGCTGGAAATGTGCTTGGTGTGTGGACCCAAATGTGTGCATGCACACTTGCATGAGTGTGTGAGTGCATACATAACTGGGACCAAGACTCGTGGTAGAGGTGATATCTTTTATTAGACCAACCAGATTTTTGCAAAAAAAAATTTTTAATTGCAAGCTTTTAGGCACAAATGCCCTTTGCCAGGCATTGGATTGTAAAAGTTCTCCTGGGTAGAATGGAAAGTTTGTAATTCATAGGAGAGTTGAAGGTGGTAAAATCTCCTGTTTGGAAAAGTTAATTTTATATGCAGATTAGGCTCAGAGAAAAGTTGAAATAGTCTGTTTACCTTGAAATTTTTTGTTGGTAAGCAGGATGTATTCATATTTCCTTCTGGTTATAGTGTTTCATATTTCACAGAGGAGTAAATAGATGGGATACTCCTCTGGGCAGGAATTTCTTATCTTTACATAATGCATGTTTATGCTGTATGTGTTTGCTCATGGTATACATTTATATACAGACTCATACTGTGATCATGTGTGGGTAACAGTGTGGGCACACAAGTATATGGAGTTTGCATGCAAAAGTTTTCATATGAATGTGATTATTTCTATAGGGATTCTGCCCATCTCTTGTTTTTCAGATTAAAAAACAGTAAGTTCCCTGCCTTGAACCAGAACATGAATTTCACTCTATCTTGAGAAGATGTACTTGCCTGAAACAGCTTGCTTTGCTTTTTCATTTAAGAATGTGGGTTCTTCAGTGCCTGCTATACTACAGCTGTCTTTCAGGGTCAGAAGTCCATTGACTTTCACTATCCGTTGCATAGCAATAAGTACTGTATATAGAAAAATAAGACACTGTTGTCCAGCAACATTGTTTAAGTATAGTTCCATAGCTCTATTTCTATAGCTATACAAAATGTTTTAAAATCAGCCTAGATCTTACCAGTTGATTTAAATCTGCTGGACTTATTCAAAGGCCATTTTTTTCTTCCACAGACATAAAAGTATGAGATAAATAATTGTTCTTCCATGTGTTTTATGAGAAATATTTTTGCAAACCCTTAAAATACATTATTATGCCACAGACTCTCAGATGTATGAAACAGTAGATTCCTACATGCATCTATGGTGCTTAATTTTTAGTTAAATGCCTGTCTCCCATTGTGGGATCTAAAAATATAAACTGAGTCTTCTTAAGTGCCCTGTGTCCTCTGTTCCCCACTCCCTCCCCCTCCGTTTTTAAACCAGAGGCCACTTATTACAGAGAATGGAAACTCTGACAACATTTCCTGTGACTTCTTGTTCATCTCATCCTGAAAAAGGTGCTGTGGATTATCTCAGCCATGTCACACAATATACATCTATCACCTTTTACAAAAGCAGGGAGCAACCATGCCTGTGCTGGTGAAACAGACTTTTATGACATATTACAGATTTTAAAAAACCCAGTTTGTCTTCATCCTGCCAGAATAAGATGATTTTAAATGAATGCAAAGTTGTCCAATTATGGCTATTAAGTCACAGTCCACACAGTGGAATAATTTTGGTTAGAGGGTAGCAGAGACCCTTCCAAGACAGTGAAATTCTACTTGAAGACTCAAGGTTTATCCCTTCTTCCAGAAATAGTTGTTAACATTTAGCAGCATCGGAAAAAAAGAGTGAGTTTGTAATCTCTTTGCATCCTCTTTCTGGACTGCCCCCTCCAACAACAAAAATGTTTAATGTGTTTTTAACACCCTTTGTGAGTTCTGGGCAAAAAGGAAACCTTAATGCTGAATCACAGGACATGCTACAGATATGTAGACGTACAAATATTATTATTAGCAACTAGGAACCACAGGCCGGCTTACTGATGGACTAACACACTTTTGCAAAACAGGGGACACATCAATGACATATACGTACTATAAACCTTGATTCTTCTCTCCTGAGATAAAGCAGCAACAATGCCACCAAAGTCAATGGAATTACGCAACATAAAGGCCTGTACATGTTCATAAGAAATCCCCTCATATTTTAGTAGATCTTTACACAAGTTAGTTACTTGAGAGGGACATAGTGTTCCCATCAGAAAAAAATCTGTTGCATCAAACAGAACAATGGGTGCATCTGCTCGTTGCCCTAGTAGCAAAGTGCTTTGTTGCCGTATGGCACACTACGGGGACCTAGTAATCACATGGGTCTGCACATGATTGGCAGCTATGTCACCGTAGTGGTGCACTCCCTTGGTACAGCACACCACTATGGCGATGTAGTAGTGAAATCGAACCATGCACTGTGCGCATGACACAGTACAGGTGGTTACGGCGCCATGCTTTAGTACTTCCAAAAGGAAGTACTAAAGCATGGTGCTGTAGCAACGTTGCCATACAGTGATGTGTAGACATGCCCACTAATGACTAAAATCTGTGATGCTTGTGTAAGGCCAGGGGGAAAGGCCAGGGACTCTCTCTTTCTGCATGTCTGTGTATATAATTACTATTCAGAGTACTTAGCCCTTGTATAATACTTTTCATACATAGATACCAGAACACTTGAAATATATTAATGTCTCCAACCCTCTGGAGCACATGATCCAATCTGATGGTCCTTAGTATAGTACAAGTACTTTACACTCATGTTCACTATTTCTTTTTAAAGACTTTACAAGCATCAAGTAATCTATAATTACAGGACACTTGTACATGTGCTCCAGGGGTGGGAGGTTGGTGCTTTAATTAGAACAGCTCTGAGACCCGCTTTAATTAAAGTGCTGCTGTGTCTCCTGTATCAGTGTCCTTGCACTTAAAAATGGTGGGGGCCACTTGAACTAAACCTCATTTGACAGGTGCCCATGCCACCACTTCTAAGCGTGGAGATGCTGATACATGAGATGCAGGAAGCTGCTGTAGCATGGCATATTGCCACACTCCAGCAGACTCGACTGAATCTGTTCTGATGCACTGGAATTCCAGTGCATCGTGTTGGAGCAGCCTCCATGCTCATGTATGGGCACCCATAGAGTCCTTTGTGGCAGAATACATATTATCCTACCCATTTAATTGATAGGCAAACTAAGACAAAAAGATACACTCCCAAAGACATCCAGTAAGTCAGTAGTAGAACAGGGCCAGGAACAGAGCCTGTAAATCCTTGGCTCGGGTTCTGTGCTGTACTGAGTGTCTGTTTGGCACAGCAGGTAGAACTAACAGAGGGAAGGGGAGAGAGAAGCTTTCAGAGCCACAGCCGACTTCTTGATATTCAAGGTAGCTTTACACAGATATGAATGCCGGCACTGGTTAGTGAAGCCTAGAGGCTGCTCTAAATTCAACCAGCTTCCTATAGTCATTGCCAGACTATATGCTTGCTGAGCACTGGTTGCAACACAATTTTCCCTACCTCTGCACTCTTCCCATCTTAACATACACCCTATGGTGGAGTCCAACTGTGTGAAGGTCTGAGGGGAGAAGGCAGTAGAGCAATGACAAGCAAGCCAGCTCTGACGTAACAGAAAGCTCGCTTACATCAGAGTAATTCTCAGCTGGCATGAGCTGATTGTCTTTTGGCCTCTCTGAACTACTGAAGCAGTGTAAAAGGGACTGGAGTGGAACCAACATGTGACACCTTATTCTCAGTCCTATGCTTCACCCACCACCCTGTGCCTCATCCTTAGGATGTTCAGAAGCATACTGTTCTCGTGACTCCCATCCTCTTCCTGACATGCAGTTCAGTCTTGTATTTCCTCTGAAGTCATCGGTGGCTACTTTTCCTATAAAATATTAGCCAAATCATTCTCAGTCACACTGACACAAACATAGAGGAAGTCAGTTGACTTATGTAGAATTGCTTTATGTTAATCTATTTATGCATACAGTTTATAATAAAGCTGGACTTACTCTCGGAAAGAATCAGTGAAATGGTACCTTGCACTGAGAGGGTGCTATCACCACTCACAGATGCTGACATAGATAAGCAGTAATAGATACACCAGTTCTGAAAATCTATTCCTAATACATAGAGAAAGCCTGTTATTTCACAGAGCTGGATCATAGAGAAGTAAGGCTGGAAGGGACTTCAAGAGATCATCTAGTCCAACCCTGGGATCAAACTTGCAACTTTGGTGTTACTAGCACCAGGCCCCAATCATCTATTAATGTAGAATCACATTCAAAATGAGGATAGTTTGCAGTCATTGTTATTAATAGGCAGGGTGATACTGAAGTATGCAGAGAGTGGGTATTCTGTTCTAATCTATATAGGTTATTATACCACATTAATGTATTGAGAGTGTAACTAAAATTTGTCATGTGAGTGTTCTTCCATCCTCTCCCCAGAGGAAGAAGCATGTGAAGTACAGTCAATTCTTTCAGTAGTGTTTTTGTTATGTTTTGTAATACACACATGGTTCTCTGTGTTCATGGTAGAGAACGCAAAGTCAAATAAATGTGTCTTGCACTGGGGGTGGAAGGCAGTAAAATTTGTGATAGTCCCTAGGCCCTAGGGGAGTGTGCTCCACCATCTCAGACCAACCTCCTGAGGAAGTTCTCCCTCCTGCACAGATGAGTTTACCCCTTCTGGAGAGTTGAAGGGGATGAGCTTTACCCCTTTTTCACAGATGAGCTTTACCCCTTCTATTGTGCTAGTGAAGAGAAAATGTCAACCCTGGTCTTCTTCCCAGAGTGTTAAGCAATCCTTTAGATATTCTGTGGCTTGGGCTGTAGAAAACCTGGAAGATTAGGACCAAAAACTTGGACTCAATTCAAAATCCTATAGGAAGCCAGGATAGAAAGCAGAGTATATATGTGATGTGCTCATGGGAGTCTGCATTACTGAGGCAGCAGAGTTCTCTTCCAGCTGGAGATGCTTCATACTCCAGTATATCACACTCCGGGGCCACATACAGAAGAATATGAACTTTTGGTTCCTCTGGAACAACTAGCAATGGAGTACCTTGTGCCTCCACTAGTTGTCCCCAGGGAACATCTGTCCCATGCACCTCCTGGTGCATAGCAGGTTACCCCAGGTGGGGTAGGGGAGGCTGGCCCCAGCAGTCTTACCTGGGGGCCTCCTGGGGGTGCAGCAGCAGCAATCCTGTCACTCAGAGCCTGGCCAGCACCCACAGCACAGCTCCAGCTGGCCCTGCTCTGGGTTTGAGTGAAACATGCTGTCGCTGTATGTGCCGCTCCATTTTTTTTTTGGTATGGGTTTTTTTGACCCCTGGATATCCAGGGGTCAAACCCACCCCCTGCCTCCTGCACTGCTCCTTTGCAGTGTGGAGAACAGCCGAACAGGTGGTGTGTGGTGTCGCAGATGTGTACCGCATGCTGCAGATGTGCACTGCATGCTGCAGACGTGGTGCCACAGACATGTACCTCATACCGCACGGCTGCGCTTGCCTGGACACAGCCCTGAAGGCTAGTAGATGTTGCTGAACTGCACAGTGTATTCTTATTACAACATGTGTTTTTACATAAAGTATTATAATTAATTGGCCACTGCACTGGCCTTTCTTCAAGCCTACAGCTGTGTTCCAGGGTTAGTAACTTGAAGCATTACAGAAAATCTTTCCTAAAATAATCCATTCTTTTTGTGGGAAGATTTTTATATGCTAACAGAAAATGTGCGTGTCAGCAAAATAAACATAAACTATTTCATACATCATTATTTCTCACCATACTCCACAAGTGTCAGTCTCGGAAGCAAAGCTGTTTAATGTCCTGTTTTGGAACATGAAAGCCACTTGTCGACAGTCTAAATTCCTCTTCCTAAGATTACTTCTGATTAATCATGTACTGGTATTCCTGGAGATCTTTGAAGGACTGGATTCTGAATGAGTGCAGATGTTGCAGAAAAAGTTTTTTGTGGGAAGACCTCTTCCTGCACAATGTTTGAAATAAAACAACACTGCTTTCACTGGAAAGCATGTGTGCTAATTCTCAGTGGATCTGTCTGTCTGGGGAATTGCCAACTCACCTCTGGTTCTACAATTCAGAGATCTTTCTGCTTCTCTTCCCTCCTGTGTTTTCACTGCAAAAAAACATACCAAGGCAGCCAGCTCGAAATAGATGTCATGGTACAAAATCCTAGCTGAGCTAAGTCATCTTTGATGTAGATAAACCATGGGCAACCCCAAACTCTCATTTCAGGGTTTACCTAGACTGCTCCATATTCCCGATCCTTTGTGTTGCCCTTCTCTGTGCCTTGTGCCCTATACATATATGGGGGAAGAACCACAGCGAACATCCCTATTTGTGGAGCAGCGAGTCTGCAGCAGCTGACAATCTGTATGGAGAAGTCAGTATTGCAGGGGTTTTCAACCTTTTTGTATCATTGTATCCCCAGCGGCTGGACACAGAGCAGTGTACCTCTGGCTGGGGGGGAGGGGGAAGGGGAGTGGTGAGCAGTGGGGGGGGCTTCCCCTGCCCCCGGTGTCCAGCCGTGTGGGCAGCACCTCTGCAGCAGTGCGGGATACTGCGTGGCAGCACTCCATCTCCAGCCACCTGTGTGTACCCTCTAGGGCCATCTCAAGTACCCCCAGAGGTACGTGTAAGCCCAGTTGACAACCCCTGCACTATTGCACAGCATCTGTTAGTCATTTAGCACAGTATAAAGTAGGTATCAAATATTATCTAAACAGCAAAGTACAGTTTTATGGTAACGTTGCACCAGTGTACCATGACTAAAAAGAGCAGGCTGGGAACCAAGCAGACAGACCCAAGCTGGTTTCTAGAAAAACTCAGGGCTGTTCAAACAGGTGAGGCCAGCAGCACTGTACCTAGACTCCTGGTGGCTCCACGTGAACTTTTAGCATCAGGCCCCCCTTTGCGGGAGATAACCATAACAATAATTGGACAATGGAAACCCCACCATTTTGGGGCCCCCTTTCTGTCTGGCGGCTGCCTGGTTCACCCATGCCCTAAGTATCACTTGCACAGAGGCTCTTACTGGGATGTCAGTGGGACTGACTCGACCCCTAAACGCTTTGGCCTGGTGTGCGCAGAGAACAGACTCCTCGCCTGATTTTTCTAATCCGAAAAGCTATAAAGTGAAAGCAGCAGAAACACCACCAAGGTCAGAGAAGGCAAACCTACCTCTCCATTGCTACTTTCCCGCTCTCCCTCCCACCCCACCTAACCTGCGCGGCTGGGGGAGGCTGAGCGGCCTGCGTCTGCCAAGGGGCCCTTATAGCCGCAGGGCAGCGGCCGCCCCGGATCATCTTGGTGAAAAGAAACTCGGTTGAGGCTTCAAAACAGCGGCAGCAAGACATATCTAGCAAGATCAAACGAGGGATGGAAAATGGATGGTGTATCTTTAACCCACAGAGGTTGAAACGGTTTTTTTTCTTTGCTAGTTAACAATGGAAACTTTTTTTTTGTTAGTGTTTCCCTCCAGCGGTCCTGCCAAGCCATAGAGGAAAAAAAAAAAAAAAGAAACTTGTTCCGCTGAGTTCAACCCCAGACAAGCTCACAACTTCCTTCCTGCTTTCCTACCCCCTCCCCTCCCCACCTCTCCTCTCCTCTCCTCTCTTCTTCTTTTGCAACCCGGCGCACGGCGGAGGCATTCCCGAGCCGGCGGCGGGAGGGGAAGGGCCGAGCCCCCGGGCCGCGACCACGGAGCGGCCGCCGCCTGCGCCCCCGCCCCCGCCCTGTGCTGCACCCGCGCACCTCGGCTCCGGCTACCTCGATTTGTGGGTTTTATTTAAAAACCCTTTGATTCAATAGACATGTATACCATTTGACGGCTTCTGCCAAAAAAAAAAAAAATCATCTCGATCTGGATATCTGGAGGAGGAAATCATTTCTGGCGCGGGTTGGTCTCCGCGTTTCTGCGGGTGTTTCAAAGCGATGTGAACTGCAAGCAGGGCTCTGAAGTCTGCATGAATCCCTCACGTCCTAGGTAAGGTTGGACTGTTTCATTTGACTTTTTTTCTTCCCCGCTTTGCTTCCTAAGCTGGTCTGTGTTTCCTGGGAAGAGCAGGAGCAGGAGGGGGGCGCGGGGTGCAGGCGCGGGTCAAAAGCAATGGCAGGCGTTTCATAATGCTGCTCAAGCAGGCATTTCTGCAAATGCCATTTCAAGCCTCCTCACCACGATGTCATGAGCAGCTGTCCTGCACCCCCAGCCCACATCAGCAGTAGGCAGGAATGCCTTTTTGTTGGCAAAAGGCATCAGGACTTGTGGTAGAGGTGATCGCTTTTATTAGGCCAACTCGATTTTTGTACAAAAAAAGAAAAATGTCTTTAGTGGACAAGGATCAGGCATAGGAGAACAGATTGTAAAAGTTCTCCTTTTTATTGGCAAGAATTCAGTGGCAGGAAGAGGCTGCTAGATCTTTCTTGCCCCCCGTTAAACACTTGAAGAAAATGTAAAAGACAGAAAAATAAGGCTGTTAGACTCTCTGAAGAGACTTCTGCAGCCAGAATAAAGCGAGCCGTCAGCAAAACTGCTCAGTGCTCTGCCCTTCATTACCTCTCTGGACAGGTTAGCATGAAAGGCTTTCAGTTTGTGTCTTCTGAGGCATAGGAGATATGCGTCCAAATGTGCTTCTCCTGGACATACCCATAGGGGTGCGCACATCAGAGCCACACATTTGCACGCATGACATCTGCACACACCTGGACACTCGTACAGCTGCACAGCATCACAACATGAACCCAAAACAAAGAGTAGGTTGATGTAATTCCAGAAGTACATATAAACACAAGCACCCTGCCATCTTTGACTGTGTGCACACATAAACACACACATACGGGATGTGTATATGTATGCACAACTGCAAACCAGAGTGAATAATGAATAAAGTCCAAATGGGATTTATATACATACAGTGCAACATACAAAGGCATTTAGTGACATACAGAGTCACAGGGGCATGCAGAAATATAACATGGGCAGAAACACAAGCGGGCACAGATCCATCCATGCGCACATGATCTGTCACTTGTGTGCCCATATGGCACCTCACATATATGAGATATTCTCATGCCTATCTCACATGCATAGAATTTACATGCTGTGGTGTGAAAAGAAGCCCGTAATTCAAACAGTACATCCATACTTGTACAGAGGAGACATACATACATACAAAGAAACATAACATACAAAAGACACACACCATCAAATAAGGCCAGAAACACACATGGGTGCAAAAGGGTCACTCACTTAAGTGGAATCACTTGCATATTGAGCACACACAGGCAGTGCTATGTACACTCATATAGATGTCCATATATGGAACCTTGTTTCATAGGCACAAGACACAAGCTAGACACCCATGCCATTTCAAGTGTGTATGGCAGGCTGAAGAGATGGATGCATAAATCTATACCATAGAGATCTGTGATACAGAGTAAATGTGTCAGGATAAGACTTAATGTATATAATGCTAAACAAAGGCATACAGATGAGCACAAACATACAGGGAGATTAGGAAATACCTGGATGGAGTTGAGCTTTTCTCTATGACTGAAGAGGACGAGAAGTAATGACCTCAAGTTTCAGTAGGGAAAATTTAGGTTGGAGATTACAAGAAACTTTCTGACAATGAAGGTACTCAAGCATTGGAACAGGCTACCTAGGAACACAGCGGAATCTCAAATCCTTGGAAGTTTTCAAGAGCAGGCTACACAGACATGTAACCAGGATAGTTTAAAGCATAGCTTCTCAACCTGTGGTACACATACCCCTGGGGGTACTCGGGTACCCCAACACTCTCGCCCTCTTTTCCTCTCAAAACTATGGCAAAAAAATCGGTGCAATTTAAAAAGTCAAATTTCCCAGTAATAATTTGGTTCAGCCCTCCTACCTTTGGCCAACATCACCTTTAGCTCCGTCCGGTACATACTTGAGTTGTGCACCCCTGGTGTAGAAGGTGGCAACTCTACCCACACCAAATCAGACATCTGTCATATCACACAGCCTTATATACACAGCCCTTCTTCTTCCACCATATGGCACACATTAGTCTGTAGATTCAAAATCCCCTGGAAAATTGACTGTTGGGGTACTTATTAAAATTTTCAGAAGTTAGGGGGTACTTGCTGCTTAAAAGGTTGAGAAACACTGGTTTAAGGGACCATCCTGTCTTGAGTAGAGGGGTTGGATTAGATGACCTTGTGAGGTCCCTTCTAGACCTATTTTCCTACGATCCAGTGGAATGGATCTTCAGTATACAAAGCTGCCCAAAGATATAGAATTATATCTGCAGGATCATATGATAGAGATATCATATCAAATTACATGGTGAACCCTGAAGAAACACAGAGGAGTCCAAAAGCTTGCTTGATCTTCATATCGTATTCAGACAGACACATAGTAAAAGATACCACAAAGAACCTTAACAGGCACATTATATATCCAAATACATGTATATAGCAAATAGAAGATGTCACCTGTAGTTACTGTAGACACTAGAGTCAATTTTTTGGTTGAAAATGTCAACTTTTGGGGCTTTCAGAAAAAAATTCAGCCAAAGACCCCCATGTTTTGGGCCCAAAACATGAACATGTGGATTAGCAACATGCTGCTAGGGGCAGCTCATGGGTACTGTTGTCATGGTGCCTCATGTTCCTCTTTGTTGTCTATGGGCTGGCATGCTGGCTGGACTACACTACCCATGATGCTGAAGGGGCTTCTCTCCTCTCTGTGTGCAGGGGGAGCTTGCATGTGTGTGTAGGGGAGGCTGTGTTTATGTGTGTAGTGGACCTTTCATATGTGTATACGGGAGCGTGTGTGTGTGTGTGTGTGTGTGTGTGTGTGCATGCAGGGGGAGCCTCTGTGTGCGTGTGTGTAGGGGGAGCCTGTATGTGAGTATAGGGGAAGCTTTGTGTATGTGTGTACGGAGCCTGTATATGTGTATAGGGGAGCGTGCACATGTGTGTGTGTGTGTGTGTGTGTGTGTGTGTGTCTAGGGGAGCCTGTATGTGTGTATAGGGGAGGCTGTGCGTTGTGTAGGGGAGCCTGTATGTGTATGTGTGCACACATGGGTGTAGGGGAGCCTGTGTATGTATACGGGAGGATGCGTGTATGGGTGCAGGGGAGCCTGTATATGTGTGTGTATATAGGGGAGCTTATATGTGTGTATAGGGGAGGCTGTGTGTATAGGTGCAGGGGAGCCTGTATACATGTGAAGAGGGTGTGAGTGTGAATGCATGTACGTGTGTAGGGAGCCTGTGTGTGTATAGGGGAAGCTGCGGGGTGGGGGGGTGTCGG
>NW_017728943.1:71979338-72047615 GCF_001723895.1 Crocodylus porosus | reverse complement strand
GCGGCAGCCGGGCGGGCTGTGGGGCGCCGGAGGGGGAGCTCCCCACCGGTGGTGGCGTGGGCAGCAGCAGCATCCCTGCTGTGGTCATCACGGACCTTGGGGCGCAAGAAGAACAGGGCAACGAGGGGCCCCCTGCCACTGCGCCGCTGCGCAAGCTGTCCTCCTCGTCAGCCTCGTCCACCGGCTTCTCCTCATCCTGGGAAGAGTCTGAGGAGGACGTCTCCAGCGATCCCGAGCGGCCCCTGGAGCCTGCCTCTGCCTTCCTGCAGACCCAGGATCAGCACAAGCCCCGCGTGGTAAGCCCTGCCGTGAGCAGCCTCCCTCACGCCCCCCCAGCACCTGCCTCCTCAGGTGTCTTGAGGTCCTCCTCCCCCCACCTCTTCATGGGTCTCTAGGTCTCCCCTTCTTCCTCTCCTCCCCACCCACTTCCTCAGGTGACCCCAGGTTCCCCCAACCCTGTCTCTTCAGGTGTCCCCAGCTCCCCTCACCTCCTCAGGTGTCCCCAGGTTCCCTCCTTCCCTTTCTGTTCCCCATACCTACCTCTGCAGGTGTCCTCAGGTCCCCCCACCTCCTCAGGTGTCCCTAGCCCCCCCCACCTGCCTCCCCAGGTCCCCCCACTTTCTCAGGTGTCCATCCCCTACTCTCCGCACCTGCCTCCCCAAGTCCTCACACCCCCTGCCCTCATACTAGCCACCACCTCCACCAGGTTCTGCACCTTAATTTGTTCTCTCCCCCCCGCACCACTTCCTTCCCAGCTTTGTTCCCAGCCCTGCTGATGAGAGGTAGGGGACAGCCCAGGTCTTAGTCCCACAAAGAGAGACAGTCTCCTGTCAGCCTTGGGAGCAAGTTCTCTGACACCACTGCAGGAAAAGACCTGGATATTGTCTCTTAACGGGACTTCAAGGAGGCTTCCCCCCTCCTAGCCATTGTTAACCGCTACTCCAGTGTGTTTATTCAGCTCTGATGCAGGCCAAGCACCCGACTCTGTCTGACTTGGTAGAGATCAGAATGATTTGGAGGTGTTTAGGAGGGACCTGAGAGCTTTTAAGAGCCTCTTTCTCTCTCACACACACGCACGCATAGAAATCATCACTAGTAACAGGATGAAAATTACTTGCTTTGTAGAAGAGATCTTGTTTAAGTGTCCAGTCTTGCAGTATTTAGGCTTGTAGCCCTCAGGTAGGAGTTTTTTCTGTCTCCAGACCATTTGTCTGTAACTATTTCACCTCAAGTCACTGTGGTCCTCGGGTAGGAGTTCTTTCTGTCTCCAGACCATTTGTCTGTAACTATTTCATCTCAAGTCACTGTACTGATCTTTTCTCACTTGCCCTGGTTTTAGTCCAGCATAACTTTTCTGGCTTCTGAGGAGTTCCTTGGCTTACATGGGTGCAAGAGAGCTGGGAAGCAGGCCTAGTATTTCTTCTTCAAAACATAACCCCAGTGGGCTAGTTGTCTTAGCATTTATAGTGCTGCTGACTACCTTCTCATCTGAGTACCTTCCACCACCAAGTGATAACTTGTAGACTTAATGGGATCTGGGGTACTTGTCCTTTGGAATAAAAACTGCTTGGGCAAAGATTTATCAAATATTATTTATTTTGTGTTAGTTATATATTTGTGCTGATTCTTTCTGGGGGGTGGTTCTTAGGGTGCTCAGGGTGTTTTAGGTAGAAGGGCTGTTGGTGTTATAGATTGCTTTGATGGTAGGAAGGACAAGGAAACTTTTACAATATTTCTGAAAAAAGGTAGTTGGACTCTGGGTTTCACTGATCTCCTAGAGAAGTTTGCTCCGCATCTGGATATTCTCCATCGAGAATGCCTTTTCCCCAGCTCCCTTATGCTCAGTTCTGGGCTCTGTGACCTGCATCGTCTCTGGAGTGCAGCTGTCTAGGGTAGAATGCAATTTGGTCTTTAATGTACCTGGGGCTTGATCCATTAATTGCTTTGAGATTAAAACCAGAGCCTTTGACTGGCAAATCCTGAAAGATGTGGAGCACCCACCTGTCTCATTTATTTCAAGAGCACTAACAAGTCTCATCATCTTCCAGCGATTTGATTTATTAAGCTTACGTATCCTGTGATATGTGATAGTGAAACTCCTATTAACTTAAGTGGCATCAGGAACTGTGGCATAAGAATCTAATTAGAATAGAAGAATGAAGCCCATTGCGGAGAAAGGGTGTAATGCTGTTTATCAGGCTGCAGCAACAAACACCTGTTTAACTGCCTTTTTCTTTATGTAGCAAGGATTGAAAGCCAGTTCTGTGCTGGCTAGAGAGGTAGCAGGGTAGAATGGCAGTTGAAAAAGTTGTGAATGTTATGGCCTGTGAAGTTTTGAGAGAGTTTTGTACACACAGACAGGTCCTTTGATTCATAGCTGGATTACTTGCTTTGGTCATGGCAATATTCCTTTAGCTGACATTTGGCTTTGTGTGTATTATTTCTCGATCAATAACAGTTGTTATCTGCAGCAAGTCTTTCTGAATCATTGCTGAAAAGATTTGACTGCTAGGGTGGATAAGATGAGATCATTTCCAGCGGTGTGGAGGAACGCTTCTTGAAGTCTCAAAACTGATTTTATATAAAACTGCTGAAAATAGTTTTTCCTCTTCTATGTCCATAGATAAACTTTTACGGAGTCTTTCTGTAAGACCCACTGTTGACAATGAACAGGATCCAAAGCTCACTGAAGGCAGAAAAAAGACTTCTGTCAATGTTGGTGGACTCTTTTTAGGCCTGGTGGTCTAGCAGAATTTGGCAATATGGGGAGGGCTTGTTTCTGTACCACCAGAGTAACTCTACAGGCTTCAGGGGGATTATTGCAGTATACCAGAGCCTGGCCCAAAGCTGCCTCCAGAAATGCAGAGGGGGTTAGTCTGCCTTTCATTTGATTTTTCTAGTTAAGGATTTGCATAATCTCAATTAATGCTTGATTGGGTTGGAACCTCTGTGGGGATTCTCCATTGCTTTCTGGAGGGCCAACGGTGGGGGATGGGACTGTCTTCTGCTTTGCAATATACATATTTTTTCAGCAGGATCGTGGACGAATGCCTAGTGGTCCAGTGTTGTTTTCTGCAGATAGGTGATCTACTTAAATAACAAAACCTTTCCAAACCCAGCTTTGCATTCTCACTTGGAGACATTTCAAAATCCATAGTGATGAGAGAAGACAGCTGCTTGAATTGTCTCAGACGCCCACATTTGTTTTCACAAACTCACCAATTTCCATTCAATGATATGTACTGTCTGGAAGCCAGCTCTATAGCCAGGGAGCATGCATCAGGCAATCTTACTGGCAGTCTTCCTGATACTTTTTTGAGAAGGAAAACCCTGGTGGGAGATCCTCAGCTAACGTAGATCAGCATGGCTCCGTTGAGCTCAGCCGAGTTTTGCTGCTTTATGCCAGCAAAGGATGTGGTCCTGGTTATCTGCATTTGCAAGAGGTGTTGTTTGTGTTGGTGGGAAAGTTTACTGTACCTGTAAAGGAGATAATGCTGAGCAACAGGAAAGTGGTTTTTGTTAGAGGTCTTCTAAAGGCTCTGCATTTCATGCTGGGCTTTTACAAATTTAGTAAACAGTAGGTTCACTTGTGCCCTTCCTTTTTGGATGCTGTCTCGCTACAGGAACTATTAGGGATGTCCGGCTGTCTATTGTAGTTCCTCTCTGTGTTCTTTGTGGGGCAGAGTAGGCAACTCCCTTCAGCTGAGTTTCAGGACTCATCCTGCTCTTGTATTTCAGAGAGATGGTTTAGTCACCTTCATTTGACACAGAAAATATTGAATCAGGAACCAATTTTTTTATATATAGCTGTACAGCTAGATACCTCCAGAGCTTCTCTTCCTTCTTGATTAATGCAGAGAGATATGTCTACCATTCCTCGCTACGTTCAGCATGATATGTCTTAAAGTCTCTAGGAGGATCCTGTGGGATGTATGATGTTAGAGAAGGGTGACATGGGAAGAGATATCGTGAAAGATTTATGAGGCACAGTGAAATGGCAGTATACTCTTAGCCCTTCTTTTTTTCCAGTAGCAACTCCTCCAAAGGTTTAAATGAAGCATAAACCATGCAAGGGCTTCTCAGTCAGTGGTTTCCACTGGGCTGCAGGTAATGGCTTAGGGGAAACCCCAGGCCTGTTTGTGCACACTTGCAAGGTTTATAAGGCAGAAGAGCTATCGCACTTCTCAAGCAATGTGAAATGGAGGCCTTGAGCAGACAGAAGCTCTGTAGTGCTCAGTGCAGACCTTCTTAGGCAGTAAAGTATGCTGGTAAGCTGAGTGGGGAAGCAGTGGAAGTGTGGCCAGTAGGTTCACATGCTTTGCAGCCCAGAGGAACACAGCTGCTGCTAGACTCTGGGGCTAGAGAGCAGCCAAACCATGGCAAAGCCAGTGCTTTGCATGTTGGGGGGGGGGGATTCCTTTCTTCCCCTTAGACCAGTGGCACCCTGGTTGATAATCCTTGCCTTGGATCATGCTGATTTTACACAGAAGAGAGTGGGGTGGAGCTAACCATTAACGTGGGTGGTGCTGCACAGGTGTAGCTGGGGGGTGAATAGGCCGCTGAAGAAACTTTCCCCTTCACCAGGTGCCTGACCCTCCAATCTAGGGTCCCTAGTGACTTGAGTTGGGAAATGTGGCCCCTACTAGTGTTTCTCTGCCTGGAATCTTTCTCCTGTTGCAATCAAAGTGTAACTATAGCTGGAACCAATGGAATGACACTAATTCTGCAGCTAGAATCTTGGGCCCTCCATCCTCAAAGCTGGCTAAACCCTTTACAGTGACTTTTGAGCAAACAGTTGATCAGTGTCACCTAGTGCCAATTTTTAGGGAGAATCACTGCTCTCAAACCCCAAATTCTTGATGCCTCAATAATTCAGCAGCTGCAGAGAACGCAACACACAATTGGCAAGGAGCCTGGGACATCATTTAACTATTTGCTATATGAAAATGAAACCCTGAGGGGTGAAGGGGGGTGGGCAGGGGAAAGCCTTAGAAATGTAGTATGAGGCGCTGTTTCTCCTCTTTGTTTTCTCATGCATTAATGTAGAACCCAAAGGTCTCTGAACATTGAAATGTAGCAACTGAGAAACTTTCAACACATTCCAGAGTCTCCACCTGTCCCAGGGAGGCAGGGATGAAGCTTCTCACAGCCACTGCTTGCCTAGAGTCTGTACTGCCATTAATATGTGCAGAATAATTAGAGCTATTGGTAGTTGTCTTGGGGTTTGCTGCTGAAAGGGAAATGTATTTATTGATCTGTTTGATTGGCAGTGACTGTAAAATATTCCTGAAGTGAGCCAAACGGTGGTGCAGCGAGCTGTAGGCAGGCACCAGCCAGACTCCTTGTTTCTTTTCCTGTGAGGTGTTCCCAAGCATAGTTTGCATGATTTGTTCCCAGAAAAATCAGCCAAATAGAATATGTTTCCATTCCTTTTCTAGCTGTTATTTTAATCAGGAAGCGGCTGTGCACTAGAAAGCGTGACCACAGGGTTAAGCTAATGCATGCAGGTCTTGGCGAACGCATGTACATTGTAACACCATCGGATTGTTCATTGTTTGTGTAGTTTGTGGGTTGCTCCTCTCTCTCAGGTCTGAGCATGGCTGCTACTCCGTGTTTGTACAGTGCCTAGCACAAGGGGAAGGGGCCATTCTTGTTTGTCTCTAAACTACAGCAATTGTGTTGTCATGACAACACTAAATGATGGTGAAGTAAGGTATCTCAGCAGTGCAGATCAGGTATTTAGCACACTTTGTTGGTTGCCTAGAGAGGCTTCTTCAGTTTTGCTATGGAAAAACTCACAAGAAGAACAGAATCCCCTGAGCACCTGTGTATTTGAACTTGCAGCACTCTAATAAGGAGTCCTGAGGGAAGGGTGGGGTGGTTTGTCAAAGCAAAAGCAGGGACCATCTTGGTGTATGGATACAGGGTGGGTTCTGTCAAGTTCAAGATGACCCTGTGAGCAATCCTAGGTATCTTCAGACATCCACAGAGGGCCAGTCTCAGTGATGTGCCCCCTGGGTTGCTTGCTCTGCACCAGCCTCTTACCCAGTGACTAGACCACTCTTTGCTGTACTTTATTCTGCTCCTCCATAATGAAGTTTGAAGACATGCCCTGTGAGAGTTAGTGTCCATGGGGTCAACACGAACGGTCAGCAAGTATTACCCCACAGGCTTACCACAGGGCCTGGGCAGTGCAGTGCAGAGCGCCTGGGCATACCTTTCCAATGTGGCAATGTTCTTTGAATCCTGCAGAGCCCCAGATGCATAGAGACCCAGTGGTGATGCTTCTATAACTTAAACCAAGGTTTTGGCTCCCCTTTCTACAACCGTTCTTGAGCCAGTAGAACAGGGTTTTTACTCCACTTACCTGCTTCCAGGCAATATAGCAGGGGAATCGCATGGCATTACTAGATACATTACATGTTTATCAGTACATTCATTGATTTTTTTTAAAATTCTGTAGCGATTCCACACACAGAGCTCTATTTAAAGAAAGCTGGGGAGGTTTCTTAGGATTTGATTAGGGATTCTACTTCACTCCTGTGCAGTTGTGACTCATAGTGCCAGAAGGATAATTAAGTCCAAACAGTCCACTCATTTGAGGTGCCTCAGTCTTCGGCTAGTCAACCTGAGACACCATGAGTGTAGTGTATTGAGGAGGCAATGACCTGTTCAGATCCCACAACGACAGAGTCATCTTGTAATTAGTGGATCCCATTTCCAAATTAGTGGACATTTGTAACATTTTGGCCTGTATTTTTGCAGACCCTTAAAATGCCCAAAACAATCATCCTGGAATCAGTACCTCTTCTACACGTTCCACATTGTTTCTGTAATGTGTTAGAACAGATTTACATGCAGTGAAAACATTTGTTCAGCATGTACTTTTATCACTGTATTGTACCTCTTGCTTTTGGTGGCACCTGCTTGCAGTAATAAACTCACTTCTGCTAAGATTAGTCCTGTACAATTATTAGAGCTCACTTTTGTGTGTACTAGTAGGTGAAACTGATACAGTTATTCTGATTTACTGTAATCAGCAAAAGCTTAGCCAATTTCCTAAGGAACATGTGTTAGTATATAACAGGCATGGCAAAAAAATGAAATGTGGTTAAATCTCTGAAAGAGGCAAACGGCTGAGGAGCTTGAGTCCCATTTTCAAAAGTGGCTGAAGTATTTAAGAACCTAAGTGCTAGTGATTTTTTTTTTTTCAGTGCTGTTTAGGTTCCTAAGTGCCTTGGTCATTTTTGAAAATGGGACTTAAGTAATTTTTAGCTCATGTCAACAAAATGATATACAGGCTTTGCCTTTGTCCCAGCCACAGCTTACACAGTGGTTGTAAGTAGTTAAGGAATACGGGTTTCCTTCACTTTATTCTGTACGTGCGTTCCTGGAAAACAGCGCGCAACTTAAATTCGCATAAAGGGAACCCAGTTTACAATGTAACAGATAGGGATATGTTCCAAGACCTCAACTGTACTGACCCCCAGACCTATTTCTACCACTTTTACAAGACAATTTTGGTACTCACCAACAGCAGACAGTACACGCAAGCACAGGACACTATCATAATGGGGGTAGCAACTACAAAAACGTGTCTCAGACAATGCGCAAGGAGCACAGATCCATACAGCAGACTATATTTTGGTGCTCATCACTCCCACAATGTACTGCACAAAGAAGCTGATTGTGGGTTTCCACTACACAAATCACATAGGAGTGAATTTACCTCACATATAATGAATTTTTGGTATAAAAAGGGTCATCGCATAAGAGTGAACTAACACATACAGAACCAGCATAAAGCGGGGGAAACCTGTACAATATCCGAGTCTTTCAAAAATGCATACCTATGATTAGGTTTCTGTATCCATCCATAGTAGCCAAATAAGTCCCCTAATTTTCAGCAGGGCTGAGCACCCAGGAATTCTTAGCTTCCCATGTCTGACCAGAAACTGAAAATCAGTCTCTGGGTTTCAACGTGAGTATGTGTAAAGGGATGCGGACCAAATCAGTGGTTCCTTTTGAAAATGGAGAATTAACTTCACTGTGTTTAGGTTTCTCATTCGACAGTACTATGAAATACTGTCTACCTAGAACACAGAGCATCTGTGACATTTTAGGTAATGCACATTTGTCAAACTTTTTGAGATCTTAATAGGAAAATTAATAAAGAAGTGCAAATTGTTTTTATGGGTGAGCACCAATGCAACTGTTCTATGTTGCAGTAGCTTTTTGAAGATGTGTAGAATCAAAATCTGAAGCAGCTGAGTGCAGTTAAGACTCCAGCTAACATTCTTCCTCCTACGACAATGTTATTATCAACAGCATCATGCATCTTAGTTATGAAAGAAGTGCTTTTATAGTAAAAAAAAAAAAAAATTATTAATGAGAAGGGAAAACGAGACACCCTACACAAAAGAACCCAATTGTTCTTTTCAGATCTAAGATTTGTTGCTTGTAAAAACATAGGGATTAGTTCTCAAGGAGAACTAGGATGTGAAACACAAATGTTTCTTAGTGCTTGCACTTGAGATTCTTATAAATGGTACAGTATTATCTGATTAGCACTATGCAATAGGAACTCCATTAACATTCAGTAGTACTGGGGTACTTAAGTCATGGGAAAGCAGACCTCATCTGCCTAGAACATGTGCAGTCTCTGGCATTAGATGATTCTCTGCAATATACACTTAGGACCTGATTTTCAGAGATGCTGAGTACCTACAGCTCCTGTTGGGTGAAACCCTGACTCTGAACCCTGAATTCAGTGGAATTTTTGTACAAGGCTTCACTTTTGGACCTCAGCTAGAGTTACAGGTACACAGCTCCCCCATCTCTGCCCATTTTCAGACACTTTCCTGAGAATTTGGATTTGGAACCCTGAACTGTCCTTCTAGTTCTTTTGCTCTTGCTTGGGCAATTCACAGGCATCAAGATACAGGAGAACTAAAGTAGCTGATTTCCTCCCCATTGAACTGTTCTCATTTACTGTGGCCTGTGGCTTCGTGGATTCCATTTTTGTTGTTCTCATGTACTCCAGCTGACAGTCTGGTCCTATCAGCTTTATTATCTTGAGTCCTTACCCCAGTTGCATGCTGATGTGAATCCCAACATGAAACTGGAGTTAACATCGGGGAGAATGAAGGTGCCACATATGTTTTGAGAACCTACAAATGCTGTATTCAGACCCACCAGGAAGTAGAAGTCTGTAAGCAAAGAGACCTGCAGAGTGGCCTCTTGGAATTCACATTTCAGTGTGCTTTCTCCCTTTTACCCCTTTTTTATTCATGTCTTGTTGAATGTTCTTGCTTCCCCCTCCCACACTTAAATGGGTACAAACAGAACCAACCCTAGCAGTGGCCTGTCAAACACTGATTGCCTCCCCAAGGATTTTACCTTATGAAGTATGCTTCAAATACACAAAAATAAGTATTATTGCATCAATCCAAATGGCTTCAGATTATTTCCATGAAATAGGCAGCCAGATGCTATGGAAGAGAGTGCCTGTACTTAAATAGGGAAAAGTCTACAGCACCATGAAGGGATTCCTCCTGTCCTGGGAGAGCCTACATGCCACTGAAGCAGTGCGCTGGGGGCCATAAAACCCTTTAAGTAGCTAGGGGAGAATTTCTTGAGCAGAAACAAAGAACAGCACAGGCATCTTAAAAAGCCCACCCCACAAACTCTAGCATAGAGGGGCTATTGTGAGAGGGACTGGGTGGGGGGGGGCTTCGCTAGTGTGCCCATGTAGAACCATATGAGGGAAATATAGTGTAGTTTCTATTACTAACAGTTTATTTTTAACACACAGTAGGGAGTGTTCAGACTTGCAGTGATAGGTGCAGAAAAAGAGACAGGCTTACCTTTCTTGTGATTTACAGACCAGAAATCAAGTCTGCAATCTCTTGTGGTATGCTTTATGCTGGTGGGTTTTTGTTAAATTAAAGGCAAAGTTATTGCACCCCTTGGCTACTCACATTAAATGTTTTTCCAATTTTAGCAACATTCTTTCCAGGCTCAGCTACATTTGTTTTTATATTCTCTATGGCAATTGATGACCTAAGCCTGAAACTGTATAATTCTGCAGGATCTCCTGTTATGTATTCTTCCACAGCTGTAGCTGAATCAGGGCTGTACAGTCTCATGACAAGTTGTAATTCCTAATGCTTTCTTTAATAAATTCCAGATTTAAAGAGTCAGCGAAGTTTACATATCCAAAGTAATAATTTTAAACAATAATAAGGACAAATCCTGAATCAGGATTGTATCTTGTTTTTTTAATCTTCTCTGATCTGACCAGACTCTACTTAGAGGAAACCCAGAGGAACAGATATGTGATGAAGCAAACACCTTAATCTTTTAATAATCAAATGGAAAATCCAGTAGCAGGTTGGCATAGAACTTAAGTAAGAAATTTCAGCTAAATCCTCACTGGGGACTACATAACAGATTAAAAATGTTGAGTTAGGGGAATATTTAGATATAATTAGAATAAGCCCTCAAGTTTCAAACAGTCTTCAGCTTATTGAAACTGATTCACCATTGCTATGGACCTTTGGAAGTCATTTAATAGGAGTACAGAGTGGGTGTAAGATGCTACTACATAGTACATTTGTACAGGTGTAAATGACTGCACAATACACATGACAGTGATGAAAAGCGCACAATAGCTACTTGGCTCAAGGCCTGTTAACCATGTGGAGTTATACCTGCTTTACCTCAGTGAATGAAAGAAGGTGTGTCAGGCCCTGCATGTTGGTAGATGAATAAGAAATGGCTCTGAAATTGACTGTCAAATCCAATTTTTACGGTGGGCCACACCAAATATCCAGAACCAAACACTGTTTACCCTTGCAGGGATGCTCAAATACATATCCACATATCATGGCTCAGGACAATCACCAACCATCATGATTGGTTATTTATTCAAAGCCAAGTGTGTGGTCATTGTATTGGAGATATTGGGAAATGTAATTGCTAGTGTGTTCAAGCAGCTACAGAAAAAGCTTGTTAATTATTATCTCTTGAGATATATTTCCATAATGCTAAAGGCCTTTTCCTAGCTTTAGCTGTAGGAACTCCCCTTGATGTAAGAGGGCAATATGAAGGCTGGGTGTCAAGGACAAGGAGAACAAATATAGAAGAGATTTCAGAAATGAATGTGGATCTGCCTGAATTATTGCAATATGGTACAATGCTGCACAGTATATGTGAAACCCAGCCTTTGCAGAAACATTGTCAAGTACTGTCTCCTCAGCCTGATTACTCATCACTTTCTCCTGGGAACTTGAACCTGTACGTTAAACTTCATTCCCTATCAATTTTGTCCTATTCCCACTTGACAAAACTTGGTTTCTCTCCTGGGCTTTTAACAGATCTGAAGCAAATCCTACTTGTTTGTAAATCCAACAAAGTTAGCTTCTTGCTCATGACACTCCCTGTTTTGATGGGCAAAAAGGTGTGTTTTCCAGTTTTAGAGTTAGCTTAACACTGTGGGATACCCCTCTTATGCTCAGTGGGAGAAGCTCAACTGGTAAAAACAAAATGTATACCAAAATAGATCTACCCTAGAAAGGAAGAGTAGCCAGTATAGATCCAGTTACTGGGGAATACTCCCTGCAGAGGGTATTACAGCAAGTGCATGGAGCCAGGCAGGATAACAATCTTGTGCCAACCTGAAAAGCAACTGTCAGTCATTCCAGGAAGAGGGAGGATGTGGCCAGATAGACTATGCTCTTGCTGTTGTCAGCTGCCAGGATGGAAGTCAGAGTATCCAGGAAGCTTCTTTACCTCTACCAGGGGCTGGGTTGAGAAGAAATGGGAAACATAAGCACAGCGTAAAACCACCTTTGCCATCCCTGTCAGTTTCTGGGCTGAGAGAATCTTGACTAAAAGAGATCATTGGGCCCCAGACTTGTAAGCAGTACAAATCTGGATCCAGATCTAGTGTTTGTCATCTGAAATGTCTCTAGGCCCCGATCACATGCTGTAGAAGGACTGTGCAGGATCAGGCTCCAGGAGACTGTTTGCATCAATGGAGTTATTTGCATTAGGGGCACCAGTCATTATACTAAGTGATGTACAAACATAAAATGAAAAGCTGGTCCCTATCCCTAAAAGCATTTGATCTAAGAATAAGACCAAACAACACATGAATACAGACAGACTGAGGTGGGGAGTATAAGAAAACAGTGAGACAGACTGGATTGGAATGGTGGGCTGGGGTCTCAGCACTAGCTGTGGTTGAGCTTTTGTAGCTGTCATTGAAAAAGGGCCATTTTGAGAAGTTTAGTGGAGAATGCTGGGCTGAATTTGCAGGTGGTAGTGGAGAGCCCCTCCCCCCAGGTGTAAGAGGCAATGTGGATTTTACCACTAAGGGGCTTGTTTGAAAATTTAGCAGATAGACAATGGAGGTTGGTACTGTGGACTGACTAGGGGGCAGGAGTTCATCTTTCAGTACTGAATGAGAGATGTAGGAGCATGGGGATAAGCCACGAAGAGACTTGAAAGTGAAGAGATGTAGCTTATGTTTTATGCAACAGAGAAGAAAGAACTGATGGAGAGATGCACAGAAAGGTGGAGGCAGGTGGATCTTTGCCACAGACTTCTGGATGGATATCTAGAGGGTAAGACTATATTGGTTAAGGCCAGAAAAAAAAGGATGTATCAGTAAGTGAGATGAGAGCTTGGGCAAGAGTTTTTTGCTGCATGCATAGACAGGAGAGGGTATATCTTAGAGCTGGTATGTAGAAAGAATTGGTGAGACTTAGAGAGAACCTGGATGTGATGACCACTTGTTGAGCTCAGTTTTCCACACGCTGAAAAGTGAGTGCAAGGTGGGAGTAAACTATCAAGTCAGAATGCTAGCACCTACACTCACATATCTAGGCCTAAAATATTTCACAGAGTGCCAGACTGAGGAGAATCAAGCCTCTGTATTCATTATACATCAGTCATATTTCCATTGAAGTTAATGGCAAAATTTCCAGTTTCCCTGAGAGAGCTGGTTTTGAATCTAAGCTTTACCTGTGTGGGGCCCAGAAACTATATATAATCTGGCAGTGTCAAAGGAATGGAGTGGCTTTTGGGGAGTTCCCCCAGTGCATTTGCATAAAACTGATGTAGGAAGCTATATACTGCCTCCTGTGCAGCCCAAGGGGAGAGGTGGCTGTCGGCACGTTGGGGCAAAGGTGAGAATGAAGGGTTATGACTGTTTTGAGCTGCCTAGAAGGAAGGTGGTCTTAGTAAAGCAATGTTTGCACCCATCCAGCCCAGCCCAAGTTACCGGTGCTGTGTTTTGTGCCCGTGGTTAGTAATCAGCTCTTGATAAGAGACAAGCCTTTCACTACAGGGCAGGTGAGAACTAGGATCATTTAGTCTGTTGGATAATAAATTTTGCTGCAAAATGAGGTGAGGGTGGTAGGGGAGGGATTGGAGATGGTCACAAAATCTTGGAATTTGGCAAATAGTTTCAGCTGAAATAATATGGGGGACTTAAAAGAGGTCAAAACGTTGTGCAGACATTTTGAAAAGGGAATGTTGCATTTTGGAAATGCCTGAATGAAACATTTTGTTTCATTTTTGCCTCTTCATGGCAAATTGGTATTTTTCATTGACGTAAAAAAGGACCTGAATTTTAAAAAAGGTCAAAAATGTGTTGGGGGAGGATGGGGAAAGGTTAAGTAATCAGAAAATAAAATAAAAGATTGTTGTTTGGGAGCTGAATGAAACATTTGGACTGGCCCCTAACACTTTTTCTTGTTCTTTGTTTTTTCAAAAAACATTTAAAAGTCTGTTTCACTTCAAACTGAATTGTTTTTTCTCCAACTTTTTTGTTTTCAGCAACAGAAAAGTCATTTATTCTCTCAGCTCTAGCCCTGTCCAATCCTTAAATCTAATGGCACGAACAAGGAGTATAGTTTAATCTGAGGTCAACCACACTTTGCTGTGATTCAAAGTGAAACCTGTGGTATCAAATGAATAAGAGCTGAAGGATTTTTAGATAACTGGCAGCTTCTCCGGAAGGTAGACTGCATAGGCCCATTTAGAAAAATAACCTAAATTCACAGGGCCTCAAAATCTGATCTGGAAATCTTCAAGACAACTTGAGTTTGTACACAGCTGAATGGCAGACTTTCACTCTTCTAGACATTCACACTAGTCTCATTCAACTGATTCATTAAAAGGAAACTGGCAGCCAACAAGCTAATGCTTCACAAAATACAAAGAGTGTGCAGGATCCCACACATTTGCTGGTTGATGAAGCTTCACAGAGCTCTCTAGTCAAAGCTGTCCTTTCTGCTTTGTTTTTACAAAGTGGGGCAATTTAAAGGGTGGTAGCATGTGACAGTGATAGGGTACACAGGATGAGACATTTTTACCACGGCACCATCTAACAGCTCTGAACATCCTGATAGAACATCAGAGAGAGAGAGAGATTATATCTGTCATAATACCTTGTAGGTAGGCTACAGCTTTGGACAAAAGTCTTAAAACAGCAGCTGAGAACAGTAGAGTGAAACAGTGTTTGGGCTATGCTCACCAATTCTTTGGGCTGTGCCCACTGACCTGCACTTTCTTTCTGCCTGTGGCAGGAAGGATTGGAGTGGTAGAAAAATTTTGCCAGGTCTCTGCTACTGTCTTAAGTGAGGTGGTGGAGAGGTTACCCATGCAACTGTCCAACTTGCTTTATGGCTTCTTACACCAGTGGTTCCACAGTGGTGGAACCAAGGGCTCCAGTGGAACCAAGAATCAAGGCCAGTGTCTTCCAAGCTAATTGGTTCTGCCCAGGGGCAGCTGTGAAGCTCCCTTGTCAACAGCTGTACTACTGAAATATTTGCCAACCCCTTGCCCATTCAGAAACATGAATCAGAAACTGAAATTGCAAAGACCCTAGATTTTTTTCTTTAACCTTGGCTTCATTTTATTTATTTTCTAGTCTTAAAACCTTTAATTTGCAGTTTGGTTATGTTTCAGCCTTTGCCTGCAACCAGGAAGGCTAGCATCTTATGTATTTAGGTGAGAAACTTAACCAGTCACTTGCCTCCAAGAGCCAGGGCTTTAGGTAGAACGCTGAATATCACAATGAGGCATGCAAAAAATTACAAGAGCTGGCAATACTGCAATTAATGGCTTCTTCCTCTCACAGGAATTCTACTAAATGGATTGAGAGGCCAAAAAAGAGTGCACATCTACGAAGTGGAATCTGTTGATTGTAATTGACATGAAGGAATCAAATCTTCCCTTCTTGCCAAAAAAGCTCAGACCTCATGTATAAGTCCTTTAGAGGCAGGATCAGCTTAATTTACAGCTCTCTGAAATTTAGAAAACAGTACCTCCCAGATGAAATATGGAGAATAGACACACAAGTAAAGATAACAGAGGTAACAGGAGAGCTCACATCTGATACATTGGAGACCCAAGGCTATGTCATTTTCTAGTTGATTCTCCTATAAAACGTTAAAAGAGAAATCATACCTTACACTGATAAAGGTGCATTGTGAGCCCTTTGATGCCAGCAGCAGCTAGGAGATGGGGAAAAAAGCTTTGATTATATTAATCCTAAAACAGGAAACCAGTGCAGAGACTTCTGGCTAATATATTTTTTCATTGCAGATTGCAAGATTTTAGCAGAGGTCTTGACTTTAGCAGATATCTTGACAATACTGAAAATAAAGAAGCAGGATTATCTAAACACCTTACAACTAACTACCTTATAACTGAATTCTACCAAGGCATTGGACTGATTACAGTGGCCGTATTTTCTACCTGTGCTAAAGGAGTTGGATGCAGACCTAATCTGGGCAAATAGATTGAAATCCTCTAAGGTTGGCTTCTTGTATTGAAATACTGTACCATTTACGTGTTTCATTAGTAACTGATGGGCATACATCTTGCCTGCTAAGAACAGGGATATTGTTTCTTCTCTGTTTTTTCAGTATCTTTTCAGAGCCACTGGAAATGTTTAATTATAATAATCCCCAAATTAAAGATATCAGCATTGGATGTATCTAATTTAAAATCAATGGGCAGCTTCTGTTATGCACCATCTGTTATACTGACTTCAGGGAAGTTGCACTAGTGTAACCAGGAGGGAAATTATGAGGAACTGTATACTACATCAGATGGTGTTTTGGCAATCATCTGCACACTGGCAAATTAGCACTGCCTGCTGTAGACCTAATATACAGAGTTAGAACATTTCCAGGATACAAAAATAGCTGAGGAAAGCAAGTTTACAGGATAGTATCAGAAAGCAGAGTTGCGTCACAGTGATATTTTCCATTTATCCTATGTAATGAAATAACTTGGGAATGAAAGTCCAAGCCAGTTTAAACAGCGTAGCCAGCTGTATCATAACACACATTACAAAACACATACTGCATGTTATTAGTAAGTGTCAGCATTAATTGAACAGAAAGGGGATCTCGGAAACAAACGCTGGCCCAAGAAATACTAACAATGTGATAGCACTTAACAACTTAAAGGACTTGTACAATGGGATTATTACCCATTTGGAATAATAGCCCTGAAAATACAATACTTCTGAAAATACCTGCTAATCCCTTCAAACACTTAAACAAATACTAGTTTTTGTACCCAACAGTCACAAGTTAGACACACAGTCTTGCACATATACCAGTAAACTGGTGTTCATGTAGGATGCGGGAAACTCCCAGGCGTACTTTTTGGCCAATTCTTCTCCTGAAAGCATGTGCAATTTCTGTCGACCTCAATGAAACTAACACACATAACCTCTAATTACGATATTCGGTCTGTGCTATTGTCTTAGCAATTTTTTTCTGCCACTAAGAGTAGCTAATCCAGAGGAATACAGGCTGCAAGGCCCCCTAGCTGGCTCCCCTGGTTTATTGGAACCCAGGTATTTGGGGAGAGCAACTGTGATTACAGAACATTGTTTCACTTAATTTTGAAATGCTGCAATGATGCTGGGTCAAACTCATCTCCGATGTAGCTCTGTAGAGACCAGTGAACTTGTACCAGGGATGAATGGCATGAAAACAGAGGGAAAGGTGGGATGTTCACAACAGCGTTCAACGGAAACAAGAAATGACTCCATGTATTGCACCCCTATGCTGCAAGCTCTGTGCTAGTGGTTCTGAAACCTTTCTGGATTCAAGGCACCCCTCCATAACTTTTGTGAATGGAGTGGCACCCAGTTTCAAAAATGGATTCATATATTACCGTCCTTACCCCCTTGCAGAGGGGCTAGGCAGTTGGGGGTAAGGTTTGGTCAGGCAGGGACGAGCCTGAGCGTGCACTTGTCTGCTTATCTCTTCACACAGTTCACACATCTCCAGGATCTAGTATCATCCCAGGGTCTCTGGTAGTCTGGTTGAGAATCACTGTTTCATGTATTTAGCTGCGTAATATCCTGGAAATTGAAAAGCAAAAGATAATATCATTAGCCAAGGAAGGCAAAAATAACAACAGAATTAAAATATCTTTTATTTTTATCTGTTGGGAATGAAGGAACAGCCTCCAGCTATGTCTTGTACAGAGTTTAACTGATATAAATTCCCACTACATAATTTTCTATTTTATATATAATCAGAAGCCATTTCAAGGACTTAGGCAAGATCCCAGACATTAGTTCTGTCCTCATGGAAAAATTCCTTGGAAGTTAGCCTCTGAACAAGTTTTGACTCAGAGCATGTATACAGATGGCTAAATTGCTATTTGTATTTGCTGACTGACTTTATAGGGCCTAATCCTGAAGTCCTTCCTTAGTCTAATCTCTCATTGATTTCAGTGGATGTTTTGACAGAATAGAGACTCTAAAGTTTGGTCCAGATAAGGTAAATGAGGACTGATGGCTTGTTTGAAAAGAACAGATTTTCCCACATCCAAGAATGGAGAGCTGTCAACATCACAAAATCTACCATCACAACTAACACATTTGGAGTGCTGTTCAACAGACGCACCCCAGAAAGGCTCAGGGCGCAGCAGGTCATGATGACTGAACTTTCCTCTTATTCTCAGAGTATGACTTCAGTTTAGGGATGGGACAACAGGCCACACTGTCCTGGGTGTCAGCGTACATAGAAGAGCTCAGACTTTAGGGCTGGCAATCTGACACCTTTCAAGATTACTCTTTTAGAACAAGAGAAGAACTGTTCATCACAGCTATTTCTGGCCATCCCAACACAAAGTTAGAATTTAGCTTTCTTTTCCCTCTTTTTCTTAACACAACTGCTGAGCTCTCCCATAGAACAGAAAGTAGATTGAGAAGCTGTTTGAGTAACCAGTATTGTCAAGTCAATGAAAAAACTATTTGAGATCATTTTGTCAAACTGCAGCCTGCTATTTTGCAATTTCTGTAGTTTCTCTTCTGAGATGGGACATTGCTTTTCACTTCCAGGGAAGGCTGTGTCTTCCACTGCCCCTGTAATGAAACAGCTTTTCTTATGGACTGTTTATATGATATATGCTTTTGTCCTGATGCAAGTATCACTGAAGGCAATAGGAGTCGTCTCATTTGCTCTTCCCTAGAAAAACTCCCATTGCCTTCTACAGACCTTGGATCAGGCCTCGCAGCAACTCACCACTGCAGAAGACCAAACTCAGGTAATTTGCAGCACTTCCCATGCTAATTTATATAATGAAGCTAGGAATATTGAAGTTGATTTTGCTGGACCCTAAAGGCATGTCCCCACAAGCGTGCACATGCAGGGGCCTGCGTTTCCCTCAGGACAGATATCAGTGGCACATATTTGTGCCCTTGCTACTTGTCCCCAGGTGTTCCCCTGCACATGCCCTCTGGCTCGTGGCAAATACACCTGGGTCGGGTAGGGGAGGCTGGGGCCAGTACCTGTCCCAGCAGCCTTACCTGGGGTTCCGGTTGCCTCCCAGGGCAGCAGCAACGGCAGTCTGGCTGCTTGTAGCTTAGCCAGCAGGCAGAGCATGGCTCTAGCTAGCCAGACTCTAGTTTTTGATGGTGCATGCTGCTGCCATGTGTGCCGCCTTGGGTTTTTTTAGCAGTGGGGGGGCAGGAGGTTGACACTGGGATCTTCTGGTGTCATGATGCAGTATGGTCTTCTGTCTTTTGAGGAAAGTATAGTATAGGAGAATGAAGACAGCAGATAGAGCTTCCAAAGGGCATCATGAAACTAAAACCACACTGTTTTTTAGATGTGTCCCCCCTGCTCCTCCCAACCCCCTCCCGAGCCTTTTCTGTGGAAAACAGGCACTTTACACAAAAAATGAAATAGCTGTAAACCTGATTTTCTGTCCAAAAGAAGTTTTAGTGGGAAAAAATTGACCAGCTGTTGTTGCCCCTTTTTTGCCCAAAAGACTCTGGCTTTGTCACAGTATTATTATGACATAATATGAGGATAGTGTCATATGAAACTAGCACTGCTCAGTACCACTGTAACTTAATATCATGTTAGAAGTCCCCATTGATGTCAATGGAAGCAGAATCTGTATTAACTTTGATGTAAGCCCAAACTGCTGTGAAGTGTATCATGAGGAGATAATTCTGCCTTGCCCCAAATAATTCAAATGTTTTTTTAAGCACAGACCAACATGGGATGATCCCACAGTATTAAGCATTAGGGGGTGCCCTGCATTGAAAAAAGGATGTTGAGACACATCCCACATTACACATTAAAGCTGCTTCTGAGTTGAGTTACTATGAAGAATGACATAGTTCCTCAACCTTTGAGTTTTCCTCAGTTCACAGTATAGCATTACAATGGGCCCTGCATGATGATTGTCTATTGGCCCCAGACCATAAACCTGATTGCAGCTGAATATGGCACATTTATATAACTCTCCACAGTACCTGGAGATAGTAGAAATACAAGAGATGTTTTAATAGGTGACATGGGTAGTAAATGCTAATAGGCCTCTAACTTGTTGGTTGTGGCACTACATAGGGAGTCAGGGGAGGATGGGGAAACCTGCAGTGGGAGAAATGAAGCAGATCTGGGAGGAGATGTATCAATGCTAGATGGAAAAGAAGTCCACTAGAAGGGGCAAGTGGGAGGGGCAGGGGCAGGGCAGGTGCAAGAGGAAGAAAGTGACAGGGGCTAGAGACAGAAATTACACATACACTGATATAAGTGATCAGAAACTGGTTCAAATCTGTAACACAGCTGAAGTTCAGTGCACATAAACCACTTTCAAAATGACCCAAACCGGTTTAAGATAAACCTGGATGAATATAGTATCAGACTTAACTGATTTAGGTTAAATTTGTTTATTGAACTTCTGTCCCAGATCCCCTCTAGATTCAAGTTAACTCTCAGTCCCCCAGCATTCCAGGATGCTTTGTACCTCCTCCACAAAGCCACCTCACAGGATGGGTGGGCTAGCTTTGGTCCAAACTGTCTGCTCCAGCTGAGCAGGGGTGTGTGTTTTAGTGCTCTCTGGCTTCTGGCCTGAGTCACTGCAGGCATGTGGCTGCATTTCCAGAATCAAAAGTGAATGTCTGTTCACTTGCTTATTGGTTCAACTTATACACCTTAAACTAACCTGCAAAGATTGAATTTATTTAGCCTTGGGCTTTTTGACTGTCTGTACTTAGCCAGGGTGACCTGTTAAGCCATTTTGGAATTTATTTATTTATGTGAGAGTCCCATGACTCCTGGCTGCAGCTTCTCCCTTTTGAGAGGCTAGAACATCTCTGTTGTGGAAGTTCTGTAGAGAATCCTTAACATGTCCTCCCTGAAACTCCAGGGATGGGAAGATACATTGTGGGGAGGAAGGGATCGGGGTGGGGGGGTGAGAGAGAGGGAGAGAGAGAATATCTGGCTACGGGGGGCAGTGACTAATCAGGTTAGTGGCTATGGGGACAATGAGTAAGTGGGTGGATGACTGAGAGCAGCAGGTGGGCATACTGCTGTGCGGAGCAGCAAGGGAGCTGACGTATAGGTTTGTGGGGGGCGTACGTGAGTGAGTTGGTGGTGCTTAGGTGAGTAGTTGGGGCGGGAGGGGAAGTGAGTTGGTGCCGTGGGTTGTATGTGAGAACAGGCAGGCGAGCTCAGTCAATGCACATGTGTGTGGTTGGGCCTAGTGAGTGCGTGGGTGTATATATGTATGTATGTGTGGTGCTTTTGTGCCAGTGTGCGAGTGTTGGATGTGGGCAGGCAGCAGGTGGGGGGAGCAAGGGGAATGCAAGCAAAGGGAGTGAAGGAGGAAGGAACAGCTTTGAAGGGCAAACCGGGGGTGGGGGAAATGAGGGGAAGGACATGGGAGTGAAAGCAAAACCTAATTCAGGGGCAGAAAGGGAGGAAGTGGGAGAAGAAATTCAACTGGAGGCAGTGGAAAAACTGTGTGTGGGGGAGGGGAGGGAGAGCAGTGACAACAGAGACTAAGACGGTGGGATTTTAAAACTGCTTTAAGGATGCCTGATAGCAGATTGTTAAAATAAACGCAAAGAAGGGACCCTGGATACTCCATGCTCACAGGGAATCCACTTTTCAAAGCTAACTGTACGAATACCCTCCTAATCTGTGCCTACAGGCGGCAGAGGTCTGCACACAAATCCCTGCTTTTGCGTGTGTGGCGGTTAGTTGCATAAATGGCCACCCACGCATGTGTATTCCAGCTTCAGCGTACATGCGTCTGAGGTTTGTCTGCACCAGTTCAGCCTATGCAAATTAAGGGGCACCTCTAACTGTGAAAAACTGGCCTGTCTCTTGTGAGCAAGGCTTTGTGATTTCACCTCATTCCCCTCAGCTTATCAGTATGTGTGTTTTTGACTTTGTAAATCATAGAGCAATAGGGCTGGAAGGGACCTCAAGAAGTCATCTAATCCAGCCCCCTGCCTGAGGCAGGATCATACCTATCAGTGATTCTGATGCAGGTTGTGCTACCAGTCTGGAGGCTGCTAGCCCACTCTGAGTCAGTAGGAAAATCCTGCAAACCAGAGGGTTTTAGCCCAACTTCCTCCTACCTTTCCATCCACACAGAAATCTTTTACTTCGGTTTGGAGGTGCTTTTGCCACAGGCTGTTTGGCTAGAGGTTTGGGGGTGTTCATTGAACCCTGGGCTCTTTAACTTGGACTGGAATCTGCCCACCTTACAGTTAGGATGTAGGCTATGTCACTTGAGCACAGGTATTCATCTAGGCACTGCCTTCCCTTAGTTCCCTCCCTAAGGGACAGAAAACTCTTCTGCATTTGATACAGCTGATTGGGAAGGAATGATGCAGTGTCTCGGCATAAAAAACAATGAACCAGTGCTCCCCCAAGCATGTGTGAGCAAGTGCAGAACCAGGGAGGGGATTAATAAGGTGGGTCTGCAGTGAGGATGCTCACAGCCTGGCTAGTCAAAGTAGGGTGCTCAGAACTTCGTTCCAAACCAGGCTGACCCTGCCAAAAAGATATGCCTTCCCAGTCTAGCTTTGGAAGAGGAGTCAGCTGCTTCCCATGTGCACCAGCCAGTCTACCTCTTTGCAGCTTTGCTCTGATTTCCCTTAGCCCAGGCCAACTCCTGACCAATCTGCTCATCTTTACCATCCATTCCTCTATTCCTTTGCTCACTGGGCTCTTATCTTTAAAACTGTCCCTGCAAATGTGATGCCATCAACACGTTATTAAAATCCTTGTTGAGTCTGTCTGAGCCTGTTCCTCATTCATTGACATTCTGTGGCACCGTGAGAGGTGCTTGCTTTATGAGAAGCTCTTGCTTTATGAGAAGCTTAATTCAGAACTTAATTCAGCCTTTCCCATTAACTTGAGAAAAAACGAAATGCCTCTGTAGGGCAAGTGGCAATTTTTTCATTGTGGTAGTAGATTTCAAAGTCTCCCATGCTCCTGGAGCTTTGTTGAACTTTCATCAGTTACTATTTAAGTGGAAGATAATTACTTTCAAATCTAGTGACCATGACACTGCCAAGCAGATGCAATGCTTGGGTTTGGATAGTGCATCTTTGGTTTAGTGCTTTTCCTAAGCTATTGTGTTCTTTCACAATTCATTTCTGGGCCTTTGATAGTAGTTAGAAAAATTAACATGAAATCATGCATTCTCCATGTTTATTCCCTCTCTGTGATTCCACATGAGAGATGGTGACAGGTCACAAAAGGATTTCTAACTACTGGAGTTTGCAAATTCCAACTTGGATCATGGGTTGAGAAATGAAGGCACATCAGCAGGCATCAGCTGACAGTTTTGCTGAGTTATTCAAGATGGGGTGCTTATACTCCTGAGGGTAAATGGTGCACTTCTAGAGCGTATATGGGAGGAAGGAGTGGAAAAGGAGATGGGAAAGGGGAAATATACATGGCGGGAAAGAAAGATAAAGGAAAAGTGAAGAAAACTCTATAATATGTCTTAAGTTGTTGGAACGGTTATAGTGTGGTTGCAGCGATATAGTACATTTTATTGTCCATAACATTAATTGTAGGGGTACACAGCAGTGCAACAGACTTAAAAAAAGGATATGCAAACCAGTGCACAGGGCTGTCAAGAGTCCAGCTTGTAATAGAGATGTGCATGGCTAACTATGAAGCCATTTAACTGCATAACTCAGTAGAGGCAGTACACCATGGCTGAGGGGACTTAGTTCTCTATTGCTCTGCATTTTGCATAGTAATTTACTCTGGCATGTAGTGAGTGTAAATCCTTTCCTTTCCATTTTATGCTCAGTTTACACCAGGGTAAACTGGTGTAAACTCAGTTTACACCAGGGTATGGCATACACTCATACAAGCTACAGAGCAATGTAGAATCAGACAGGGGCACCTGATATGCTGACTAAGAAAGTGCTATTTTTAGTTCATTAACTTTCTTAGCATGTTATATCTGTTTTATTTCTCTTTCATAACGTAGAGGATCTGAAGGTAGGTCAGAGGCCAGTGATCTTGTCTCAGGTCGTAAAGTCCCTTTGCCACCTCCTGGCAATGCCCAGGAAAAAGAGTGGGGTAGCTACAGCCTCTATTTCCACTTGCATTATTATATATTTAAATAAGTAATCTCAGAGGAATTGTATCAAAGTATCATAGTGCTTAGGGTTGGAAGGGACCTAAACAGATTGTCAGGTCTGAGCCCCTGCCCCAGGCAGGAACAAGTGCTGTGGTCATAACACCCCAGCCAAATATCTATCCAGCCTCCTCTTGAAGACCCCCAAGGTAGCAGAGAGCACCACATCCCTTGGGAGTCCATTCCAGAGCCGGGCAGCCCTAACCATGAAGTAATGCCTCCTGATATCCAGCCTGAAACTTCTTTCTAACAATTTGTGGCCATTATTCCTAATAACCGCTGGGGGTGCCCGGAGGGAATGCAGTCTTACCCAATTTCTTCTGGCCTCCCCTGGTCAGTTTGTAAATGGCCATCAGATCCCTTCTCAGCCTTCTCTTGTGGAGGCTGAATAGATTTAGGCCCTTTAACCTCTCTTCGTAGGGCCTGACCTGCTGCCCCTTGACCCTCCTCTGGACCCTCTCAATGCTAGCCACATCCCTCTTGAAGTGTGGCGCCCAGAACTGGACGCAGTACTCCAACTGTGGCCTGACCAACGCCACATAGAGGGGAAGGATCACCTCCCTGGACCTGCCTGTGATGCACCTGTAGATGCACGACAAGGTGCGGTTAGCCTTACTGACTGCTTCCTTGCATCAGCAGCTCATGTTCATCCTGGAGTCAGCAATGACTCCCAAGATCCCTTTCTGCCTCTGTGTTGACAAGAAGGGAGTTCCCTAGCCTATAGGTGTGTTGCTGGTTGCTTCTCCCTAGATGCAGCACCTTGCACTTGTCTGTGTTGAATTCCATCCTATTCTCATTGGCCCACCTTGCAACCTGTCTAGATCTAGCTGGATTCTGTCCCTCCCCTCCAGTGTGCCCACCTCGCCCAACATCTTAGTGTTGTCAGCAAATTTGGACAGTGTGCTTACCACATCCACATCCACATCCAGATCGCTGATAAAGATGTTGAATAGTACAGGGCCCAGGACCGAGCCCTGGGGAACTCCACTGCTCACAACCCTCCAGGTCAAAAACAGCTTGTCCACCACCACTCTCTGGGTGCGATCATCTAGCCAGTTTGCCACCCACCTGACTATGTAGGCATCAATGCCACAGTCCTGTAGTTTTTTTGAGAAAATGTGTGAGAAACAGTGTCGCAGGCCTTCTTAAAGTCCAGGAAGACAACATCTACCTCAACGCCCTTGTCCACGGACTTCGTGACCTGATCATAAAAGGAAACCAGGTTAGTCAGGCAGGATCTGCCCTCAGTGAACCCGTGTTGGTTGCTCCTGAGCATTACCTCCACTGCTGGGCCCTTGCGGATGTGTTCCTTGATAATTTTCTCAAAGGTCTTCCCAAGGACCGAGGTGAGACTGACTGGGTCCTCGTTCCTCCCTTTCTTGTAAATGGGGACCACGTTGGCCCTTTTCCAATCCTCTGGTACCTGCCCAGAACCCTACGAGCGCTGATACAGTTGTGCCACGGGTACTGCTATGACCCCTGCCAATTCCCTCAGCACCTTCAGGTGAAGAGCATCTGGACCTGCTGATTTAAATATGTCCAGCCCCTCCAAAAGTTCCCAAACCAGGTTGTCCCTGACCCTAGGCATGGCGGTGCCTCCCCCAGGTCCGTCCGTAATCTTAGTGGGGGAGATGTCCCGGTCCCTGTTCAGACATGGAGACAAAGAATTCGTTAAAGAGGTCAGCTTTTTCATTTGCTGCAATCACTGGATTGCCAAGCCTGTCCTGTAGGGTCCCTGTTACCTGGTGCCTTCTTCTTGCTCCTTGTGTATTTGAAAAAGGACTTTTTGTTATCCCTAATTCTGGCCGCTAGCCCTAGCTCCATCTCTGCTGTGGCCTTCCTAACAGCCTTCCTGCAGTCATGAGTAACGGAGGTGTAATTTTCCTTGGTGATAGCCCCTTGGTATCAACTGCTTGTACACCTCCTTTTTTGGCCTCAGGCATTCCTGGATGCCTCTGCTGAGCCATGGGGTTTTTTTAGCACTCCTGCCCCCCTTGGTGCACAATGGGACCGACTCCCTTTGGGGTCGGAGGATTGTCTCCTTGAGGAGGAACCACCCATCTTGGTCTCCCATCTCATTGAAGCTCCAAGACCCCAATGCCTCTCCTACTAACCTTCTTAGCTCACTGAAGTCAGTCGTCCTGAAGTCAAGGACTGTTGCCTTACTGCTTGTTTTCATCGCCCTGCACTGGATAGTAAATTCCAGCAGGCGATGATCACTGTCAATCAGGTGGTTGAGTACCTGCAGACTGCCTACCAGGTTGTTGCCTGTGGCAAGGACCAAGTCCAGCAAGGCATTTCTGCTGGTGGGACTATGTACCTCCTGGGTTAGGTGGAGGTCCTGTATCCTGGCTAGGAACCTACATGAACGGTTGGACCTGGCTGACTGCTCCTCCCAGCAGATGTTGGGTAGTTTAGGCCACCCATGACAACCACATCCCTTGACTGTACAGACTCCATGAGCTGACCTGAGAATTCCAGGTCCAGCTCGTCCCCCTGGTGAGGTGATCCGTAGTAGACGTCCACTATCAAGTCCCTTTCCCCACGACCCCCTTGCATTCTTACCCAAAGCGCCTCAGTTTGCCCCTCCTCTGATCCCATCCTGATCATCAAAGATGTGTATTGCTCTTTGATGTACAGCGCTCCACCCCCAACATTTTTCCCTGTTCTGTCTTGCCTGTACAGCCTGTAATCCTCAATGTTCACTGCCTAGTCGTGGGTAGAATCCCACCAGGTCTCCGTGAGCCCCACTAGGTCTGGGTTTTTGCTAGCTAGCAGGAGGGCAAGTTCCTCCTGCTTCTTCCCCATGCTTCGAGCATTTGTGTAGAGGCATTTGAGGCTGCCTGTGGGTGTATGTGCCCCACCCTCTTGTGCCTAAGCCGGCCCTGGCCCCTGTCACTTGCCTGGGTCACCTGGCTTGGCTGCAGAGTGTCCTCTTGTTCCTTTACATCCCCATCCCCTGGCGAATCTAGTTTAAAGCTCACTGTATGAGATCAGCCAGCCTGGGAGAAAAAACACACTTACTTTTCAGGGTGAGATGAAGCCTGTCCCATCCAAGCATGTCCTCTGTGCAGAAATGTGGGTCATGGTCCAAGAACCCAAGGCCTGCCTGGTAACACCAGCTCTGAAGCTGCTGGTTGACCTCGCCAATGCATGCCTCATGGTGCTGTCTGCATCTGCTCACTGGGAGAATAGAAGAGAAAACCACCTGCACCCTGAACTTGGCCCTCAGAGCCTTGTAGCCTCTCACGACACAATCTGGGCTGCTCCTGGCCACATCATTCATTCCCACATGGATGAGGACCATGGGGTATTGATCAGAGGAACAGTTCCTGGATGTGAGGATCCAGCTTGGAGTCTGGGCACACATGTAGGCTTGAACTTGCAATTCTTTGGTCCCAGAGTCAGCATGCACACCCTTCAGCCAAATGGCCAGGACAAGCATAAGGTCTTTAAAAGCATGGTTGCTGTCTGGAGCTGGGCACACACCCAGCCTTGAACTCTCAATCTTTTAGACCAAGATTGAGCACAAACTACTAAGGCAGCTAGCAAGATTAGCATCCAGGGCTTTCCCATGAACACAGTGACCATTTCCACTCCTACAAGCTCTGCTTTTTTTTTTCTCCCCCCTGTCACTTCATACTCACCCCTACTTGACCCAGCCAGGACTCAAAGTGTGCTCTCTTGCATGGTGGCAGAAACTCTGCTACTCAGCCACCAACCACTGCTAGGACAACAACACCATTGTGGTGTTACTTGGGTGGGTGTTTAAATGTTAAGGAGAGTACCAAAAACAAAATATACTTCCTTGAAGGGGAATGTTGTGATTATTTTGCCTGAAACAGCTGTTCCTGTGAGTGCATCTCTGTGCTTGTGTGTGTGCACAAGTGTGAAATATAATTTCAGAAATTTTGTCTATCAAAACCATGGTATGCAATAGCGAGAAACTGAAGTTCCTGATCATGAAGATGGCTAAAAGAAAAGATTTATATGCAGGCGATATTTCAAGAAGTAAGATTATTGAGCCCGGAAAGGAAAACGCAACTTGAAGGAGATGTTTAAGGTTACTGGGAAAACTGATCTGTTCCTTCCTTTCCTGTCTAGTAGTACAACAAGACTAGATTACTCAGTGAAAGGAAAAGGGAGTACATTTAGCCCTATACAAACAAATACTTTTTCTTTCCACCCATAGGCAGGCAGTGGAGCTCACAGCCACAGGCTGTCACAGACTGGAGTAAAGAGCTGTTCGGACAAAAAAAAAAAGGCTGGAGACATACAAACTCTGCATTGTGCAGTCTAAGATGTGAAATTGTGTGTTTCAGGTCAGGTCATATGGCAGTCATCTGAAAGATGCAAGAAGGAATTTTCACACAGCATAGGCAACGCAGAACAAATGTGTATATGGATTATGGGCTGGGCTCTCATTTCTTCTATTTTGCTTTGGCTGTGTAAAGCCCTCTTAAGTATTTGCAGTTTATACCACTGTCAAGGCCATTTATATTGCTGGAAAGAGATAAAGGGACCTTCATAGATTTCATAGACATTAGGGCTGGAAGGGACCTCAGAAGATCATTGAGTCCAGCCCCCTGCCCAAGAGGTAGGAAGTCAACTAGGGTCAAAGGATCCCAGCAAGACAGACATCCAAATGTTTTTTAAAAGAGTCCAGAGTAGGTGCTTGCACCTCTGGTGGAAGTCTATTCCAGGCCTTGGGGGCTCACACAGTAAAAAAGTTTTTCCTTAAGTCCAGCCTAAGACTGTCTTCGAGGAGTTTATGACTGCTTTATGTTGTCGGCCCTTGGGGTGCTCTAGTGAACAGGTTCCCCCAGATCCTGATGTATACCCCTTATATACTTATAAGCAGCCACCAGGTCCCCCCTGAGCCTGCACTTTTCCAGGCTGAAGAGTCCAATGGCTCTCAGCCTTTCATCATAAGGCCCATTCTCTTGCCCTCTGATCATGCACGTGGCTCTCCTGTGGACTCTCTCAAGCTTCTTGACATCCTTCTTGAATTGTGGAGCCCAGAATTGGATGCAGTAGTCCAGCTGCGACCTCACCAAGGCTGAGTACATTGGGAGGATGACATCCTGAGATTTGCTTGAGAAGCATCTATGGATGCAAGCTAGAGTTTTGTTTGCTTTCCAGCTGCAACATCACATTGGTGACTCATGTTCATTGGTGGCTCTTATGGTAAAAGAGAATCAGGGTCTTTGTGTTTCATCTTCACCTTCCTCTAAAGCAGAGGTGTCAGACTCACCTGGGGCCCCAGGCCAGATCTGGACTGCAGAGTTTCTCATTGGTCTGATCCAGTCCGGGGAGCAGGGGTGGCTGCTGTGGTGTGGAGTTACCATGACAGTGAGTCCAGTGATGAGGGATCTGGCAGCAGTGGTGAGGGGTCTGGCGACAGCAGTGAGTCTGGGGGAAAGGGACAGGAGGTGGGAGTAGTGAGCCAAGCTCACCACCAACGGTAACGGCTGGTGGGGCCAAAGGGCCCAGAATTTCAGGGCAAGCAACACCCCCAACTTCCACTGGTAGCCTGGTGGGCCTGATAGGCTCTGTGAACCAAGTTCAGCCGATGGGCCATATGCTTGACACCCCTGCTCTAAAATGTCATGTATTTAAAGATTCATAGATGTTAATGCTAGAAGGGCCTATTAGATCATGTGTTCTGAGCTCAAAAACACTAGATGCCCAAAGTGGGCCTGAAACTCACCATCCTGACTGAGGGGTTCCTGTTGTCCCAGCAAGTGGGCTAGACTCATAAGTAGTGAGCATGGTGGGACCCAGGATCCTGGGCTTGACAAATCATTGGGATGGCTCAGGCTACAACTACATCCTTTTGGGTTACAGCATTGTTGGAATGACTGTTTTGTTGAAGTCATTGTAGAAGAGGGAGTTTGGGGTCTGCATTTTAGGCTGACAGCAGCAGGTCCTCTGCTGGTAGAAATTGTCAGAGATTCTTTCACTTCCACTGAGGGCTTCACTTTGCATGAGCTGAGGATATGGCCAGAGTCTTTAACAGTTACATAAATAGGTAACAGCTTGAGTCAGTGAGAAAACCCCACCCTTTTCCTGCAGTTTTGCCTAGAGAGGCTATGTCACTGTGATGCTTTATCACAACTACAAGTGAAACATGAGAAAACAAGGTGATCTGGCTTGCATTTGTGGGGAGGGTGAGCATGTGTTAGAAGGTTGGTATTTTTAATTAATTTGTTTAAGCAAAAAGAAATGAATCAGACCTGAATTTTATTTTCATGGGTTTAACTATGGTTATCTTATGAGTGGTTTGACTGGAAATGGCAATGTGCACACTGTCCCAATAGTCTTACTGTTCTCTATACTGTATTGAAATTGAAACAGTCTTGTGAGTATGTCTGTTGACTTTGACTAATCAATAGCCTGACATTTCACCAAAGCTGGTTTTTATAGACACCTGTGGTCTACTGTGTTGTTTAGAGCCTGGCTGATTTCACAGAATAATTTAATTTGCAACAGAATGGACATGACAAGGCTAGGAAGGATAAGAGGATGGCTTGGCCCTGAAAGATAAGTGTTGTGTTCAGGGGTTGTGTGTGTGAAAAATGGGTCACTTGCAGCAATTCTAGTGTCCTTGTGTATAGTGTCTTTTCATGCCAGGATATCCCAGGCACCTGTCAAAAATGGTGGTGAGTTATGAATACTCAACCATTACCTACAGACACTGGCTAATTCTCCCTAAGTCTTGTTTAATTTTTTTATAGTAACCAGGATCCTATAATCTTAGTACTACAGTTGGTTAATTACAATAAAGCCCTGATCCAAGAACATCATCAAGCACACCATCAAGCTCATGAGCAATCCCAAAGATGCCATCAGGGCTACCTCTGGCTACTCCTTACAGAAAGGCAGATGCATAAATGCTTCTCTGCATCAGGGTCTAAATTTGTACACTGGGCCATGTTACCCTTCTAGCTGAGTGTTGATGAAACCCTGATGCATATTGTGAGAGAAAATGCATTCAGTAGCTCTAAGCCTTTTCGGATAGCGTGGAATATAAATCTAAATAATAACAACTGTTGCAAAAGTTGTTTTTACCTTTATTAAAGTCCAGTTGAAGCTGGCAGTTAGGAGAGGCCCAGGATGGGAATTAATTACTCTTTGGACTGAGTGACATTGCTGGGACTCAGTAGATCAGTAATAATGCTTAGTGCTTTTCAAACATTCATCCAGACCCCCCTGAGTTAGTTTATACAGACTAGAGAAGCCAGGTTGCAGAATAAGGCTCCTTCTGGCTTCTTGTTGGGACATGAAAGTGTTCCAGAGATCAGCACACATCACTGTAAATGTAGACAAAGAAGAAATGATATATAGCGACAGTACCCTCTGCCCTCTGGGCATAGCAATCTCATTGCTTTTCTGCTGGCCTGAGATAATCTGCCATTAATCTACCCCATGAAGCACAGGATATCAAATAACCTGAGAGCCATCGTGCAGGCACCTTCCCAGTTCCATGTCCTCATGGAAATAAAGGAAATAAAGTTTGCAATAAATAGTCTCCATCAGAACTTAAGGCATTATTTTCCTGGGGGCAGCAAAACCTGCTTCTCCCGGCAGTTTCTTTCTTTCTCACCAGCTACATCCCTGGAGGTCTCCGTTTGGCTCTGGATCTGGGGCTTCCCCTTCCTGACTGGCAAGAGATTTAATTTCTTTCCTCAGGAGGACAGCCAGAAAAGCCAGACATACAACTCTGCTGCCCTGGGCAACCCAGCAAACTTCCAGCTCTGCCAGCCCGCAGTCTGACTTGCTTGCACAGGCACTTTCCGAACATTTTGCTACCCACACATGTCCATCCATTTTATTGCCTGTAGAATAAAAGTTGTCTCTCTTGCCTCCTCTTTGTGTTCTGCTCTACACTGCTTCAGTTGGAGGGCTCTTCTCCTGTGATAAGTAGCTACAGCACTTTTCTAGAGGTGATTCAGGTACTCTGCAAATTTTCCACTGAAAGGTTTAACCCCTTTCTGTGTCAAGCTGAGCCTGGAGTTGCATACATCTGGTTACAGTGATTACCTCCATCTGTCTGTGCTCTGGCTAGCTCTGGCTTTCAGCCTCCCTTTTCTTCAGGAGCCAACCCCCTCAGAAATAACTGCTGCTGTGGCAGGTGGGTAAAGTTCTATTTATTTCCAATGGTCTAATATTGGAACTGCAACTATTTTCTGGACAGCTAGAAATGCACACATTAGAGTGCTGTATGTAAGAAAAAGCACCCAATGCCTAGCCTGCAAGGGAGCCCATGCCCTCCAAAGGCAAGAGAAGAGAGGGATCTACAGTGTGTTTCCTTCTTTGGATGGCAGCTCGCCAAGTTAAGCACGTTAGAAGTGATAAAAACGTCTCTGTGGAACCCGTAAACTGGGGCATACGGGTTTCCTCTTCAGACCTGTATGCGTCTTGCAGCCCTTTTGAACTGACCTGAACTGCAGCAACATATAAGGTGGAAGTGCCTCTTATGAGTGTGGTTAATTGTAAACAGCTTGAGGTGAAAAGGGGGAGCCTGAAAAAAACGAAACAGAACGCTGCTTTCTGTTACGAGAGATTAACATTATTTCTTCTGTGGCCTTGCTTTCTTTACACAGCTGCGTAACGGGCTGCAGTAGCAAGAGATAGGAGAAATAACATTTTAACACAGAAGTGCCACGTGCTCTGTAGAATGTATTCACATGCATGCACCTAGACTGTGCATTTGCACACATGGCAGAGCCGCTGTCTTGGCAAGCATCAGGAACTGAACCACCAAATCCCAGAGCTAAAAATATGACTTGTGCAAGCTCAAGCTGAAAGTCCAGACTGATGGGGGAGCATGGGGCCAGGAAAGGGATGTGTAGACATTTTACGCCAAACCCATGTTGTAGACTAGTGATTCTCAGCTAGGGTGTTGTGGCACTGAGGGGCGCCTTGAGATCCTTTTGGGAGTGCTGCAAGGTGCAGTGCAATGCTAGCACTAAGTGTGCTAACATGATTCACAAGATGAACACAGAGATTTCAGATTTCAAATCAGAATTCATAACGTTAAAAAAATTCAGTTGGGCTTTTTCTGAGTTCTTTGCAACAGAAAAATTGCTCTAGTGTTTTTTACAAACACACACACACCCGGGGTGAATGCTCTGACCTCTTCCTCACTACACTGGCTGCACTGTTAATAGTCTGTATGCCAAATCCTGAAGTCTTGATTCATTTTTTTTCCTGTCTTTACTCAGACAAATTCCCACTGAAGTCCACAGAAGTCTTGCTTGAGGGTAATTTGCTTTGGCTTTTTGCTTCATTAAAATCACAAGCATTACAGGATTCTTTGATAACTGAGACCAAAGCAAGAAAACAGTTAACTGTTGGAGCTGGGAGAAGCTGCTGAATGTTTAAACCAACAGCCAAATCCATTGGTTTACACCAACAAAACAAAACAAGTCTTGTCATTAAACTGGTCAGTCATGGGTTGGCAAAGTAGTTAGCAATGGTGGGTGTGTGGCTTTCATTAGAAAATCCACAACCAAGCAACATGTCTCGTGTTTCATTTCAAACCAGATATCTAGCCTGAGGCTTGTTGTCTCAACAGCTTTTGGAAGTTATCGACTAGTTGGGCCAATGGACATGGTGGGAAAAGTGGTCATAAGTGTGTGTTTGAGGCCAGGATGGATTATTTACTTAAGATCCCACAATCCATCTGAGTGGACCTGCCAAGAGCAGAGGAGATGCCATATTGTAAGAATCTGTCCTTTAGTTCATCATCTTCATGAATGATTTGGATGATGGGATCAAGTCCACACTTAACAAACTTGCTGAGGATACCAATTTGGGTGAAACTGCAGACACTCTGGAGCAGGGGTGGGCAAAATACCGCCCACAAGCCAGAACCAGCCCACAGAGGGATTTGAAACAGCCTGTGGCGAGTCCCTCAGTCCTGACTGGTCCAAGCACCATCTGGCCTGTGGCACGTGTTCTGCTACCTGCAGGCATTCAGCAGGGTTGAGGCAGCTCTGCTGCTGGACTCCATTTCTAGGCAGTAGCGGCTCCTTCTGGCTGCCAACCCTGACCCTTGCCCCCATAGAAACTGGTGGGGACCTGCGCAGCCAGCCCCAACCCCAACCCCAGCCCACTCCCACCCCCTCCAGACTGGGCCACCCACAATGAGCAGCAGCAGCAGCAGCACCCAGGCAGAAGCTGCTGCTGGGCACGGGAAAAGTGGCTGTCCCCCCTTACTGCTGCTGGGCCCTTTTTGCTGGGGCTTCTCAGACCCCACACCCAGGCTGCCCTGCAGCTCCTCTCTGCCACCATTACCATCACCACCACCACCAGTGCTGCCTCCAGCCTGCCCAGCAGGGCAGCGGTGACAGTGGAGAGGAGCCACAGGGAAGCCCAGGCAGCAAGAAAGGTGGGGCAGGCATGGGGCTGGGAATGGGGTATGAGCTTGGGTCCCAGCTCACCCACTTCAGTTGGGGTGAGTCTGGGATAGGATGGGGCTGTGTGCTCATCTGCTACTGGGCACTGGTGGCAGTGGCAGAAAGGAGCTGTAGGGCCCATGGGCTCCAGGTTTAGTGAGCTGTTGTGGTGTGGGGGAGGGGTGCTGACTAGCCCACAACAGCTCCCCAAAACTGTCTATGTGGCCCACGGGCTCAAATAATTGCCCACCTCTGCTCTGGAGGGTAGGTTTAAGATCCAGGATGACTTGGATAGACTGGAGAAATGGTCCATGATCAGTGAGATGAAATTCAGCAAGGACAAAGTACAAAGTTCTGCACTTGGGATGGAATAACTGCATGCACAAATACAGACTGGGGAATAACTGGCTAGGCTTCAGTACTGCAGAGAAGGATCTGGAGGTTACAGTAGACCATAAGCTGAATATGAGTAAACAGTGTGCTGTTGATGCAAAAAAGCCAACAGCTTCCTGGGTTGTAATAACAGGAGAGTCATTTGCAAATCAAGGGAAGTGATTCTTCTGCTCTGTTCAGCACTGGTGATGCCTCACCTGGAGTACTGTTCAGTTTTGAGCCCCATACTTCAAGAAGGATATTGGCAGTTTGGAAAGAGTCCAGCACAGGATAACAAAAATGATCAGGGGCCTGGGAGGCAAAATTTATGAGGAAGGGCTGAAAGAACTGGAGCTATTTAGTCTGGAGAGGGGGGGATGTGATAATAGTCTTCAAATACTTGACATGATTATAGAGAGGATGGAGATTTCTCTGTGGCTTTAGGGGAAAGGACAGGGGACACTGGCCCCAAGCTGCAGCAGTGGAAATTTAGGTTGGAGGCTGGGAGGATGGTCAGGCAATGAACAGGCTAATTTGAGAAGCTGCAGAATCTCCATTCTTGGAAACTTCCTAAATTAGGTTAGATAGATATTTGGCAGGGATTGTTTATTCAGGGATGATCCTGCCTTAAATAGGAAGCCAGACTAGATGACTCTATGAGGTCCCTTCCAGCCCTACTTTCCTATGATCCTAAGAACTCTCAGAACATGCTGTCTGGAAGCCTCATTTTGTGCTTTTCTGATTACAAAACAATCAGGCCTCATTTTCTGTTTTGTTCCTTTTAGGGAAATTCAGTTCCAAAACTATGTTTTTGTAGCTGGTTGTAATGGGTTGAACTAAACCCTAGACGCTCTCAAAATTTGAGAGAGTTTGGGTTTAAATACACATTTTATAATAGGCCCTTCTTTCTGGAAAAGGTTGAGGCAGCAGTCTACATCCAGACACTCCTAAGCTTACGAGGTTCCTTCCAGCCCTAATGTCTATGAAATCTATGAAACTTTGGGAAAGATCTGTCTTAGTCTTGACCTGTAGGGTATGGGCCCATATCTTGTTTCTAACAGGAATTTTATAGGACTTGTTAAGCCTATGACTGTGTCACTGCATTTCCATGAATGGTAGTTAGCATCTGATTGAGTTAAATTCTTCTTCTGGCCCAGTTCAGCCTTCTACATCTGGGGAGCGGATGAAGATAGACAAGGTGCTTTACTTAAAGGAACCAAGTTCATACCATTCCCCACCCACCTGGATCAAATAATTACAAAGGTTGCAATGGCACTACACTGACATGTTTAGTCCTTATAGGTGTGGAAGTTAGACTTGCACTTGCAACCACTATGTCAAACATGGGGTGTTGCTAGCAGGGACCTAGAATGGTTTCCACAGATTTGGATTTTTTTCTTTTAAGAACTATACTAGTCTTAAATGTATTGCCCTCTTTCTTCCTTTCTGCACAGCAGATCAGTGAACCATGAATTCATGCCCACATTGGCATCAGTGATGAGTCTTTTCTATGGGACTCCTGTTAACATTCTGTCTCCAACTTGAACTAATTTCTCTACCAGTGACAGTCACTCCTCTCTGGATTGGCCAGCACTGATTTTTGTCTCTGAAGCTTCAGAAAGATACTTCTGAAGAGCGAATTCTTTACCTCTGAAATGCACACATTTCACTAGGTGTTATGTGCTGCTATTGCAAACTCCCTGGGGCAATGGGTGGTCTTTCTATTAAAGTACTGTACAGGATATAGTCCAGTGAAGCGCTAATTTCTTTTTACTTTAAGCATTATCACAATACTAATAAAAGCATATTTTATTCCCAGAAAAGGATCTTCCTGGATCAAGCAATCTGCCATCCTTCCTATTTACAATCCATGCCAGGAAAACACTGCCAGACTCTCACTATGCTTTTAAGTCACACAGTATAAACATTTCATTCCAGTGAAACGTGGCTTCATTTGGGTTTATTTTGCCCCTCTCCTTTACAGTTGTGGATAAGCACTCGTTTCAATGACAAAGCAAGTGCCTTGTGTTTCTTACTTTTCCCCACTGTGATTGTATTAACCCTTGGTACATTGTGAGGGTCACAACCCAAGGTGGACACATTTTGGTGGAAATTTTATGGAACTATCAGCAGCAAATCACTGCATGGTAGATAACCTGGGCCAGTGCCAAAGACACGGTTATGGCTAACACCAAACTTCACAGTTCTAGGTAAATAAACATCCACTAACATATTTTCATTGCTTTTGTCTGGGCTGTTTAAGTGAGCATCATAATCTCATTTTATGGAAGGGAACATTAAGACACAGAAGTTCAGAGCAACATTTTCTAACATGCCCACTGGTTTGGGATACTTCCATTATATGTGTCCATCTTAAGATGTGCAAATGTCTGCTTTGCCAAAGGCTGTGCACATCTGTGGCTGCTTTGGATTTCAGCTAGAATTGTAGATGCTCAGTACTTCTTAATTATCAGACCCAGGTATCTTGGACACCTGGAATTTGAGGTACCCAGAATTAATGGCCAGTTCGACAAATGTTGATTTAAATGAGTTGCAGGCAGTATTGATGGTAAGGAACTCGGAGGTTCTTGGCACTCAGTCCTGTGCTCAGCCAGAAGACTAACTCCCCAGTGTCCCAGAAGCATGTGGCCACCATTCAGACGCATGCACCAGCCCTTAAAAGATCTGAAACTCCTTTTTTCTATTTCTTATTTGAAAGTGACTTTATAGCCTGTTTCTTTCAGGCAAGCAGAAAATAAGAGAATGCAGAAAACAACACGTGATTCAGTTTGCTGTAGAGCAGCTTAGTTTACAGGAACTGGCTACTCAGTACAGTACATGCTGTGAAATAACAATTCTAACTTGGCACATATTGGAAGGAAAGAAGTGACTAAGCAATACAATTGATTAATACTGGTAGCCATTTACAGCAGGTACGGGAAGCTTCCATGCACACTGTATGTATGGGTTAGTGAATTGTCACCGGAGAAGTACAAACCTTTCAGGGCACAGTGTGGACCTCCTTTCAGAGCCCTCAGGGCCAGCTGTGAGTAAGGGAAGAACCCAAAGCTGGTGGTACTTGCCCTTGGGACACACCACAGTCTGGGCTGCCTCTGGGTAAAGGAGGTGCTGTGCAGGGCTGGATCACAGTGCAAGGGATGCAAAGGAGAGACAGCAGTCATGGCCTGGAGCAGCTGGCATGGGGATACCTACATCAGGTAGGTGTTTACTGGGACAAGGAAGGACATTGACAAGGGCTCATTAGCATCATGAAACAGTAGTGATAGCATGCTATTAGATAGAGAGCAATGGTGAGGTTCGTGATGGCAAAAGATACAGTACATGGGTCTGAATGCTGAATTGTAGCATTGCTAAAGAAGATAAGGCTCAGATTTCAAAAGTGCTGAGCACTGACTGTTGCCACTGAAGTCAACAGGATGTGAGGATACTCTCTAGCTTGGGCCTTTTGGGGTACCTCCTAGAAAAATAACTGTGCCTCTCAGTACAGGCAGATGCATTCACCAGAGAACAGGGTGCACTTTGCTTTGTGTTCAGATGGCCAAATCACAGAGGAAGTTCTTACTTTCTCTACCCCTTCCCACTACATATATTATTGGCAAGCCCCAGTCGGAGACTAAGAGCCTTCCACAATGCTCCCCTCATGCAACAGGCCATAAGCTTCTTTTCTTATCTCAGGCCATCTCATGTAGCAGCTCAGTAGCCTTTTACTCCCTCTCTATCCCCTTTTTTGGTAAGCTGGTTGTTAGGCCCAATGACCATGTCACCTCTCCCAAACAAGGCCTTGGTAGCAGAGCAGAGGAGAGAAATTTGCTTCCTGCCTTCATCGGTTCCTCCCCCCTGGCTGTTGCTTCAAGGAACTGTAGGACAGCTCCCTCACAGATAGTCATTCTTACGTAGTCAATACAATACCTAAGCTCCCTGGGAAATTCAGATATGATTTGCCTGTCTGAAGTAGCCAACAGCGTAAAGTGCCATCAGGGAAAAGCGGCCACTACCCTTGATGGTGATAGTGTGTCACTGTCCCATGACTGGTCATGGGGAAAAATGAGCAACTTTGGAAGTCACAGGGCAAATTACGGACTGATGGGAGCAGGGAGCACTGGTTACTCCAAGGACAGAGGATGTGTCCTGTTGGGTGGGTGTCAGCCTCAGCAGTGTTGAGAGAGATCTGATATAGAAAGGGAAATAAAGCCTGTTATAAATAGAAGGGGCTAAATCATTGGATGTTTTGTGGTCTGGGACCTATGTCCAAACCAGGGCCGGAAGAACAGCACTTGGCAGGAAGGGTAAGTAACGGGGTGAAGCCAGAGGTGATTGTGTGAGTTTAGGAAAAACTTGTAGAGTAGAGGGTATTACAGAAATGTTCTCTATATGCTTTCTGTCTAGCGGTTGTGCACATCACAAAGGGGCCTGAACACCTTCAGACCGCTTAGGAAGGTGGCAGAAGGAAAGCACCCCTAGAAAATACAGTCTTACTATGAGGGAATTAAAATATTGTTTGTCAAGCTGTCACAGATTTAAATTACTTGGCAACATCCCTTTAACTGAAAAACTGAGCAGAGCATCAGAAGGGAGCAAATGGTAGTCTAGGGGAAGTCCTTTCGTGTGGGGGCCTAGCGTACATTTTTAGGTTCTAGTGTAAGAATTTCCCTTTCTAGTAAATATCTCAGGCAAGCTAAAATTTCATGAAGGCATACTGATATTTAAGAGACTGTTGGGGATGAGGAAATGCTGACCAGAAATTTGCTTTGTAATTAAGACATTCCTCTTTCTTCTGGACTGTAATGATAGCACACACAGCTGAATCTCCACTGGTTCATACCTCACAAACCATATGCAGCTTGTGCAGAGTATACATTTTTGCTACTGGGGAAGGGTAGTTGTTAACTCAGCTTAAAGGCGGGAAAACTAATTAACTCTTTTCTGATAGCCAAAAGAGCCACTATGAAAGTATTGCTTATGTTACCAGGTGTTTGCAAAACTCTCAAAGCTTCTGATGGTAAGTGAGGAAATCATTATTTTAAAGGTTTGTGTTGGTTTTTAGTTTTTAAATTTGATACAATATTAAAACTATTGTGATCAATGTGGATAAATTCCTAAAAGTTTTTATCCATTATTCTAGAGGCTAAAGCAAACTTCAGTATAGGGGAACAATAAAGAGAACTCCAGTCAGGTGGGAATGATTCAAGAATCCCTCTTCTTATGGGCTGTGGCCTTATTTGCCACAGATCTAGCCCTATTGAACATTATTTGGCTGCTAACTGACTTGCCTTTCCTTAGAGACAGTTTATGTTGCTGAAAGTTATATGCTGTTAGCTGTGTCTCTGCTGAATAAAAATTAAGGCATTTCCAAGCACACCAAGGTCTGTTTTGCTTGATAGTAAGCTTTGCCATTTTTGTTTTGCTGGAGAGTGTGCGCTTAAGGACTGCGTTACTTAAAGGAGTAAGTCCTAGACTAAATCTAAAACTACTTGGATGACCCTTGACCGCAGTTGATTTTTGGGGGAAGACAGGGTGTTAGGATTCTGTTCACAGTTTGTGGTTTAACATAATGCTATCTAATCAAGACCTCAGACATTTCTCAATCTCTCAAGGAGTCTCTTAAAGAATGCTACTTTAACTGCTGGCTATTTCTCTCTTTTGCTTTCCTCCCACTAGTCTGCTGCATAGAGCTAAGCTAGCATAGCTGTCTGTAAGTTTAAAAAAAACCTTAATTATGCTAAATCATTGTGCTAAATCACTGTCTGTTAAACTGCTGCTCTGAAATGTCTTGTGGGTCTCATGGAAATAGCAGATGTTAAAACTCAGCAGCAGAGAGGAAGGCTTAACTTCTAGAGGAAAACCCACAATACATCAAAACAATGAGGTCCAATCTTGGTTTCAAATTTTGTCGTTGCTTCTTTAACACCAGTTACCAAATCTGCAGCAGCATACATGTAGTCCTGCAAGCTTTAAAAATATATTTTTTTGCTAGTAAAATACTCTAGCAAGTGTTCTTATCCCTACCTGGGAAGTATATCAAGAATGAGAGCCTGATGCTTACCTCCAGCTAAAGCAATAGCTGCTTTAGTCCAGGTAGCAGGATTGGACTTTTGGAGCCTGAGATTCCATATAGTTTCATAGTTGGTAGGGTTGGAAGGGACCTGAGCAGATCATCAAGTCCGACCCCCTGCCATGGCAGGAAAAAGTATGCTAAACCTTAGGCAGGCATAGTATGCCCAAAACCCAGACTTCCTTGTAAAGAAAATTGAAGCTGTCTTCTCTCTTTAAGCCTGTTAGTGGTTCCTTCTGATCTCCTATAGAGAAGCTAGAGACTGCTATTTTTGATGTCTCTTAATAAAAAATAAGGATGTCAGTCTGGCCTTTTTTTAGAGGTCTGATAGTCACTGACTGTGCAGTGCCCAGCTATCTCACACAAACTAAGTATTCTGGGGAATACAGAAATAAATGGCCAAGGAGGAAATAAGGGTAGGACATCTTTCCCTTTGGAAACTGGAAAAGGTGATCATCAGTATGCTGCGAAGTACATGTAAACCCACTTGTACCACACAGCTACCCTCATTCTCAACCTCCACTTCATCCATGCAGAGCACAATCAAGCCTTGTTTGTATTCAGTCTCCTTGTGGAAACTTCCAGAAAAAGTTCTTGCTCTACCATGGCGATTAGGTGTGTTAACAGGCAGAGGCCCAGGGTGATTTCTAGCAATGAGCCTCTCTCATTGGGTAGAGTACACTTCATTGTGGAGTGTGGTTTACAGAGCAACTTCAACTTCTGGTATGCATTTTGCTTAACAAAGCCTGGAGTACCCTGGCTTGTAAGTCTTTCTGTTTTTCATCACTGTGTCTTGAAAAGAGAAGCCTTGTGTAGTAGTCACAGAGCTGTTTCAAAGTTGAGTGCTGGTATGAAAACTCACAAGCCAAAGTGCAGTTTTAGCTGGAGGTTATGAACCTGATTGGGTGAGAGAGTGTGGATGCAATTCTCACAACAGACTAGGAACCTGGGGCAGACTTCCCTATAATGTGAGCTGCAGCTTGTAAGATATAAGGACTTCAGCTGTTTGACTCATTAGTGACACATGGCACCTGGTTCAGATTGGTTGTATGTTAATCTGGCTGAGTCATCTCTGGGGACTGAACCTAGGATTTATGGATCTAAAAACCACATGTCTCTAATACATGAAGTGAAGGAGCAAATCTGAGAGTTGAGAGACAGAATCACATCCTCTGTATACAGGACATCTGATTGAGTTGCTCTTTTATCAGCTGTCAGTATGGAAAAGTAGGTCTACATATGTAAGTACATGCTTGGTTTGGGGCAGCAGCTTTTTGTGTGAATGTTTTGCCCGTGCAACACAACTGGTAGCTATTATCTCTTTACTGTGCAGACCTGACAGCTTGTATCCTTAAGAAACTAACACTCCAAGTGAGAATTCTTGACTTGCATATCACTGACTCAAACCAAGCAGCCTTAGACCTATTACAGCACTTGGGTATGTTGGAGGATTCCAGGGTATAGGGTCCAGCTGAAGCAACAGCTTCAGTCCCTGGGGAAATCTGAATATTAACAGTGTTCCAGCCAAAAGCTTCACTACCACCTGAATCAAAAGAAAAAGGTGGTGCCTGTGGGATCAATATGGGAGCTGGGTTGCCCGTTGAACAGAGCGATTAGCTTGATGGAAACCTTGCCACAGAACCTTAAGGCAGGAGGCTAAATTCTCTGCTGATATAAACTATGTTGCCTCAACAGTATGGGTACATGAAGAAGTGACCATAAAGTAAATGGACAACAGTTGTGACTTCGGTAAATGCCCATGTGAATGCTTGTACCACATAAAGGGAGGTAGGTTACAAATGCATTGCATCTGTTTATGGTCAGAATTTGGTTTTTTAGATGGATCCGCTTTTGAACTACTGGGAGGAAGATGAGGCCTGTAAAAAGGACAAAATGTTGAATAAAACACTGTATCCTACTTAGGCATAACAAGGAAATAATAGAGCCCTCTGAAATAACTAAGGGGACTACACACCAGGTAACTTGGTCCAGTATGCTGCCCAACAGTTATCATGGACTCAGGGGATTGATTGATATCTATTGTTCCCAGTCCTGTTTATGGCATGGCTTTTTGTACAGTGGATAGGATGGTGATATTCCATAACTTGCATAAAGCTTTGAAATACTGAGTACCATTCACAATTGACCCTGATATGGCTGAAATAGTGTAGATGGACTTGTCTCAAAATCCTAATATATGATCCAGAAGTCTTTTGGGCTTTGGAAGTGCTCTGAAACAGCTACCTCTTGCTTCATGGATTCTGTGACCTAAGATTAAGTAAATGCAGCTTTGCAGTTGGTTGAACCGCAGATGTTTTCCAGCTGGGATGAATCTGGCATATTCAGTTGAGTACTCTGTGTCAACAGTGCCTGTAGTAACTTTCTAACTTCAGAGTTGCATTATAATGCATTTCTACAAGTCGGCACAACATATTTGACTAGTGACGTTATTTGATAAGTGCCCTCCAAAATCTGGGAACGATGGGGGCAGGTGGAAGGAAGATAAGTCATGAAATAAGAGGGATTGTTTCAAATTGTCTTTTTGGGTGTCTAAGGTCTCCTTTTCAAGAGTAACATGGAATGTATATGGAAACACTAATAAACAAATGTCATAACTGGATCACCTTGGCATGACTGGAGATGTTTAAACCAAGGTCTTATTCCAATTCTGCTACTTTATCAAACCACTTAAATCAATGATTCTCAGCTGGGGTACTGTGAGTGCTGGGAGATCATTTGAAGGGTACTTTGAGATGTGGGGAGATAAGGGCAGGGTCAGGTTCTTTTCTGCCTGGCTTCTCCCCAGTCCTGCCTGGCCCCTCTGCAAGAAGGCGAGCATTATAGTGGATATATTTTGGTTTCTAAATGAGGCACTCTTCAATTCACAAAAGTTATGGAGGGTGCCTTGAGTCTAAAAAATGTTGAGGACTGTTGATTTAACCTGGCCACCTCTGTTTCCTCTTCTGTATAATCCACTTAACTTACTCTGCACTTGAACTTGTCTACCTCCTCAGGGTGCTGAGAACTAACTACTTAGTATTCAGAGTGAGTTGAAGAGTGAAAGTTATTGCATGGGGGTATTAGTCTTATTTGTGAAAGTTGTATTCCGAATACAACTGCCGACTTTGGGACAAGCAGAGAAACTGGGACTTTTAATTAATGTGCAACTAGCTGATGTTCTCTTGGCTCATTAAGAGATCCAGTGTTACCTCTAAACATAACTGGAAAACAAAATATTAACTGGTCAAATGATGCACTTTTTCCTGAACAGGCTGGGCTCAGCATTCTCTTCTTTGGCAGCTGACAGGTTTATTTTGGTTAACAGCCGATTAGATTTATTGTCATAATAGCAAAAATCGACTTTTGTTAGAAGGACCCCAGTTTTTTTGCTGCCTTTGAGAGACAGCATTGGTTGCTCATACATCCAGTAAAATTCTGTGCTCAGAGTCTTCATAGCCTTAGTTCTGGAAGGCTTGTCATGGTCTAGTCCAGGGGTGTCAAAGGCTCAGGCTGAGGGTCTGATCCAGCCTGCAGAGCCCCATCATCCAACCCCTGGTGCTGCTTGTGCATCGTGGAGCTGACCCACAGGCAAAGTATGGGGCATGCTGGATGGCCTCATGTGGCGTCCACTCCAGTCACTGGGATGGTGCCACATGTAGCGCCTGCTCTAGCATGCATCCCGGAGCAGTAGAGCAGCTGTCAAATGGAACACAATCCCAGAGCAATGGAATAGCTATCACATGCAGCACAACCCCAGAGCAGCTAGAGCAGGACTGTCCAGGACATGTGTTAGATCTGGCATGCAGGCCTGATCAATGGATTCAGTCTGGCCTGAGCAGTGGCTCTACACAACTCATCTGGCCCCTGGGGTCAGAAAAATTTGATGCTCCTGGTTTAGTCCATAGACCAAGTTTTTTGTTTGCTTCAGAATATCTCAGGACTCTTGGATATATTTTCTAGAGTCTAGAGGTGTCACTATAGAAGTACAATGAAGTATTTTAGGAGGAGGGTTTTTTAGTGATAGATGTTAGATGGGAGGAGCAAGGAGTAAAACATTCAGCACTGTAAATATACACAAGCAGACACAATTTATCAGATCAAATTTGGTCCTGCTACCAGAGGATAGAACGTATTGATGTAATCACATGCTTATGGGGCAGAACTTAGCCATCACATTAAGGTACAATTGGATGGTATTCTGTGAAGAGCTTTTGTAAAGGTCCAAGATCTTGACCCATGTCGTAACTTGGCTATGCATCCTGAGTGTAGAGCACAGCTCATGTGACTTCCTGAGCTGAACCCTTTTCATGGTGAAAAGGCAGTCTTTCTGTTTACTTGTCTCAGTGGAAAAACTTAGCTCTTGCCTGGCTTGCCAAGGAAAGAATGAATGTGCCAAAATGATAGTACAGCACATAGCTGTTTGCAAAGATGAGAAAAAGCTGGAAGCTGGGAATCATTCAGACATTGATGTGCCTTAACTGTGCATATGCTACAGGCCATCATAAGACTGGAAAAAGGAGATATGTGTTTGTTTTTTGGCTCTGCTACAGGCTATCAATGTGACCCTTGGCAAGTCACTTGATCTGTTTCTAACAGTAACTTTGAGTTCGTTCTTCAAGTCCTGTCTATTTTAGATCATGGGCTTTTTAAGGTAGGCTTTCCCCTAAGGTAGGCTGTCTGTCCAGACAGCACCTGGAATGACGCATAGTGGGGTACCATCTTAGTTTGGACCTCCTAGATGCTCTTGTAAAGGAAACAAACAACTGCTCCAACTGCTTCTACAGACAGAATGTCATGGGTAGCCTGGAAGGGAAATTGGCTTCAAAGATGAGGTGAGACTCATGATCATCTGGTCTGATTCCCTGCAGAGCACAGGCCATAGAACTTCACTCGGAGATTCCTATGTTAGCTCAATTAACTGATTAGTAATACCATATTTTTCTTATACGTAACCCAACCTTCTGTGCCAAAATGAGCTGATGAAGCTTGGTGTATGTACTGTATATACGAAGACTAGATCTCCGGGACTCTGGAAATTTGGCAGTGAGGGAATGGTAGCAGCACTGGGCTCTGGGCCATGGTAATTATTGCAGCTGATGTTGTTACCGTTCCCCTGCCACCAAATTTCTGGACCCCTGGGGAGCACCTCAGTTAGCTATGGCCTCTCATTCTGGATTGGATCAGTGGCCAATCTGCATCTGGGGTTTATGTGCTTCTGTGGCGGGCACCCAGGGTCAAGCCCAGCATGTGGCCTGGACCCAGCACATTGGGTTGGTCCACAGGCCCCATCCAGTGCACAGGGCTGGCAACAGACCTGGCTTTCCAGCTGCTGCTGCTGCTGCTCAGTTCTCTTTTTTCCCTTTCATCCTGCCTTTTAAAAATAAGATGTGTATATTATATACAGGGGTATGGTATGTGTATTATGGTATTATACCAATGGTTCAGCTCTCAATACCCTTTCCAACCCATCTCCCAAGATTTTGGAAGGAATAAAAACTCCTATTAGTGTTTAGCTTGGTGCAAGACATGGGTACTAACAAGAGATTCTCCTCATTTCCATGTTATTACATTCCTGCCTAATACAAAGGTCTCCCCTGCTCCCCCTAAAGCAGGTACCAGTGACCACTCTTGGAGATGGGAAGTTAGACTTCATCTTAACTCGGTTACCAAAACCAAAGGGGTAGAGCTCTGAACAATGCCTTCATTTGAAGGGTTTCAAAGTAAAACTGCCATATTCATCTGCTTATCATCAAGGCTACAATGGCCTATTAACTGTTAGAACAGGTGTTGTATACCAACAGTCCCTCGTGCCAACTACATACTCACTGTGTCCTAAGGATTCCCAATCCTTGTTAGGTTTCATGCCCCTCTGCAGCTTTTTATACTCCTGTGCATCTCTGATTCCTTGTTATGAGTAATAAAGTAACACTGCATGTCTCTACAACCATGTTGTGAACTTTTCAACAACTTTGAAGAATTCTACAATTTCTCTTCTTTCTTTTTCCCCCCGTTTATATTTCCTCTTATCAGTTCCCTCCTCTTGCACAACCTAGTTTGAGAAACACTGTTCTAAGAAATATACTTAGAAATGGATGAAGAGAGTCTATTTTTGATACTTAAACACATATAGCTTCCTTGTTTGGGCTCCTTTCTGAGCAGGGATAAGTAAGCAAACACTGTTCTCTTTAATCTGACCACAACCAAGGGACAACGGTTAAGTGAACTGCCCATGGCCCCAGGCCAGGCTGGTAATAGAGCATGGAGCTAACCCTTTACACCAAAAAAAAAATGTGTTTGAATAGACTTCGCATTTGGAAGAAGTGGGAAACAAAGCTAGAACTGACTCAGTAAATCCAAGTCTCAGTATTGGTTCCTTCAATTGGGCAGCTTATTTTTATATTGTACCCCTTCCTGTCCAGGGAAGCAACCAAGTTGTTGAGGGAGACTGAGTGTTCCACCCGCTGGATACTTACTACCTGTGTGTTATTTCCAACACTTTCCACTCAAAATGACAGCACACTTTCTCTCCTGAGTAAATTCTGGTGTTAATCCTAAATCCCAGCTCTTATTACTATGTAGTTAAAATGCAACAGCAGTTTCCCTGGTGACCTCATACAGATTCTTCATTCTTTTAGCCCTTCTGTTCCTTTCCTTGGAAACTATTTGAACAGGGCATTAACTTCTTTCACATGAGCTGTGCATTTCTAATTCTATTAACTGGCTGCTGTAGCTTTCATTTTCCAGATGTTATGTTTGACCCTTTCTTTAATTAACAGCCTACAATCAACCAGTTCCTACAGAACAGTTATCTCAAATGCATGAATTGTACTGTCATAACTGTGTGATGACTCCTTTTGCTCTCCAGCAGTTGCATTTTTCACCACCAAGTATCATGTCACATATCGCTCTAAAACCAAGAGATTTTTTTTGTTCATTAGTACTCCCAATACCCTGGTGGTTCTGAATACCTTAGTTTAATCGGTGAGACAACACTTTTGGTACAACCGCTCTTTCCTTCCAGTATGAGTGAATTTAATACATGGAAGTTGGTCAGCCATTTATAAACTGTGTGGGATGGGATTGCTTGCATTTTTTCATGTGACATTGCCTAGACTGTCATGGAAGGGAAGGCTACTGCTCTTTCCACAACTGTATCTTTCATGCCAGCAAATATCTGGACCCAGGGTTTAAACAAATAAAAAGACTTTAGGATTTACTTCTAGGAGTCACTTTAATGCCAGGCATCAACATTTTTGATTTCTTCAAAATATTCCACATTTTTAAGCTGTGGTTACTTGGATTTCTTAAAATTCTGGTCCCACTGCTCATAGTTCAAATCAATTCTGGTGTTTTGAGGATAGGAATACCACTTTGCTAGGGTCTTCATTGGTGTTCCATTCTCTGGAATTCTATATCAGGTGCCCAAAGTGCAACACCAACTAGCAGGTTAGCCATTTGTCATGAGATTGACGACTATAAATGCTTTGCATATAAATTTACACTTCACTCTTAATCACAATTCTGTGTGGCCATGATATTTGCATAGCTTTCTATTTTCCTCTGTGGATGAACAGACATTGCCACTGCATAAACCTAAAGTTGCTCTTCATGAGCAATTTATCTTTATTGGAGCTGCTAAAGTACCTGGACAAACCCATTGTCTTTTGGCTTTAAGGTTTGCCAGCATTAAGAATATCTCTAAAGAAATATTGTTCTGCTCCAACTCTAGCCAGATGTATTGCTCCATCATTCAAGTTTCTTACAAAGGAACTTCAACAGTGATCAGTTTTCTGTTGGTTTGGCTTGGCTTCCTCCTACCATCACTCAAAGTTGAACGGAGTGAGTCATTTGGTTTATTTTTGCTTACTGTAATTGGAGGGCAGCTGCCTTGGTTAATACCCTTAACAGACAAAGCTTTCTAGTCACATCAGCTAACAGTAACATTTGGACGTGAGTGATCTGTAGCTGTATGACTATCATTGCCCTGTTGAGAGGAAGCAAGAAGAGTGTCTCAAAGGGAATGTACAGTAATTCTAGTGTACTGTTGGAATACTGCTTTCTTGCCAGTAGCTTCCTGGGGTCTGTGTATGTAGCGTGGTGGCTTGTTTTTATGCAGAATCTTGATGTTTATACAGGTGGCTACAGACCAGACTGAAATCGGGGTTATGCAAAAAATGCAAATAGTTTTCTATCATAGGTACCTTTTTAAAATCTACTGCTTTACATGTGATGAGAGGCAGAACTCCCCCTCGCCCCTTTTAACTGCTGCTTCTCATTATTTATAGGGCTGCAGAGTGTCCAACCTTCCATTTGTTATATTGGCCATCTGGTTCTACTACACATTACAGTCCTGATTGTAGCAATGTTGTTTACACTGTAATCCTTCCAGAATATGGTATTCTTCTAACTGTCATACAGCCAGCACAACTGTGCTTGGCATATAAGATGATTTATGAACTGTTTCAGAGGCATCATTTTGGTGGTGGGGGAACCTGACTCTTAGTTGTCCCAGTTTTGGTCTTATACCTTAAAAGGACTTTTTTTTAGTATCAGGAAGTGCTAAAGAGACTCAGTGTTTAGAGGGTGCCAAGTCAGGCACCCAGACTATTCCTTTTTGAAGACCTTCTATAGCTGAAGCTGCTCTGCCTCAACAAGGTCCCTAGATCAAGAAAAGTTGACTTTGGAAGGGTGAGAGGAGATTGTAGCACAAAACAATTATGGACATTTTAAATTTGTTTTTCTAAGGTAAAGGAGGCTTCTTTAAACAGTGATCTAATATTGTTAGGCTAACACTTTTATTCTCCTACCATCTGTCTGTCTCGTACTCTGTGAGCAAATCTTGCTGTTTGCCAGTACGGTGCTTTACAAAATGGCCTCTCAGTCATAGCTGAAAACTTCTTGTGGTTCTGGGGCACTGCAAAGTAATGAGTGGAGCTTGCAGGGAGTACGTCTAATGGTAACTGTAGGGCAGAGGAAGGAACAGCCCTAACTCACTTACCTCTGAGCAAGGTTGATGAAATTATATGAAACTGTTTCATTTCATTGGTCATTTATCAAAATGCCTATGACTCTCAGAGGGCATCCTCTGTCTTCAGCTGTAATTGACAGGCTTGTCATAGTTCATTGTGAATAAAGGATAATTATGAATTGTCATACTCATCAGAAAATTGGCTTGGTAGGAAAGCAAGCTGTCCATCTCTGAAGCCTTGACAGTTAAAAATCGGGCATGACTGACTGATGCCAGTGGCTTTACACCAGTGGTTTTCCATCTGTTTTAATGTGCGGACCCCTCTGGAAATTTCAAATGGAGCTGCAGACCGCTTTGAATTGTAACTGTGGGTTTGCCAATACTTACGATTTTAGACATCTTTTGTAGACTGCTTAGACATAGTCTGTGGACCTCTAGGGGTCTGCAGAGTGCAGACCACAGGTTGAAAACTACTTTATGCAGTGCATGAATCTGACTTGGGTGTAGAATTGGTGTGGGTCACAGAAGAAGCAGCAATTTTAAACTAGCTCCTCATAAATACTGTTCGCTAAAAATGGCAATCTGTGCTTGGTAGCAGTCCAGAACTAATGTCTGAAATGCCCTGGTTGTGTTCTGGGGAAAGACTGGAGTGCCTCTGCTTATATTATGCTTGGCTCTGGCTCTGTTTCATAAGCACCAAGACCAATGCATTGCATAGTGTCCTTAAAAGATCTGTGAGGAGGTTGTGGCTTTGCCTGTCCTTCTTATAAAAGGGTAGAGATGGCCAAAATTTTCCAGACATTGGAAAAAATTGTATAAAACTACTTCTTTTAACCAGCAGAAAAGGGCTCTCTTCTTTCAAACATTAGTAGATAAGACTCTCTCTAACTACGTTGAAATGTGTAGATTGTAAAAGCAGTAAACAGTCCTGTTTGTCCTTCTTGATATAGAAATCATCATATACCTTAAACTACCTACAACTCCTGTTTAGTGCATGGGACATATAGCAGTAGCAGATGAGACGCTGTCTTACTTTTGGCACCCCATCTTATTTCTGTCATGGTAGTGACAACATTTTTTGGGGGGGGGGCGGTGTCTACATTGAGTCTAAAGAAGATTTAAAATTTGGATGATGGACTGACCAGAACAATTTAAGACCATTTCAGAACAGTTCTTTGTAGTCCTTTGGCCACCCAGGGAATTCAGCACGTAGATGATTCATGCATCTTCTCCCATGAGTCCTGACATAAGGAACAGTTAGAGGTGGGCAGGAAGCAGATGTGGGTCATGTGACTGGAGCATTTGGGACTTTTTCTCTTCTGGATGCTACAGGAGCCACAAGCAGCCATACAGGGCTCCTGTAATTTAAGGATCTGACTGTGCAATTCTTGGTACCAGTCACTAGAGCAGCCCTGAGGGGAAACAGCAGAGGGGTCCAGGTCTAAGGCCTTGAAGTAACTTGCATCTGCCTGGAACAAATATGGAAAGCCAAATTATGCAACACTTCCATCTTGCACAGGGTTGGGCCAGGTGACTGTAGCCAGTCTCTGGGTAGCAGAGGCAATGTTTGCATCTTAGACATCTCTCAGCAGTAAATTAGCTAACTTTGGGACTGAGAGCAGTGAAGCTATAGCAGCACAGGGGGTTCTGCATCCTGTGCTGAAGACTTAAGTATTTGGTGGTTGAAATCCATGGCTCCTTAGTTAAACTATCACTACAGCCTGTGCTAACTAAGCTAAGGCTAGCTCAGTCTGTGGACACAAGCTGCCGTTGCACCTGTTTTGACTTGCCCTTTGGTCATTCTCTGATCCTTTGGAGTCACCTGAATCACTCTGGCTAATAACAAAACCTTGTGATATTATATTAAGTACTTTAGTTAGTTTATAAAGTGCAAATCTACTAGGGTTGCCAACCCTCCAGAATTGCCCTGTAGTCTCCAGAAATTGGATATAAATCTCCAGGAGACTGCTGAGAGTCACTCGGGAGATAAATGACAGGGCATTCATTAAAATAAATATTAAATGTTGAATCTGATTTTTTTTTTTTTAATACAGTAGTTCAGTGAGTTTTTTAAATGTAATAGTAATGTGCATTTGCCTTCCTGATGTAAAGTCTACTTACTGTAATCCGTAACTGATATACTGTACGCAAGGACACGGGCACATTTGTGTTGTCTCGGGCGCATTGGCGCTCCGGAAACCTCCCAGAATAGATTCAGAGTTGGCAACCCTAACCCTGTCTTCTACTTGACTTCAGATTAGCAGGCTAACTGTGTGACAGCATCAAGTCAGATGTACAGGCCTAGGGCAGGGTGTTCTAGCTCTTCTATGCGAACTCGTTCTGCTCTCACCCAGATATTAGCCCTAAATGCCCCCACAAGGCATTGTGCTTCATGGGAGGGGACTGTGGTGTTTACACCTGATTTTTGACTGGTCAGTTTTGCACCGAGAGCTCGCGCTCGGCGAGGCGCAGGGCATGCTCAAGTAAGGGTTTGAAGAGGCGCCCATTGCTATCTTCTGCTCTGTGTTGCACTTCAATGTACAGTGCAGATGGCCTGCCCTGCGGGCTCCTACAGTCTCTTGCTGATCTCTAGATAGCTCTTTTGAGAGGCTTCTCCTGTTCTGCAAGCTCAAACGCAGTGTAATGGAAAAATGTAGAAGTGAGGCCTGGCTGCACGTCATGTGGTATCTTAGCAACCTACCACTGTACTCCATTCTTTAATATGCAGGCTTTCCTGCCCGCTTCAATACAGTGATGAAATGCAACATTGAGCACTCTCTCCCCACCTCCCCCACAGTCCCCCGCCCCAACCAGTGCAGTGGTTGAGAACAGGGAAATACCAGGGCTTTCTGCTGTCACTGTAGCCTGCTGTGCGCTAACAAAGAAGTAACTTATGAGCTTCACAAAGAATTTCACCAGCCATCAAAGCCAACAGAAGAGCTGGCAGTGGGCCATGGTGCTAATATCAATATAGGAAAAACAGCAACTTGCTTCAAAGTTGCTACGACATTTCCTATTTTTAGGCTAACAATCCCTGTTTTGCTGTACACCACCAAATGTAAACAAAGAATTTAGACCTGTTTATGTTGCTTTGTAGTAAAGCCGAAACAACAGGAAGCTGGAAACCATCAGGGTGTCTTTTGGAAGCTATTACGAGCCTCTGAAACACTCTAAACTAAAACTGTAAAATGTCTTGGTTATAACCACACTGGGAGGCTTACCCTCCTCTGAGCAGGAAAACCCCAAAGCTGAATTCTGGAGTCGCCATGTATCAAAAGAGCTCATTCATGCTGTCTCCATGCAGGCACCACCATCTGTCAGCCAGAATATGGGCATAAATAATTGTGGTGGCACCTCTGACTGGCTACAAATCCAGCCTCTTCTGGGGCTAATGATTCCTTCACACCCCTTCTTTCAAAAACTCACTGTCCCCCTTTTCATACGTGGAACTAGGGAGGGTAAAACAAGGCTGCTTAGAAATGCGTGGCGTTGGTGGCTTTGAGTACAGTCTAACATCATCCAGTTGCCGTGTTCTTTCTCCCTTGTCCATATGATGATCTTCAGTAAGGGAGCATGCCAGGATCTTGCCCACTATAGATGGAAACTTCCCACCTGACACCACTTCGGGGATGAGCAGAGACTAGAACATCAGTTCCGCAATGATTTTTTCCCCTGTAATAATTGGACCAATGCCATATTGACAATCTTTCTTTTCCCTCCCCCCTCACCTAATGACTCCTTCATTCCACAACTATTGTATCTTGGCTGATTTATAATCATTCCACTGGTACTTTGGTGTTGGAAAAGGAAATACGTGTATATTTTGGCTAGCCCAAGATCAGCTGTCATTTGTGTTTTTAAGTAGCAAAAATCCCCTTCTCCTTAGGCTTAAGTGTTCTCTTGCCTATCTTGAAGTTGCATATTGTTAGCAGAAAATGAACTTATAGTTCCAGTGTTTCATATTGGCTCTGGAAAGTAAACAGAAGGTTTGAGAGGGCACAAATTTTATTTCAGCTTTAGTGAAAAGCCGCTTGTTCGTTTGCTCAAGCTGTTGATCCAGTTGTAGCAATGACTGGGTGGAATATAGGGTAGTGATATGACTGATTACTTTTATATGCTTTATACACCTTGACTCTCTTCCTATCGTTTTACTCCTTTCAAATGAAGGGAGACGTGCTCACCCTTGCTGCAAAGCAACTCTTTTCTGTGTAGATATGTCAGCACCCTGTGTTGCATCATTCCAACTGATCCCCATCTCTGTATGGAAGATCTGCGTCCATGCTCAATACATGTCTATCATATACTTTTATTGGCTCCTCTTTCTAGGAGGAACCTCTCTTAAACAGTTGGTCTAATCTAGCAGTTTACTCCAACGCTTGTGGCTTAGCCACATGAAAAATAAAATGTTTCTAAAGGGAGTACAAAATTAAACTGCTCCCTAATACAACAAGCTCAGTTTTAGAGTTATCAGCATGGCACTAGAAATGGCAGTTATTGGATGCTGCCTACATGTTTAAGATAGTTAGACTAAATTTTGCCCTTGAAGGAGTTTTATTCCATTGCTTCCTCCAGTGTGCTGTCAGTTAGCATATAAATACATAAGAAAGAAGTACTAAATGAATGTGCAGTAACCACTGTGCAGTAGCATCTCATTTAGATGTGCTCTTAATTTACTTCACAGTGCCCACAAGTTTGTAACAGGTAAGCTTCTTCTGCTTTGTTCCTTTCCACTGAGGAGTAAGAGCATGCAAACCAGCAGGTACTTTGGAGTAGCTTATATAAGTAGTACTTGCTTATACAAGTACTAAATAAAGGCGCAGTAACACCCATGAATACCATTTTTTTGTGATGCCACTAAGCAGTAGCATCGCATCACAGTTTTTGCCACGCGATGCTAATTGTGCAGTAGTATCAGGTTACTGCGCAATCCGCATCTTGTAGATGTACTCAGTAAATAACATAGCCAGTACCTGAGGCCTTCTCTGATGTAAATATAGGCCTGCCAATAGATGTCACTTTGTACTATCAGACTGTCTGTCATTTTTGAGCAGAACTGGTGTAGCTCTGCTGGCAGAAATCCCACTCACTAGTAGAGCTGGGGTAAAACTAAGTGCCTGGCTACCTTAGGACTGCTGCAGTAGTTGAAGCGGCAAGAACCCCGTGATTATGACTTCATTGTTGATAAACTCCATGCCATACTACATATCTTGATTATGCCTCTCTTAAATCACTTTATGCAAGCACTTAGTTTTGAAAATTGCATGGGTGTTACTGTTTTTGTATCCTGGAACCATAAACCTGGATTACCATAAATGGCAGCTAAAGTGCTGATTTATTTTGTAAAATAAAAAGCACCACCTCACCAGACCTGCTCCTGTGCTATCAGATTTGCTTGCTTGGCTGAACTGTTTTGCTGGTCTTTATTCCAGCAGATCAGAAGCAGTCATGTGAGTGGGCTGGGTTCTACTTCTGAGCAGATATTGACCAGATGGTTAACTAAGGGTCAAATGCCACTTTTAAATTTTGAGGCTAGTGGAGTTTCTCTGGAACTGCACCAGGAAAAAACTAGTCATAGGGGTAAGTGAAATGTGGGCTAGTGTCACTGCCCTTTTTTTTGTGTTACAAAGGGGTCCCAAAGAACAGAATCGGTTCCTCCAGAATCTTTATGCAGATGACTGGGCGGGTTTGTGAGAAGAGAGTATTTGAAAGCTCCCTTTGCACTGCCCAGTGGTTATGCAAGCAGCCCTGCAGAAACTATTTTCCATTATTAATGCTCAAAAGAAAGTTCCATTTTCCTGTTTCAGATGAGCATTTCCCCTTTGGGTTAGAGAAACCACTTCCTCCTCAGCACCCAGTGGAACACTGTAAACACTAGTTAAAGCAGTAAATTCCCTTCTGACTGCTCAGGTTTCTATTGTAACTCGAACATGCTAGGTGCCCGTGATTCTTTTTCCTCGACTTGGCGCTGCTGGGAGAATGTAAGCAGGAATGATTGGCCTTTTGGTAGTGAAGGAAGATCACCCATGAGATAACCACAGTTTATATAGGAGCTCAACAATGCAATTCCCTTAAGTATTTACAGTCAAAATCCTCTCATTGTTTTTCTGGCCATACCTCTGGGCATCAATGTTAGTTTTAAGCTGAAAACATAACAATCAGTGTTTATGAGAACAATGTTAGGGGCTGGGTGCATTTTGATGGTGTTCCTCTCAGCTCTGAATCCTTGGTTCCAGCTCCCATATTTAATAAGTTTATTGGGTCAGTAGATAGAGGTAGTTAGCTATGCACAATTGCCCGTGGGGCAGGGGGCTGGACTTGATGATCTTCTGAGGCCCCTTCCAGCCCTAACGTCTATGAAATCAGGCAGAAGGCAGGGTCCGTTTTGGCCCAGACTGTTCAGTAGGTGGCCTACAGGCCACACGAGGCCCATGGGGCCCTTGTAGCTGCAATTTCCACAGCCATACAGTGGAGGAGAGCTGGGGGGAGGAGGTACAAGCTGTCATTGCTGCCTGCACAGTGGGGGCAGGATCCTGGCACTCTGACCCCCAGCCACAGGGAAGTTGGACAGCTCTGGGTTAGTTTAAAAGGTGCACTGCTTTCTGCTGGGTAGGTAGACTTGACAAGCCAAAGCCAAGAAGGGTTGTGGAAAAAAAAAAAAAAAAAGGGTGGGGGGTAGCTGTAAAAGAAACAAGTAGACAACACCCATCCCTTCCCTCTAGCTAGCAAGGAAGCCTCCTTACTTGTCATCAGTTTTTTTTTTGGCTTTCCCCCAAGCTGTGGGGCTGCTCGCTCATCTGTCACCTTTATCAATGAAAAGGGAAACCACAGTTTGCTGACCACAGCTGACTTGTTACTGCCCTCCCAGTGTTCAACAAGGATAACCATTTCTACTGGCCTACTTTTGCAAGTGTCTTTCCATGTGGTTAATGCACTTCTCCCAGCTGAAGTACTGGATGAAGGAGGCACATTCTGTAAAACTAAGTGGCCTTGGCAGTGCCTGTTTCAGTAGCTGAGCTGAGCATCTTCTCATTTGCTAAAACACAGGTTTTTTGATGACTTCCAGCTAAACGGGAGAGAGTGTGTGTGGTGCTGGAGATCTCTTAAAGACCTAGGTGACACTGTGAGGTTGCCCTGACTTCTGATCACTGTTGATTTGACCTCACAGAAGTAGTTCTGCTGTTGTAGGCCAAAGAGGCACTTGATGAGACATTCATACGAACTTTTCACTCTTGATTATAATATCAAAGTTCATCATTGTCCACACAACATACTGAGCTGATGGGGAGCTAATATTTTTTGACTCTTCAGCTATGTTCCTCCACCCACTTTCCCTCCCAATGACTTTTCTCTCTCCTCTGCTATTTTCCCCACAGAGGCTCAAACTCCTAAGTTTAAGATTGTAGGTCCAATAAAGTGCTTGTTTCTCATAGAAAGAACCAGGTCATTAGACTTAAAGTTTTGCTGTTATCTACACTTGCTAGTGACCAGTGTTTTCTCTTGCATAGCTTTTGACTCCAAGGATGTGAAAGCTGTATTTAGACCCAGAATTTCAATTACTGCATCAGCTGCAAGTGTGTGCACATCTTTTACAGTCCTTAGTAATGAGTAATGGTTATGCATGTGGGGGAAATTGATTTTTAGTTTACTTACCATGCTGGAATCTGGGAAGCAGTTTCTCTACTGAGACCAAGCCTCCTGATCAAGAGCGTCTTAAAAATAAAAAAAGAAACTAACTATAAGCAATCCTTAAGTGTCCTCTGGGAAGAATTTGAGGAACAGCTTTGCTGACACAAGCTAGTTCTCTTCTCTTGTAGGAGCTCACCTGCTTGGGACCATATGATAGTCCCTGCTGTATAGTAGCCTTACTCAGTTATAGCAAATATCCTGACTATAGCACAGAACTAGGGCAAAAAAGAGATTCAGGAGTTAGGGAAGAAGACCAGCACTTCTGTCATAAGCATTTAGGAGCATCCATGAGCTTTGGAGTATGTACTGCAATAGTGTGGATGCTACTTTCCCAGTTCTTAGGCCTACCCTCACCAGCTAACAAAACAGGGAGCCTGCTCTTCTATTGTGCCCACCTCTACTTTCTTAAGGTTATTGTATTTCCAGTATAGAAATGGGGGAGGGGTATGTGATTGCGGGGGAGGCAGTGGTACGCCTGTGCCATGCCTCTGCCCTGTACAAATGTGAAACCTTATACTCTATGGCAAGGAGAGGATTTAAGTTTTTAAGTAAAACAGACTAACATAACTTGCTAGGCAGAAGGCAGGGCAAAGTGGCACCTTTATAGGCTAACTCATTAAAAGATGCATGTGCTTTTGTTGGCGACAACTTGCTTCATGAGATGCTAGAATGGATTTACAGAGGTTGGGGATACTAAATAACTTTAAGAAGTAAGGTGATTTAAATACAAAGGATAGGAAAATGTAGATCAGTTTCCTTGGGTAAAACCAATTATCTTTTATTAGACCAATGCAAAAACAGTAGCTACAAAAATTCTTCATTAAATATATCCAAATTCTTCATTTCAAGCTTTCAGGTACAAATACTCTTTGTCAGGGAGAAGAAGTGTCCGCAGTTGGTCTGTGCTCTTCCTGGATGGAGTAGTAAAGAAGCTAGAGGCCAGTACATATGCAAGAAAGCCAGTCAGTTAAAATGTGAATTGAAGTAGTCAGTAAGTAAGAAACACGTGGGGAAGGAGAATGAATGTAGATATAGTCAATGGATGGGGGGGGAGCGGATGAATAAAGCTGGTAAGAAATGGAGAGGTACTTGGGGAGTCAGATGTTAGGCAGGTTATATAATGTGTCATAAATCCAAAGTCTATATTTAGTCCATGATTTTTTGTATCCAGTAGATTGATGCAATGAAGTTCATAGGCTTCTCTGTGGGAGGTATTTTGTAAATTCCCTCTGAGGATTAGAACTGTGAGATTGGAGAGAGTGATTTTTTTTTTTTTTTGTGAGAAATGTGCCCCCCACAGGTAACTGGGTATTCCTGTCTGTGATAGAATCTTGTCTCTGTGTGTTCATTCTGGTACAGAAAGGGAAAGGTGGGTTGAAGAGATCAAAAAAGATAAATAAAGCAGTTAATGTATTCATGGACAGACCCATTATAAAAGTTTCTTCAGGTAATTGGATAAGAATCCAGAGTCTCTGAAACCATATGTAGCACGATCCAATTGCAATGATTTTCTTGGCCTGCAATTCTGTGGGTTTTTTAAAGAACAAGTACCCTGAGGTCAGGGTTGGATTGCTTAGGGAAGTTAAATTGTTCTTCTATTGGGTTTTGCAACTAACGTGGCTAACATAACCTGCTGTTCATTGTGCACTCTGTGTAGGCCAGTTTGTTCCTCAGCCTGGCAATACTTACTTTTGAGCTCTTTCTCTGTGAGATGACTCCTCTGTATTACAAAAATCAGTTCAGCAGAAGTCATGACTTACAGAAGCTGCTGTGAAAGTGATGGGACTTCTTCCTCCACTTAACAAAGCATTTGCAGTTGCCATACCAAAGCAGGAGAAACAATAAAACTTAGACTAGCTCTTTAAATCTTCTAAGCACTAGTAAATATAAACCAAAGAACTAAACTGATTTTAAAGGGAATTAAAAGGCTACAGCTGTTCAACATTACATATTCAACTTTAGGGTTGAGTCATGCCTGTGAAATTCATGATGATTCCCCCAGATCAGTCTCTTACATTCCATGTGTCTAATGCAAGTGAATAAACTCAGACAAGGTTCGTTGGGTGAAACTCGTGATTTTTGAGTGGTGGTTTTTTTTTTCCCCCCCAAAAAATGTGACATAAAGTAAACTTGTTCCATGCATTTGTCTTTTAAGTAGAGCAAATCTCTACTAAAAAAAACAACTCCCTCTCCCAGAACACCCCAACTTTAAACACTCATTCAGTATTTCTCACTTTCACAGGAGAATTACATGCAGTCTATAGAGAAACTTAGCAAAAGGCAAATGGTGTAGTGTAATAGCCTAGTACTATAGGGATGAGCTAAATAAAAGATAGTAAATTAAATACTTTTTTGCATCTAAACACTGTTCTACTACTGTGTATCCCCATCTGTAGGGCTTACATAATCCCTTGCTGAGCTGGTTTTTCAACAAGGCTTCTAGAAATTTTAGTGTGGAGCTAAATCACTGGGATTTGGAGCTTTCATATTAATTTCTGCTTTAAATCAGCTTCATAATAAGTAGGTTTTAACTTTCTGCCTTGTACAAGGTTGGGGAGCTTCTTTTGGCTTTTTCACTTCTAGAACATTTTTTTTTAAATGCATAAATCACCCTCTTTAAGCATTGCTAGAGAAGTAGACCATTACAGATGGCTAATCGACTTGGCTACAAATCAGTCATCTCCTGAATCAGCCTGTATACTCTCAGCCTGTTAAAATGCCAGGCCAAACAGAGGCATCTTGTATTATTATGTATTAAAGTCTGCCCTAGATCAGCCCTTGCTTGGGATGGCCATCCACCAAGAGTGCCCTGCCACTTGCACGCAGCGCTAGTAAGAATTGCCATGGTGATATCCAAGGGGAGAAATAGGACTTGGCTGGCCAAGCCCCGAGTTTATTCTGAACTGCACCCTAAAGCTAATAGGAAACCAATGCATAGCTTCCTGCCTACATATTAGCACCTCCTATTGAATTCTTCTGCTGACTGGGACTAGCTCATCTTTAAGGTATCTTACCAAGTGTCTCTAAGCAGGGCAAGTTACACAGCGCGAGTCAAACTAACCTGTAAAATAAATAAATGCCCACATGGAACATGAAGGAGTAATAGTTTCATCTGACCTATTACAGTACTACCGCTGAAAAAAGTGGTATGGTGGGGAGCCAGTCATTTAAGCACTTGCTTGCTTTCCTCTGGGCTTGCCAGCCATACCCATGGAGCTGTCTCTCTGTTTTGTGGCTTTATGGTTCCTATCAAGCACTTTCCCTGCAGCTGATAACTTTTCTAACTGTCTTCCAAGAACAAAGCTCAGTTACTGACCCTGGTGGGTTTTTTTTTTTTTTTTCCTGCAGACCTATAGCCTACTACAACTTGCTGTCGTCCTAAACTTTCATGGTGGCTTTTAAGAATAGAACACCCTCTGACTTTTAAACTGCAGCCCTCTGTTTCATAGTTTCATAGTTGGTAGGGTCGGAAGGGACCTGAGCAGATCGTCAAGTCCAACCCCCTGCCATGGCAGGAAAGAGTACTGGGGTCATACGACCCCAGCAAGGTGATCATCTAGCCTCCTCCTAAAGACTCCCAGGGTAGGAACCTGCACCACTTTGCTTGGAAGTTGGTTCCAGATCCTAGCTGTCCTGACCGTGAAGTAGCACCTCCTGATGTCTGGTATGAACCTACCCTCTGCCAGCGTGTGACCGTTATTTCTAGTCACTCCTGGCAGTGCTTGGGGGAACAGGGACTCCCCCAATGCCTGCTGATCCCCTCTGACTAGTTTGTAACAGGCCACTAGATCCCCCCTCAGCCTTCTCTTGTGGAGGCTGAACAGGTTCAGGTCCTGCGGCCTCTCCTCATAGGGCCTGCCCTGCTGTCCCCGATCATGCGAGTGGACTATTGAAATTTTGTGCTGGCTTCATGTTGAAATTGTTTGTGGCTAGGAATCAAAAACAAGCCTGGAACCAACTTTGTATTTGGCATCCAGAAGGGATGATCTCTGTTCTCTCAAAATGCAGGTGATAGTGCTCTTTATTTCAAAAGCCTGTGCTGTTAGTTACCAGCTAATAGGTTAATGATGGCAGGAGGAGGAGGGGTCCTTTCAGGGCAAGTCAAATAAGAATAGGAAACCAGGGTTGCCTCAGTAATGTGGGGCTGATGTACAGGACAGCCTGGGCCTTGGTCTTTTTTTTTCTTTTTTTTTTTTTTACCTGATCTGTGGCCAGCAAGAGTCCACGCACTTCAACCTTACTTCATCTCTTTACAAGTGAAAAGAGACTCTTTGCTGTTGCCATTGAAGTCGGTGGCAAAGCCCCCACTAACTTCTCTAGTGCTTATGGTCAAGCCCCAGGACAATGTGTTATATTTGTCAAGTGCAGAAAGCAGCACTCTGTAAAGAAATGTTTGAATAGCTGCTTTGTTTGGCTACTCAGCACCTTTACTTGCTGTTAGTGTGCACTTTGCGGTGAAGACTTTCTGTTCCCCTAGGCTGGGGACCAGGAGCAGTGTCATCTGGGCCATGGGCCTCCCCATGGTCTGGATGTTTGGTGGCATGACAAGTGGTGGCAATATCCATTGCTACAGCTCCTGCAGCCATGGCAATTAACACAAGCTGCTTGTCCTCCCACCGGATTTTGAGATCAACAGGAAACCCCCACAAGCCAGATCCAGAGCACAGAGTTGCATCATTTGGCCTGTAGGGCTGGATGGGCAGGGCACTGCTGCCCTAGACTCTTCAGGTGTGGTTGATTTGACTGCATTCTGCCTGCCAGTGAGTGTATCCTTAATCTATTGAGCTTCAAAACTTGCCATGCACTTGCAGAGCAGAAACGCTATGATTTAGGTGGCTACACACATACCACAAATTGCAAATGCCTATTCATGAGCCATTCCTTCTCCAAACTGGAAATTGCTTAGCAAAGCTAATTTGGGTCTATTTAATGAAGAATAAATACATTTTAGAAATCTGGATCTGTTCCCAAACAAGAAAATTGGCTGTGCTTGTCTCGCACAACTTTAAATTAATAATTCAACCAGCTTAACTGGAAAACCAGTTATGACTAATCCATATTAGGAAACTAAGCTGTTTAAAATAAGGACTCTTTCAAGAGGAAATATCAGAGGCACAGCTATGGATATGGGACTCAGTGGCTTTTGAGACCCAGTTCCAGCTATGCCATTCAGTTACCTACTGTGAGGCCTTAGATAAATGCATCTTTGTGAAATAGGAAGTGGAGGCTTTGTTGCTAGAGGGTTGAGTGGTATAGTTGTGCAATCGGTGCTTAATGGTTGTTAAATACAATACCTCACTCTTAATTTGTGCTATTCCCCTATGGATGTTAAAAATGCTTTGTAAAGTAGGTATTCTTCCTGTGTTATGGGTGGGGATGGGTGGGAGCAGAACATGGTTTGAGGTTCAGGTTGTAAACATGCAGTCATTTGGAAATATAGTAAGGGTGACTTGCACTCCACATGCTCCCTCAACAGCCACTTCCTTTTGTTATAACGATATATTTTGTACCAGAGAAGAAGCTCTTGGGGCTGCATTTTCAGCCTCCATTTCTTCATGCCTATAATGCAGGAAGAAGTTTGTAAGACTACTCTAGCAAACTATTGCTTTCTTAAAAGCTGGAATATTTTCATGTGATCTGGGCAGATGTTACTAGATCCTGTAAATCTTACCAAGGCTGTTGTGCAATGATTATTACCCAGGGTGCTGCGAGATCCTTTTTTTTTTTTTTTAAGGGTGCTGGAGTGTGCCATGCAATATTAGCACTGTTGGGTATGCAAACATCTACACAATATTCATAAGATACAACTAGAGTTCGAAAATAGGAATCTACAGTGTCAAAAACATTCTGACCTCTTCGTCCTTCCAAGTATCTTTGCACCAGAAGAACTGTTCTATTTTCAACACAGCAAAAAAAACACAAGTTAAATTGTTTTTTGAAATGGGGTGTCATTAAATTCAGAAAGGTTATGAAAGTGTGCCTTGAGCCTGAAAAGGCTGAGAACCACTGATTTAGTGTTAAGAGCAAAACCTTGACTACGGAGGGGGAAAAATACTGATAGGGTTAATCTCTTGGAGGAAGAGGAACTCCCACTGAAATTCGATGGGAGTTGCTTGGTCAGTGCAGCTTTTGAAAAAGCAGAGTATCTGAGGCAATGGAAATAATATGCATGTTATGAGTTTTACATAATATCTGCTAAATACAATGGAATCTTGGAAGTTGTGGGGAGTGGAGCCAACCAATAATTTGGAAATGTCTTTATGGTGGGGAGCTAACTGCCTATCCTGATGACACCCCTCTGAGACAGAGGAGGAAGAGTGATTTGCCCAGCGTCCCCCACAAGAAATGGAGCATAAAGCAGAGGTTCTCCGGAGTCCCAGGCTAGCTTCCTACCCACTAGACCATCTTCCCTGCCAGTAACTGGGAAAGGCTGGTGCTGGTCACGAGTGTCCTGGCTCTACAGATACTACGGTGATGGGGGCAGTATAAGAATGTGATGGCAGCGTATTTAAGATTTGGAATGAGCTGCTGAAATTTTAATTTGCACAGATTAGGGATATGATATACATTTCACTGAACAAAGTTTGAGCATCCCTTGATTTCAAGGTCTTTCCACTGTAAGCTAGTGCTTTAACAAGTGAGCTGGCATGTAGGCAGCTTGTGCTCTGGCAGTAGAAAGCCCTGAGGAGGTAAGGAAGAGTTCCTTGATGAGGAACAGTGTCAGGGTGGCTCCAGTTCACAAGGCCAGTTCCCTTTCACTCTCTGCATTTTCACAATTTGGAAAGCAAAAGGTTCAGGCTTCATAACGCACAATAGTGAGCAAGTAGAAAGCTGCTGATATTCCCCCACCCCTCATAGCCCCTCCAAGACTAAAGGGTTGCCTAAAAAGGGAGATGGATAGGCCTGGTGGGATGGAACCAGAAGTTGCATTCTTCCTTTACTTTTTGATCAGGAAAGATTGCACAGCAGATGTCTAAGCCTTGAAAGAAAAGAGCACAATCTGAGCCCTGTCACACACTTGTGATCATGCGCCAGAAGAGATGCCGTACAGCTTTCTACTCCGTAGCCTCTTGTTGTTCAACCATGTTTTTGCTCCCGTCCGTGCCAGGACATTCCGATGCTCTGAGGCCAGGTTTTCAAATGTGGTTCCAGGAGGGAGCTATTCAGCCTGAAGCACCTACCTGCCAAGGCTTGAACACAGGTTGTGTTGTTGCCATCTGCATGGCAGTGTCTTTATACAATAAACAAAGCTGGCCTCCCTATCACTTCTGGAGGGACAAGGCTTTTCCAGTGGAGGGAAACAAATCATCACTAGGGAAACCTTAACTACTTTTTTTTTAAGGCCAAAAGAAAACATTCATTCTTTTAAACATGGAAAACTAAATAGCCTCTTTTTCCTTGGCTGCATGTACTGTGGCCTCAAAACAGGCTGACACGAAATTAACTCCATGGGTAAACATACTGCATGCCTGGGTTTTCTCTCTCCCTCCCTTTAAAGGATTCCACTAAATACTGTGTTCAACTTGTCCTCCTTCCTTCTCTTTTTGTGGGGGTAGGGGATATAGCAGTGGGTTCTGGGAGCCACTAGCTAATCACTACACCTCTAAAGGTTGCTAATTACAAACTCCCCAGCAGCTATCAAGTGCTGCTGCAAATCTGATCCTCCAGGGACTTCTCATAATGCAGCAAAAAAACCCCTCCTGTGGCTGGAGTTCCCTTTTTGGACCGGCTTAATTGCCATACAGCAAAAGGAAAGGGGGCAGAGAACACTGCTTCTCACGGTGACATGTATTAATGCAAACTTGAAGCAGCTCGGGCCCAGGGAGCAAAGGTTCTTGCAGGCTTTGCAAACTTTGATCTCAGTAAAGGCAATCACAGCACGTTATTTCTAGTCGTTAAGGAAATATGAAATGCAATGGTGGTCACGGATAGTTTGCAGGCATTAACCACCCCAACCATTACTGAAATGCCACACTAGCAAAACTGGGACCGGTTGCTGGTTCCTGGCACACATTTTATAAGTTACACTTAGTTCACTCCATCCTACTATGGAAGGGGGGGGGAGGGGGAAGGATGCCAAGGATTAAATTTGTCAAAATCTAAATGGGTGGGAGTGTCTATAAATAGAGCTAGCAGCCTGGTCTTTGATCCTCCCTCTGCTCTTGAGCTCAACTTCTCTGGCTCTTGTTTGCTTTTCCAAAAATGGATGAATGGATAAACCTGTTTATTCTGGGCCTGACTTACAGAACTACTTAGCATCTGCAGTTCTAGTGAGAACAGTAGGTTGTCGGCCCCTCTGTACTGGACTCTTTACTAGGATCTCCCCTCGCACTCCACCAAAGTGCCCCTTGAAGTCTACCTCTAGCTTTTGGTCTGTTAAATAAATTCTTTCAAAATCTCCCCGGAGGTAGAGGTGGGGAGGAAGTTTTCTTCAGCATAGGGAGAGGTCGCTAACTACAAGCTCCCTCTGCATTCTCTCTCCTTTCTTGTAAGCCTAAGGTCAAGTTAGATCTTGACTCTGACATAATGTGCTGGAGTTCATAACAAAGAAATATTTCAGTACAAGTCTGATCCCAGCATTTTCCAGGAACAACTGGTCTATAAAACTGTAGGAAACTATAATTGCAGCAAATTAAGTTGGTCACCACAGATCTCTGGCTGCATACATAAGGGAAACAATACTGTTACAATTCAGTCGAATTCCATGCAAGTATGGGAAGCATGAGCGGATGGATGCTCTCAGAAGGCACATCTTAGAGCAGTTATTAGTTTCACCTGCTTAACGGAAAGCTGTCTGCCATAAGGAAAATATGTACAGTAAATGTTGAGCTGATCTGTCACGTTTTGTTTAATGCAATTAGACATCATGTTTTCTCTGACCTTTTGGGTTGGCACTCAGTTTTCATATGCTGCACCTTCCATATGAAGCATTGACAGATGGGAAAGCCTACAGTTTTTGCTTTCCGTATCTGGAGCCTAAAGACACAGCAGATAAATAAAATGGTGTCTTCTTCGCCCTCTTCCCCCACCCATTGAAAGGGAGTATTCACAGCCAGAGTCCTAATCCTACATCTGCTGTAACCCTCCCTTACTGAGGGCACTGCACTCTGTGTGGTGGGGCCTTACATTATCATTCAGAAATGTACAGAAAGAAGCTAGCAAGTAGCTACTGCTTTCTTGGGGCAGAAGAAAGTGTGAATTTTTTAGCTCCTACGTTCCTTTTAAATTAATCTAATGCATCAGATCCTTGTTATAGTATTTAGCCCACTTCCATCAAACTGCCTGTGTGAACAGTGGAGCTGTACACTGAATATATTTGCATAGTCGCTGGAAGATTTAGCACAAAATAGCTCATCTCTTGGCATTTGGTGCTGTGGCTGGTGAAATGTAGTGTTCTCTCACTGAGTCAAACAGCTTCCATCCCTGCCCTGCTTAGATGCACAACAGCCTGATGGTTGCAGCCATTGCATTAAATTAACTGGTGTTCCCTTATCATTTGGTAAGATGGGCTCTGTCAAACACCACTCCCTGGGCCCTGCCTAGAGTGCATGGCTATCTTTGCATGTCTTAAGTTTATTTCATACAAAGTGAGAGCTCACTTTTGGCATATGAGTAGTCCCATTGACTTAGTTTAAAAATTCTTTGTGTATATGCTTTGAGAGAGAACTTCATGGACCAGATATTACCAAAGGACTACCCTAATGAAGCATCATAATACTTTTATTCTGGATCTGTGTCCCTGCTGTTTCCCCTTTGTGTCTGCAGATTTGTGCAGCTGCAGCTAGCTTACCTAACTGTCCATTCATACTTGAATCTGCCTTCAGGTAACTTGCTGAAATACAAACTAGCTGTTAGCAAAAGCCTGGAGGTGACCCTTTAATTCTACGCCAAAAACCAGTTTAAAGAACTTCAGTTAGCTGTAAATAGCATTAATGCTTCTGTTGTATCAGTAGTTCAGGGTGTGGTACTGTGGTGGAAACAGCAGGCAACTCTGGTGGAAAGAGCTGCTGTTTTCTAAACAGGGCTTGTAAAGTAAAACTAAAGCAATGCACTGCTCAGGAACTGAGTTTCTTCAGCTTTCTGACCACTCTTGTGTTGGTCTAGTATGAGTGGAATCCCAAGGCCATTTGTATGAAGTGAGTTCATCTTTGCATGAATTCAAGCTGATTTGTGGACAGACTCTTTTGGTTGGGATTCACGAGAAACAAAATATGGCTAGTGACTCTCATGGCCCCCTCCTGGAGAGTGGGCTGAGAACACACCTCACACTGTGGAGAACTGGAGATAGCACACTTGGCAAACCAAGGCAACAGTAGACAAGCTGGCCTTGCCCGGAAAAGAAAACTGTTTGGAGAACAAAGTAATAAGCCCCACTGACAGAATGCATGTTACATTTTATTTTGGAAGGAAGGGAGGGGTACCCCATGTATAGAATATACCATATCTAGGCATGCTTGCCAAAGCTGCTCAGCCTGCTGCTGGATGCTTAAATGTGTCTTGAAAAAAGGGCCATTCCTGCCAATGTCCTGGCTCTGCTGCTGCTGTATCGCAGAAGGTTTTAGTTAAGATCATTGTCTCCTGCTGACAGTGGAGTCCAGCCTGCTGGCTTCATGCCCTGCCTAGCTGCCCTCCTCATCCAGGCTGCTCTGTTTTTTCCCTCTCTGAACCCACCCTTTATCCCACAGAAGTTCCTCTGGGTAGGGTGAGATTATCTTCAAATAAACTGGAATACCAGGACCACTAGGTTTCCTTAGTGTGAATCTGCCAGAGAAAAACCACCGCCCCTGTGTTTCTTAAAATGGGAACTAATGGTCTCCAAGGTT
>NW_017728943.1:71978307-71979327 GCF_001723895.1 Crocodylus porosus | reverse complement strand
GATTTCATAGACATTAGGGCTGGAAGGGACCTCGGGAGATCATCGAGTCCAGCCCCCTGCCCAAAGGGCAGGAAGTCAGCTGGGGTCATAGGAGAATTGTCCATAGAATAACGTATTCGTATGTTGGCAGCTATTTGAACAGAGCAGTCGGGAGCACTTTTTTGTTGAAAAATAAAATGTAAAAGAGCCCCAGTAGGTTAGCCAGGAAAACAAGCTGTTCTTGTGCCGTTTTCTGAGAATAATGCATAATAAGCTGTGGGCTGATGGCACGGGAGAACTTTTTAATAAAGTAAACTTTCCTTTATTAAAGTGTGTGGGGAGGGGGGGAAGAGTATGACAAGCCAAATGTAAAGTAAGATGGCTCCTGCAGGAATTGCAGAGTATACACTGGCCTCCTGTTTGCAGAGGCTGCTGCCTTTCAGAGCTGTATACTGCCTAGGGTGAGGACTTGGCTAACTTTGGAGTTTCTACTGGGTGGGCTCTGGTGAAGTGCTACGTGGAAATGCTTTCTGTGAAGGTGGATTAGCTGTCATAGCATGGGTAAGCTCAGCCTTTCAAATTACATGCGACTTGCCTCCAACAAATATAAGCCAGTTTGAAAGCCTGACATCACTTGAATTCTCCTTAACATGTTGCAAAGTTCTGCGCACACCTGAAGTGGCAGTAAATATGCTGGGGATGCTCTCTGGCAACTTGAACTCAAGACCAGAGCTGCCGTCTGCAGCCCCTAGTTGTTTCCGGTTTTTGTGGGCAATCTTTCACACACCTTCCAAGTAAACCTCTTGGGTACTAAAATACAAATCCTATGAAAGATTTATTTCCCTCTACCGGCTCAATAAAAGGCTCCTTTTATTGGATCTAAGGGTCTGATTGCTTAGCAGGGCTGAGGGACAGTTAGCATGTGCAGGCTGATCCAAAATACAGTGACTGGTGTGAAAGAATCACTTCTCCAAAGGTGCGCATGAAACCAGGCAAGAACTGCATCAAAATGTTTTGTTTTGTTTTCCCCTTGTGGAGGTG
>NW_017728943.1:71949584-71978296 GCF_001723895.1 Crocodylus porosus | reverse complement strand
TGTAAATGTGCTGCGATTCTTGTAGCCATGCTTGAGGCTGGTTACTTTTCAACCTGGCTTCCTTGCCTTTTTAGGATTCTTATCTTGTTCAACTCAATAGAAAGTTCACTCCATAGGTTCAGTGGCCTCTAATCTACACTTGGCATGAACAGTTGCCAGGGGCAAGAGATTAACCCTTCCCTGGAGTTAAAAGCCTTAATTTTCTTGGCTTGGGGTCTGATAGAAGAAGGGAAATTGAAATCCATAGAGCAAAATTCATTAGCATGCCTCTCGTCAGAAAGCCTCAGCTGGAGGAAGGATCACGAAGGCTTGCAGTAGTCTTGGAGCTTCATTTTTTTTTTTTTTTTTTTTTTTTTTTGCTTATGCTTTTGAAGTACATCAAGCTTTTTGCTATAAACCTCTAACCACTGAAAAACAAAATCTTGGCTTGAGAACACTCGTTGCCTTGGCGTCCATCCTGGGCCTGAGTGACTTATGCTTCTGTTTGGTGGGAGGATTCCTTCTCTCTATTTTAGACGAGTTGGGTCACATTGCTCTAGAGCCTGAACTCCCAAGGAGACTAGAGTCTCTCTCTTTCTCTCTTAAATGACATCAGTCAGAACTTGAGTGCTATTTAAAAACAAAAGGAGGGGAAAACCCCTGGTGCTGTCTGCCAAGGGAGAACAAAGAACAGCCAAAGTGCATAGCTTCTGGCACTTTACATGGAAATAAAACATTCATCCCCATGTCAGGTAGGGAGCTGCCTGCTGCATCTTTGACCCAACCTGGCATAGCTACAGCTCAAATACAAAACAATCCTGAACACAGTGCTGGAGAGGGGGATGCCCTGGGTGATCTAATTCCAAGACGTTTCTCTGCCAAGCTTCTGGTCTGGTCCTGCAAACAATCCAAAGAGCAGGCTAACAGTTTCAATCCCAGGACAGTTACCAACATAAACCCTGGGTGAGGGATGGGAAAGGAGACGGTGCACAGGGATCCTTCCTTTTGTGCCTGACACTGGCTGGAACAGGCCCTGCGTGCCTTTGCTGTCCTGCAGGAGGCCAGTGCAAAGTATAGGGTGGTATGTTCTTTCTTGCCCATAGGCTGTTTGGGAAGGCATTCCTCAGATATCCCAGGAGGCAGAGCAGCTCTGTACCACCCTTACTTGCGTCTGCCCCAAATGGCACTATCTAGGGCAGGAGTGGCCAGTATGCGGTACGAATACCATAGGTGGCACATGGCAAACTGGGCAACAAATAGGGCAGAAAACAGATCAGCTGATCAAGCAGGGAAGGGGATCAGAGTGGCACTTGAGGACGGGTGTGGGTCTAATTGGTGGCACCCCTGCCAAAACGTTTGGCCCTTACCAACCCAGGGCAGACTGCTTGAACCTTTGACATTTAGCATTAACACTTAATTGCCCTATCACACTGTTTTCAGGCTATGGTCCATGGACCCCTGAGGGTCTGCAGACTGTTTCAAAGGGGTCTGCAAAAGATGATTATGATCAGTCAAAAGCATGCGAATACCCACACTTAAATTCCAAGGGGGTCCACACCTCTCTCTGAAACTTTTTAGGGGTCTACAAATGAAAAAAGTTGAAAACCACTGCTGTAGGACATCATCTCTCTCCAAGTGAGTAGAAGAGCCTGTTGTCTCAAAACACAGGACATCCCTTCAGATAATCAAGGTTTTTCTGTCTTGCGAAGACATCCTCTTGGCACTCTGCAAATCTCATGATTGCTCTGGAGCCCCTGCCCTGTAGCTTCCTACAGTGGAGATTACCAACTGGATGGTTCAGGAAATGGACACCTGTCAGCTTGCTTCATCCAGATAAAATTTCCTCTAACTACAGTAGCAGCTACTATACCAGCTGCCTGACTCTTGCCTGTGACTTTACTGCACCACATATCCTAGAAAAGGGTTTAGCTGATGAAGTTGTCAGACATCCTTTTCAGATAAATAGGAGTTCTGCAAATAGTAGGAGGGTATGATATGATCTTAGCTTTGTGGAATTATTGCATTTCAGGTTGTGCAAAAGAGGGTAATATAAATGCACATCCAATTTGGATTCAGTGAGTTGCGACTGTCCAGGAGAAAATCCCTGTTTGCCTCATTCTGTGCAATTTGATTTTTTCCATGGTCCCTGTTGCATACTGCCTGCATGCATAGTTTGTAGAGTCTTGCAGTGTTGAAAGAAGAAATACCTCTGCCTTTTTTAGTAGCTGTGTATCCTACTGAATGGATTTAAGGAAAACAACTTTTCTCAGGAAAGATTTCACATTTTGGATGTGGCTTTTCTGTGGTTTGAATACAGCCCCTCAGAAGGATTTACATTACTACAGTGTGCAATCTATCTAGTAACAAATTCCACGTCGGAGGTGAACTGTCCTCTCCAGTATAGTTATTCGCTTGCTTAAAACGGACTCAAAATGTGTTGACCAAAGCAGCTGTTTTTCACAGGGGAATAAAAATAAGCTTTTTGTATAACTTTTAGATGGATTCAAGTGGTAAAATCCATGTAAAAATTCTGGAGTTCATGAAAAATCTTGACTCCTCAAATTTGAATGTAATGGTTGCACCTCAGGAATGAGGCAATACTCTGCCCTTTCCCAAAGAAGAGCTCTGAGGAGTAGGGAGAAGATATCTAGTAACTGGTGCTGTATGGGACTCTCCTGATTTTCTGATCTTGCTTATCCCACAGAAAAAAGTGATTCCATTCACTTCAAGGTAGCTCCTCAACGTAAGTGGTGGGTTGGGAGTTGATACCCAGTAATTTGGCTTGGCACAGTGGTGATGGGGACAAAACAGGAGAAGGTTCCCCAATGCTCCTTTCCCTTCCAGCCTTTAACGTTTTCTCCACTGTCTAAAAAACTGCACTACACTAACGTGTTCTTTGGGCTGGATTTGGGTAGCAAAAACCCACTGTATTCACTTCCATGGCTTCTTTTCTTTCCCCCTTCCTCAGAGCAAATCATGGCGGAAGATCAAAAATATGGTGCAGTGGTCCCCCTTTGTTATGTCCTTCAAGAAGAAGTACCCTTGGATCCAACTGGCGGGTCATGCAGGTATGGGACATCAAGCTGTGCTATATAAAGCCCAAGGAGATGCTCCTGAGCATGAAACTAATGAAAGGGCAGAACATCAGGCAGTTTCTCGACTGTTAAGCTCATTAGCTGTGTTGGCCTAAATTGTCTCTGAATTAATTTCACAGTGTTTAATTTGTTAAGCCTCTAGGGAAGCCCAGGGCTGTGGGAGCATCTGAGCTTAAATAGCACAAAGTAGAGGTGAAGGAAATTCTAGCATATTGTGCTTGTAAAATGTAGTCTCCACAGTAGATGGTTGCCTAGCACTGCTGCCAGCTTTCGGAGTTACTCATGTCTGTCAAGTGGTGGAGGTTTGTGCTTTCCTCATGGAGGACCTCCGTTCAAACCCTGCCACTGACTGAAGGTAGGAGGTGATGTTAAGTTCTCCTCCTACCAGTTCCTGAGCGTTCCAGCTCTTAAGGACAGTGATTCAGGGGAAGAGGAGATGGAGTCCTCTAAACAGGACTAATCTTCAGTGGAAATTACTGTAATGAGTTTTAGCTAAAACCTCAAGTGGGAGTGAATTAGTCCTAGCAGCAATGATGATCATTAGCCTTTGACACTAAATAAAACCATCAGTAGAAGTTTGTTAACCATTCATAGCACTTCTGAGTGTTTAACCTTTTTAAAATATTGTTTGGGTGGGGAGGTGAGGGGAAGGAGACTTGAAATTCCTGGCCTGTCTTCCTCCACCTGGCAAGGTGTCCTGCTCCAGAGCTAAGGCAAGTTTTGTATTGTCTTCTGTCTTGCAGGAAGCTTCAAAGCAGCAGCCAATGGCAGGATACTGAAGAAGCACTGTGAATCCGAGCAGCGCTGCTTGGACCGCTTGATGAATGATGTCCTGAAGCCCTTTGTTCCTGCTTATCATGGGGATGTAATGAAGGATGGGGAGCGGTACAATCAGATGGATGACCTGCTGGCTGAGTTTGACGCCCCCTGTGTTATGGACTGCAAGATGGGAGTCAGGTGAGTACTGGTTACTGCATTCCCTTGTCTTTGTAGGAAGAACATGATGCTGAATTTTGAAAGTACAGAACTTGCAGCAAGCTTAATCCTGGAAGGAAATAATATCCAAAATAAAAATTGGTGTAAACAGGCTTCCCTGGATCTAAATGACTTACTCAGGTCACGTGGGTTTAGCAGCAGCATGACAGGCTCTTTATATTCTCAGCCTGATGATCTCCTGGTGTACTGTGGAAGGAGAGCTGCAGGGACTGTTGTGTTAGTTTGCTGCAATAGCCCATTGCTATTCTGCTGGCCAGGGGTGGCAGCTTTTGAGGAAGTAGTCTACTGTGCTCCCCCAGCTACAGGAAGGCATTGATCTACAAGCTGGGGTGACATGTTGCAGGAGTTTTAGGGGGTAAGATAGCAGTCCTTGAAAGAAAGTAGCTTTAAAATGGCAAGTAGGTAAAGCCTCCATGAAGCTTTGCCCAGGAGTTCCCATGACAAACTCCCTTAAGATGAGGAAGGGAGTAGCATTGTCATCAGCAGTCAGACATCGCATGTCATGACTGAAGAATTTCAGTCATATCACACAGCCATGTTGAGCTCCATGGTTAAAAGAACTATGGAGCTGCACTCATCTCTTCAGGGAAGAACAACCTTGTTCTCTCCTATTTTATATTAGTGGAGTATATTCTAGCTTGGAGCTGTCCAGCTTCTAGGTGTGTGGGGTACACATGCTACACAGGCCGCACCCAGGAAGACCACAGGCTGCACGCCACACAGACGTGCCCCTCCCTCTCCGCCTCCACTGTACTATATACCCATGTGTCCTTGGCCTCACCCTCAGCTTGGTGCTGTGTTGTACTGTGCTGCAGGCTGGGATGGGTGCAGAAAGCAGAAGTGCGCGGAGTCTGGAGAATCTGGCAGCTTCTACAGGCAGAGCTGTGGGGTGGGGAGCAACAGCCAGACTGGAGCCTAGGGGCCTTGATTAATCCCTTGTATGCCACCACATGTGGCCCACCAGTTGGACAGCCCTGTTCTAGCTCACTCAAGAATAGGCTGCAACCAGTAACTTTTTGGAAGATGTCCCAGTAAAGCATTGGACCTCGGAATAGTTTATTCAAGTTGCCCTGTCCATTAGTGTCAAGACCTTCATCGCTGCTCGCACTGCTAGTTCTTCAGTATGTCTTCTTCAGTCTCTCATTGCTTCACATCTGACCTCAAAGTAAGGGAAAGGTATAAGAGCTTTCCTCCTGCTAGTACATTCACGTCTGCAGTATAGGATATGTATGCATTCTTTCTCCAAGGTTCTTGGACATTATTGTTCTTGCTTGTTTTGAAGCCCATTTGTGAAGTATTTAACTTCAGTCCTGCACGTTTAGCTGCTTAGTCGTTAAAGACATGGCAAATCCTGTTGACTGGGGAGGATGGAGGGGTGGGAATGAGTAAGCAAAGGTTGAAATGAGCAAGGGTTGCAGGATCAGGTGCACAAGTGGTTATGCTGCAGCCCAGACAGACTGCACAGATCTGGCTGGCTTAGTTATTGGGGGAGGGAGGGGATCAGGATCTGAAATACATCTCAGATGTAGTGGAGACTGGTTCTTTCTGAAAAAGCTGATAGTTCTTGTTGGCTAGAGCAATATTTCCCCCCTCCTTCCCTTCCCTGTTAAGTGCCTCCTGTGCCTCTGCATCAGAAACAGAACTGTTCTTTCCTTTGTAGGGGTGAAGGCATTGGTAAGGGAGTGCTGGCAATCTCCAAGCTAGCTACATATCCTGCTCCAGCATGGCCTGAGGTGTACCTTGAAGGAAATGGGAACAGAGTCTGTTACCTGGGGAGACAGTTAAATATTGTTCCTCCTATTATCTGCTGCTCTAGTAACTGTTCTCATGTGCTTCTGTTAGCATCTCTGAGAGAGGTCTTACTTCATAGACACTGTTTTGATTGGACTCTGGCAGCATGGACGGGGAGTAAAGTCAAGTTACTGCATGAACAAATGGAAAAACATTCTGAACAGGTTAACTGATGTTTTGCCCAAAAAAGCACATAGTTGTCAAACAGATCATGGGAGTTTGTTTCCTTTTAAAAAGTGCGTGCACCAGCAGTAACCTGTAGGCCTGGCTAGTGTCAATCAGCCTCCAGCTTGTCAGGCTGAAAGGGGGTTGCATGTCTTAGTGTTAGTTCTCAACCAGGGTACCATGGCATCCTGGGGTGCTTTGAGATCCTTCCAAGAGTGCTGCGGGGTGCCATGCACCGTTAGCACTGCAATGTGTGCAAACATGGTTCATAGGGTAAGCCCAAAGATTTCAGATAGGAAGCCGTAGTTGTGGTTTTTCAGAGTCCTTAGCAACAGAAAAGCTGCACTATTTATTTTTCTGTAGGCAGACAAAGAATAAAAACTAAAAGCTGGCATTTTTCAGGGAGTGCCTCTAGTTGGTTCAGAACTACTGGCATGTCCCACTGTCCCATGAGATGAACTAGTTGGCTCGCTGTGTGTGCGTGGGCAAAATTACGTGGGCTAACTTGCACATGATTTTTTTTTTGAGCTAGTGGCATATATGTAGGGGGGAGAGGTGCAATACTCTGAGGTGTGTACAATTTTTTGTTGTTAAAACATCTATAACGGTGCACTAAAGAAATCATTAAAATTAAACAGCAACTTGGTGAGAAAAGCACATACCTTTTAGGTTAGGGATAGAATTTGCACATAAACTGGTATAAATGATCAGAAACCAGTTCAAATGTATAACACGGTAGAAGTTTCAGTGCCCATAAACTACTTTAAAAATTTCTCAAACCAGTTTAAGAGAAACCTGGATGGATGTAGTGTCAGATTTAACTGATTTAAATTAAATCAGTTTATTGAACTTTCTGTCTCAGATCCCCATAGACATTCAAGTTAACTCACCGTCCCCCAGCATCCCAGGATGCTTTGCACATCTCCCACAAACCCCTCCTCACCAGGTGGGTGGGATAGCCATGACCCAAGCTGTCTGCTTCAGACAGGCAGGAAGGGCATGCTCTAGTGCCCCCCAGCTTCTGGCCTGGGCTACAGCAGGCATGTGGCTGCATTTCCAGAATCAAAAGTGAACGTCTGTTCACTTTTTTTTTAGGGATTCAGTCTACATAGTTTAGACTAACCTGCAAGGATTGAATTGATTCAACCTCAGGCTTTTTGACTGTCTGTCCTTAGCCTTAAAGCCTAGGGCAGGGTTTTGAAAGTGACTGTGCCATTGTTGTGCTGTGATTGCTCTCTATTTTGCTAGGTGCAATTTTAATTTCTCTATTACTTTCCTTGCTGTATGAATCCACCTATCATCTCTTCGGGCAGGAATAGTTTCTATTGTGCATATGTACTGCACAACCAGTACCTCATCCTGGAGACCTCTACATGCCCTCACAATAAAGAAACTCTGCAACCATCTATGTATCATAATAGCTACTCAGGCCCTGAAAGTCCAACCGCATTATAAGTTACATGAAATATACAGCAACATTTAGTAGCTAATAAAGAATTTAGGCCCATAGACAGCATAGGTCCCAGCTGAAGGAATGGAAAGTGCATCATGGTCTGGCACCTCTCTGAAGTTTTGGATCACGTCCATTTCCTTAAATATATGGCATCACAAAATATAAGACCCATCTTTTTGGTTGACCTGTGAGTTATCCTGTGCTGTTCCTCAGACTTGGGTGTTTCTGAGAGTTTTCCCCAGTCAGAGAACACAGGGAAGGTAGAGTACTCCAGGGATGTGCAACCTGCAGCACAAGTGACAGGAAGCTTCTGCGTGACATATGATAGATAAGGGAGGGGACAGGCAGATGGGGCAGAAGGCAGAGCAGCAGACTGGACAGAAGAGGGAGATCAGAGTGCCACTCAAGGAGGATTTAGGGCTGATTTGTGGTATGCCTGTCAAAAGGGTTTGTCTCTGCAGGAGTACTCTTTTCTGTGCTGTGGGTGGAGGAAGAGAGCACTTGTTTGACTTGACACCTTTTTTTTTTTTTTTTATTCCAAGTTGGAAGCTATCCTGCTTTCTTCTGGACGGTGGGAAGTTTTTCCAGGCAAGAGATCAGATATCTTTTTTATTAGACCAACTAAAATAGTTGGAAAAAATTCTTCTTTGCAAGCTTTCGGGTACAAACCCCTTTCTTCAGGCGGGGGAAGTGTCTGCCTATGTCTTTAGACCAATATGGCTACACCCAACACAGACTTTTCTCTAGACATTTTCAGACTGAAACCTGTGACTCACTGGTGTTTGGAGAAGGTTAAACCTTGGGAGAAGTAGAGGGAAGAGAATTCACAAATGAAGATTATGTGTACTCTTTACCCTGTGAAGAAAAATTAGCCCTCTGAGTAGCACAACTATATAGGAATGCATTGCCGTCTTACTCCACCCACTGCGAAATCACAATGCTGACTTAAGCCAGAGCCCTTTATCGTTTTCATCTGAGCTTTTAAAAAGAGACAATAGAATTTGAGGATATCCACCATGTGATTTAGATGCTTTCTCTGAAAGATATGACATGGCTTGGCTTGGTTAGGTCTCGGGAGGGGGGGGGAACGTGCAAACACCATTCCATACAGTTTCTCTAGCTTGCTTCCCCTGCACTTGGCTTGAGATAGTGAGTCAAGTATGTGTTTAGAGCTCCTTGCCTTGTCCTAAGCAGGAAGCTGCTCTCTGGATATAGCAGAGATGGAGTGAAGGGACACAGCAAGGTTTTCCACTGTTATCTCTCGTTCTGACAAGACCTCTCTACAAGCAGGGCTGGGACCTGGAAACCATGCTGGAAAATAAGCCAGAATAAATAAAATAAGCTGGAAATTGTGGTGTTGATAGACAGTGCTTTTCCTGAGTGAGGCCTGAAGCAGCTTTCCTAGAGCGTTAGGACACACACTGTTTCTAAAGGAAAAGCAAAGCCAAGGTGTTTTGTTATGTTTTTTGTGGCTTTTAAAATATCCCTGACACTAAGAATAACCTCTTCCTGGCCAAAATCAAGCTGTGGTAATTAAGTGTTGTCTTCCTGAATTTCATCTGCTTTTCACCTGGGTGGCTTCCAATGCTTACAAAAATAGGTAAAAAAAAACCTCCCCAAAGGCATTGTTATGTCACTAATTGATCAAATCGACGCTTTACTACTTAATGGGACTTGGGGCTTCAAGTTAGTGTAGGGAAAAAAAAATCTTCTGAGATTCTTGTGTAGTTTTGTAGTGATGCTTATTACTGCTGTAGAAAAGGGAGCTGAATAATCGGTATAAGGTTTAAGGAGAAGATGGAAGTCCCTTAAGTTGGAAAACTAAGGTCTGATATTATGTACAGGATCTCTGTCGGAGAAGCAGTAAACGGTGAAATCCACTGACTCTCTCCGCTACTGGAGAATGGCTCCCTTTAGAGCAGCGGTTCCCAAACTCTGACAGATTGTGCACCAATTTAAAACAATACCACCAGCAAATGTTTGTCATATAAAGTAATTATAATAAGTTTTGTTAATGTGTACCACTGACAGGTTGTCTGTGTACCACCAATGGTACATCTACCACAGATTGGGAACCACTGCTTTAGAGCTTAAAAGCAAGGCACAGTGACACCTTTACGGACTAACCAATTCGGAGGGGCATAAGATTTCATAAGCAATAGCTTGCTTTGTAGGATGCCATGAATGGACCTGCAAGGAGTAGGAGTTTCTATATAGAGCTTGAGTTAGGGCTGCAGACTGTCACAGTGGGATTTGCAAGGGGTCATGGAGACTCCTGACTGCATAGTTTCTTCCCGAGCTGACCTAATTTAATTCAGCAAATGGTGGAGGCTGCCTTTGAGGTGGACTTAAAAGAAAGTAGTTCACAAATTCAACTCTGTCCTTAGCAAGAGATATCTTAGCCCTTCACTGCTACCCTTGTCTACACTGGGGTTTGAGGGAGCAGCCTTTTTTTAGTCTGGGGGTCCAGCAGTCAATGCAGTGTTACATATGTCGCTACCTCCTACCTACCCTCAGCTTGTCTCTGGTATTGGTTTGAGTTAACTGACCAAACCTCAAAGCAAGGGTAAAATTCTCTGTGCGTGTGTCTTATTGGAGAACAGACTTTCAGACAAACAGGAACCAGGCCAGGAAATCCTACAGAACTGAACATGTCTGATGCCCAGAAACACATAGACTCCAGCCCATCTTTTCCTTCCTTCAGTTGCCCCTCCTTTTTTTTCCCCCCTTCAGGAATGGCAAACACCTGTTCAACACTTTCTCATCAATTTGCTCTGTAATTTACAGGAATTAGAACAAACTCATTTGTTGTTTCTTGGGAGAGTCCGGTTCCCTGTGTGTGGCAAAGAGGTGGGGAAGGGTATAAGGCAAACACTAGATTTCAGCAGAAGTCTGAACATGTCAGCTGATTCTCAAAGGGAACATCAGATGCTGCTGACAGCCAAGTGCCAGGATGTAGCTCACTCACTCGCTCTCTTTCCTTGAACCTAGCCAACTTTTCTAGTACAAAATCAGTTGACAGAGCACAGTTTGAAAGCTTCATTTAACTCATGAGAATAAGTCATTGTTCAGATTTGCTCAGTATTCCAAACAGGCTGTCCAATCTTGAGTCGTCTGGCCCCAGCTTTCCAGAGGGGAGAAAAACAGCTCTTCCCTCTCAAGTAAAGGTCAAGAGAGGTTTCCTTCTACTTTAGGGCAATGTCAACCATGGTTGGATGTAATCCTTGTTCGATGCACTTTTGAGAATTGGAAAATTGAACCAGTTGTCATGTATGCTCTTCAAGGTGATTTAAAAGAAGCTTGACCTTGCTGGACTTGAAAAGGAGGAGCCGGTCAAGGAAGATGATCTCAGTGGCTGCATTCCTGCATAGGCTGGCAGAAGTTTTTAGGAAGACTAGCTAGGAGATAAGAGTATTGGGCTGTTGTGGTCCTGAACAGAGTTGCAGCTGAATGGCGTGAAGGCTGGTCTTTGTGGTGATGGTTAGGAGGAAGTGAAAGGATATGGATACTGCAAGTAGTGCTTGGTATCTAGCAGGGCAGGCCTCTCATATGAGGAAATTCTCACAGAGGTGGCATAATCTAAATTGGAAAAATAATCTGGAATAAAGTAGGGTGTAAATTGCAAGGTGGACTACTCCAGATGAACTCACTTTGCAGATTCCCTATTCCAAATTGGTTTAATCTGTCTTGAAAGGGGATTAGTGGTCTGGAGATGAGCTGTTTTAATGTACTTAAGTCCCATTTAGATTATCAAGCAAAGCTGAGTAGGTAACACAGGAGCAGATCTGACTCTGGTGTGACCTGCTTGTCTAGCTGTCAGAGCTTATGGGAGAGGGCACCAGGGTTTGAAACACAAGGGGCTGGGGGGGGGGGCTCAGCCCCCCACTGTAAAAGACAAGAGCCTCTGGCCCACCCTGCACTTTTCTAAGCAGCTCAGGTGGCAGCTCCCAGCTTCCAGCTGCCACCACTGCAGGACCCCCCCTGCCCCAAGAGTCGGAAAATAATTTGAGCCCTGGAGAGCACAGTCAGTCCTCTGGGACAGGTGCTTTAAATGAACTAGTCTGATTTTTATCCCAATGCATTTTGAATCCTCTCTAAATTTAGAATATATGAAGTATGTGTGACAGGGTGCTGAACTGAGCAGGATCAATGAAGTAGGTCTAATTAGATATATATATATATAGATCTCTATATAGATCTATAGATATGTCAGTCTCTTTATGCTCCTCTGTGGCTAACTACTCCCTGGGTGTTGGTTATCCTGGATACATGTTTTCTGGGGCAGGGACTGTTGCTAACTGTGCAGTGCCTCGCATGGCAAGTCTTTGAGGCTGAATGAGCTTTGTCTTTCTCCTTGTCCTGTTGCACATGGCAAAAACAGTGCTACTTTATCCTGCCCTTGGAACATGATATAAGTTGCAGCACTTTCGGGAAAAGGGAGCGGGGAGGGGTCACACCAGAATTGTGGTGTTTTTCTATGATTCACCATGACTAGGGCATGTTTGCAAGCTGGGCAGAGCTCCAAATGGTGGCTGGAGGAGTAGAAGTGAAAACCCTATTTGTGAACTCAACAGTTGCCTTCTGTATCTTTTCCTATGTGTGAGTGGAAGATGCTGGACTCCTCTGGCATCCTAGCTTGGGTTGCTGATGTAGAATGAGAGTCTGATTCTTGTTTGTTCCAGTGTTGCAGACCCTGAGATTTTGGGGCTTTATATTTCTTGAGTGAGACTACAGAGGTTGGGGAGATTCTTTGGGCACTGCCCACATGAAACAGACTGTCTAGGGCCTGATCCTGGGAGGTGCTGAGTGTTATCTGCTCCAAGTGAAGGCAGTGGATGTTGAGGGTACCTGAAAGCTTCCGTTGTAGCTAAGATTAAGGACCTGATCCCTGATCTTACTCATGAGTTAGTGGTGCACTTCATCCCTCACCAGTGTTATCATTCATAAACCATAAAACCATATACCGGGACCTTAATGTATGTTCAGGCCATCAATAAGTTTTGTACCCCTTTGACAGAACGTACTTGGAAGAGGAACTAACAAAAGCTCGGAAGAAACCGAACCTGCGGAAGGACATGTATATGAAGATGACTGAAGTAGATCCAGATGCTCCAACCGAGGATGAGAATGCCCAGCGAGCAGTAACCAAACCCCGATACATGCAGTGGAGAGAGACCATCAGTTCTACAGCAACACTGGGATTCAGAATCGAGGGGATCAAGGTGAGGTTGCCTAACCTGCCTTCTGTACTGTACCATCCGTTGCTTGCAGAGCCTATTTGAAAAACCACATAGGAGGAATGGAGAAATGTGAACCTCCTGTGAGCTCCCCCCTAGCAGCAGGAAGCTTCTGTAGCTGGATTTACTGTAAAGAGCACACACCACTCTCTCTGGGCTTAGCTCATAGCACTACAGTATCTAAGATGGAACTGTGTAAAGCTGTTGCCTCCACCAAAAACCAGGCAATAGTGGCATCTTTGCCTGAATTTTAGCTTTGGGCCATGTCAGCACCCAATATACTACATAGCTCCAGAGCTGAACTGGATCAGGACCCCTTCTAAACTTCAAGGATATTAAAAAGTCTTGAGTCAGCTCTTCTGACTCAAGCCACTTCTTTGCAAAATCTGCAAACTTGTTTCTCTTGTTTCTGCAAATGTTCCCTCAGCCATACCCCTTATATAGTTATAGCAAGGTGCAGTCAGACTCACCAGTTTACTTGCCTTAGGTAAGCTTTTTTGTGTGAGAGGTCCTCTGTAACATTGCACGCTTTATTCATGTTTCAAAGACCACTGTGGTCCATGAAAGCATTAAATGGCTACCTGCTCTTAACTATTTTAAGAAGGCAGGGCAGGGTACCACTTTGGAGACTAACTGGTTCAAAGGTGCCTTCTGCCTGACTTCAGACTAATGTGCCTAATTATCTCTCTCCATCTTAACAGTTTAAAACTGCCCTCTAGAGGCAGCCTGTCTAGGTGACTTTGGTCCTAATTGGTTTGAAGTTGGTTCTTCTCTCGTGCACTGCTTTCCCTTTTAATGACAAGGAGTAATTTGGTCAAAGTGCCTATGCTTTAGGTGGAATTCTGAGTTCTTTTGTGCATCTAACTGGCAGTTTTTAAGCTGAATAAGTGTTATTTTTGGCATTTACATGCAGGTAATGATGCTGCAGATCCTTGCAATGGAGATGCATAAGGTCACAGGTTTGATACCTGGTTAGACTAGATGCTCTCTTGAGGTCCCTTCCAGCCTTACTTCTCTATAAAATCTAAGCACGCATAGTAGGTGACCACCTGAATGCACACTTACTCAGCTGTATATATATGCACCCATTCTGGATGTGTGCCTACATTGGAGTCCTGCATATGTAAGAGAAGTCAAAAATACAGGTTCAAGTCCCTTTGGATAAGGTTAGGGTAGAGCTAGAACCTGGGGGCGTCTTTACATGTGCTCTGGTGTGGGGGGTGGTTTAATTAGACCTTTAGTTAAAGCGTGCCCCCACTGCCATTTTGAAGCATGAGGATGCTGAATACTTGTAATGCTGAGGCTGCTGGAGTGTGCCAGTTAGCACATTCGAGCAGACTTGAGTAATCGAGTCTGCTCCAATGCATTCTAATAAGAACTCATTGGAGCAGGTGTTGGGCACATGTATAGGTACTCTGGGTCTCCAGCTTCCTAGGTGAGTAGCCTAATCACTGAGCTTTTGAGGCTAAAGTGTAGGGGGGCCTTTCTCAATCTGTCCTCCTCTGTACCCCCAAAACCTTTTACCTTGGTACTGTTGTTTGACTGTCCACACCCTGAGACTGCTATGGATACATTTCACTGTTTGCCTTGCAGCAAACTGATATTCACTATGAATTGTTTCCCAGCAAATTGTGGGAGAACGTGCCTGCCCCTTTGAAGAACATGGACAGTAGAAGTAATTGTGGAATAGCATCAGAGAAATAGCAGCAGCTGAACAGATCCAGCTTGCATTCACTACAGAGTGGTGGTTTCAGCAACTGAAAGTTTGCATTAACCAGAACATTGGCATATGGGCCCTGACAGGCCGGCCAGCTCCAATGAAAAGCCACAGCACACTTAAGTTAAAAGGTCTTGTGCGTGGCAGGGAGTAGAGTTCTTGCTTGTATCTACTGCAAACTCAACTCCAGCCCTAACTGACTTGGACTACGTTTAATTGATAATCAAGTAAGACTTAGGCTTCTAAGCTGCTTAAGCACTTCTGAACATTAGGGGTGTGTGAAGCGGGCTCTATTCAATTTGGATTTGGCCTGAATCGGGGACAGTGATTCAATTAGTTGATTTGGATCACTGTCCCTGATTCAATAAGGCTGAATCCGAATCTTCCCTTTCATGCAGGCCCTTCCACCTAACCCAGTCTGCGAGAGAAAACTGGTAGCCACCTGCCCAATACAAAACCTCTGTCCTCATGATCATGCTGCCATGAAGCTCATCCTGTCACATATCCCATTCCCTCTGCTCAGTCACTTCCAAACACTCTCCAACCCTGTCCAATCCAGTCACAGGATCAACTTTTGGGCCACCCGGCCAGCTGCAAGAGACTTTCTTTCTCTGTCTCTCTGACTTCCCAGCTCTCTTAAACTCCTTTTCTTTCCTGCTGCCTCCAGTGGACACATGCATTGTTAGCCAGGTCCTGCCATCAGCCCTTATTCTGAACAAACTTTTACCTATTTCCGACAGCTGTCACTCCCTGACTGATGGGTATTATACTGCTAAAATTGTAAAACTATATGGAGCTTGCCAAAGTGACTCTTTTGATGCGGCTTTCAACTGTCTCACTAAGAACAGATACATTTATCTCTTCATTAGTCTACTGTGATGCCTCCATGGCCCAAAGAATTAACTGTTGTGCTGCAGCAAGGATGTGGGCCAGCTGCTGTGATTCTCCTTAAATCCCCTGCTCTGTATAAAGGATTTCTGTAATGATTTAGAGGCATTTCTATAGACCAGGATTTGGGAAGGAGCTTAAGCATGAGGTGTCTAGATTCACTATTTTAACTCTTAGACTGTGGAAAATCTCATGATGTCCTATGGTATGCAGTGCACAACAACCCTCCTAGAAAGGGCCTGACCTTTGCTTGAGTAGGATTCCTGGGCTTCTGCCAAAAAACTTGGTGAATTGAGCACTACAAAGGTTACCTCGGGCCAAAAATGGGTTGCTGGCGCTGATGTAGTGAAGGGGCAGGATAAGCCTCGTTGCTCTGGCTTTATCAACCACCTTCACATTTCTTCTTTCTAAACTTTAGCTGCCTGGGGTTAGAGCACCTATAAATGCCATGCCTGCTGAAAGCACAACAGCAGCATCTGGCAGGTCAAGGAAATCGCCCAAGGGGAGTAATTATGGGAGCAGCATTGTGAATATGCTAGATGGCTTTATTGAAGCTGAGGTCATGCCTTATCTCAAAGACCATCCACAGTTTTCATTTAACTATGAACTCTGTATCAGACTCCACTTATAAACATGCATCTCCCTTTCTTAGACTAGACTTCAATGGTGCTGCTGTGGCCCTTCCCCACATTGATGTCAACTGTCCCAGGGGATGGGGTGAGCGTATGTTTCCAGACCACAGCACAAGGGCTTGTGTGACTCATGCAGCCATGTAGGCAGCTTTCTTTTTAATGTGTGCACATAATACAAGCACGAGAACCCTAGAGGAGTCAGCTAAACAGGGCCAGTGCCTGTCCTACCCCTGATGACAACAAAAATCCTTTCCCTAGTGGGGACCTGGTCACAATACTTAACCAAAGTTTGGCATGTGGCCTGCATGCTCTGGAAGTCACCAAACTGTCTCTTGCTGGAGCACAAGGGGAAGCAAGTCTCTAAGCAAGGTAGTTTCCAGTAAAAAAGTTTGTTTCTCCTCTCTGAGGGCCCATATTTTATAGACAATCAGCACAGCTGCTTTGTCCATGTCTCTTATAGTAGAGTAGGTCCTCTGAGAACATATGTTGCCCTTGAGTCCCAGACCATCCAGGATTTTATGTATTATAAATGTCTCCCAAACCTGCACCTTCAAGAAGCAGTTTACAGAGCACCGAGACCTATTCCACTGTGCATACATAAAGCTGCCTAAGCTAGGGCAATTGTTTGGGTGCCACCTTCTATGCGTGCACGTTTGTGCGTGTGTAATGATTCTGTCAAGGTGTGTGTTAAAAGCAAATTGGAAGTTTGAATTTGTAAACCATACATAACCTTGCCTTTAGAGCTGCATACATATCATTTACAGATAAACTCCAGCACCCTGTTTTACAGTCTGCAGAGCTCTGCAGCTCAATGCATGGTATCTGTGTGCTTCACTTTCCATTTGTGACTGACTTCAGAGGCCGCCTTGCTTTCAGTTAGTATCTTGCCTCATGGGAGTACTGTGTGCCAAGAGCTGTGCTCAACAAAGTGCACTCACTGGGCAGACTCTGAAAGGGATCCCCTGACATCTCAATCTTCAGGGCAGGATATTCATTGTACTGCCTTCCTTCATCTCCCCTAGACTAACAGGATGTCTTTCCGGCTTCCATCCCTTCAAATTATTGTGCGCAAACAAGTTGTTATCACGGCAGAACTAGATTATGGAAATACAGCTGCATGCCTAAGGCACACTTAAGACTAGCTTCTAAATCCAGGACTTTTCTTGGGGTAAGACACCATTAGGTGGAAGGCTCTTGGAATCTGGCTTTCAGTGATTGGACTATATACTCTCCTGTGTAAGGACAGATGTTGGAGGGAGGACAGCTCAACTTGGAGGACATCTTGGGTTGGATCTGAGTCTGGGTTGTATACAGTATGAGAAGCTGGGGTGAAGACCAAGTAGCAATGCTGCTCATCTGATGCTGGAATGAAAGGAGCTGGGTGCTGGGTGGAAAGCTGGTGCTGAGTGGAAAGGAGACCAAATTGTTTGTAGAACAGAGACCGCATTGTTTGACCTCCTTCATCTTTTGTCATATCACTTTTTGAGACTTTCTAGAGGGAGAAAATAGGCTATGTCTCTGGTAAGTAGAGGTGAGCTGGTATAGCTTTGCTCTGTGCAAGCTGCTTTAGTACTTCAAATAAGACCATGCTACAAATTCTGGGAAATGTCTGCTTCTTCTCAAGCCACCCTCAAGTGGTTCCTGGCGTATAGATTTTGTGCTGGTTTCCTCCATAAAGCAAGGACACAGGTGCTGGCTGTTGTCTCCCTCTAACCTGTCTTGAGTGACACTTGTTTAAATCCTGACCTCTCCTCCTCTGGCCTTGCAATCTAAGAGGCTGGTCCACATCCTCCTAAGATGCACAAAGTAGTGTTTAAAAGCACAAATTCTTTTCCCTGACTGGCAGCTTTCATGACTCTCTCTGAGTCTCTCTCTCTCTCTCTCTCTCCTTCTTTTAAGAATGAAGATGGCACTGTAAACAGGGACTTCAAGAAGACAAAGACAAAGGAACAAGTCACAGAGGCCTTCAGAGAGTTCATTAAAGGGAACCGTAACATTCTGGTGAGTCATCCATTGCGTCAGGAGGGCATTGCTCAAGTGTCTTCCAGGTGCAAGAATGGGGCTTCTCTCTGCGGACTCGTGCCTTGCTGGTGAACTGCTTTAATGCTGAGGACCACAGACGGATGAAGCCCTCTGCTGCTCTGCTGAGCATGCTTTAAAATAGCACAAAAGAGGCAAAGAGAAACCACTTCCTGGAGTGGTGGAGCTGCCAGGGTAGGGAGAGGTTAAGGAGATTGCATGGCTGGCTTTTATAACAACACAAAGAACCTTGTTGCCTGTAGCTTTCTGGTAAGATATTAAATCACAGGACAGGCAAAAGCATAAGCTTGGGGTGGCTGCTCTGGGCAAGGGAAAGTCTGCTGCAGAGGTGCTGAAGGCATCACCTCTGGGATGTAAAACTCATCTACAGTGGCTGAGGGTAGTGCAGAAAAAGAGGAATGGACATTTTCCATGTGGTTTTTAACCATGGCAACTGCCTGCATGGCTGGTGAAGAGTTTTCCTTCCTAAAGGAACTTACAGGGTAGCCTGGGAAAGCATGATCTAACAAGGTGCCCAGGTTCCCTTATCTGTGGTGGACATCCGAGTCTGAATGTGGCAAACCGCTATATCTTGCATTTGCCAAATCTGGCTGCTGAGTTGCTAGATTAGACTATTTAACTGTAAACACTTTACGCTGACTGTCCAAGATCCCACTGTGTTGAGGGAGGTCCATTTTAGGTCTTGCTGTATAAAGTCTACACACTAATGACTCTAAACGGCATGTCTAAACTTGCACTTTCCTTTGACAGTAGTTAATTGGGATAGATTCTTAGTTCAGTAAACAAAGCTGTGCAAATTGCTCCTTTGTACACCAAAGGACATGGAGGTCTTTCAAACCATCCTGACCCCATTCTAGAGTACAGCTAATGAGAACTGAATTTAATCCATCCTGTTGTCAAGGCTTCTTGAATCCATCCTGCCTTGTCCTTGCCTTCCCCTGCACCCCACAAGCTCCCATCGTAGTTGGAGTTGGATGAACTGTCTACCCAAATTATACTAAAACCGTGATTTTTCAACCAGGGTGCCTTGAGATCCTTTCAAGGGTGTCATGGGGTGCCACGCAATGTTAGTACTGTTGGCATACAAACACAATTCACAAGATTAAACCCAAAACTTCCAGACAGGAATCTGTGCTGTCAAAAGCATTCTGACCTATTGTGGTCTTTCTCAGTTTTTTGCAACAGAAGAATTGCTCTATTTTTCTGTAGTCAAAAAATAGGGCTGACTTTGAGTCTATCAAGGAGTGCCTCCAGTCTAATAAGGTTGAGAACCACTGTATTAAAGGAAGAGCTGGCAGGCAGTTTGCTTGTCCAGCATTGGGCACATCAGAATATTTCTAATTTAGCTTTTCTGTTTGGGTCAGGAAAATACATAGGCGTGTTCCATGGCTGGTAAGGGGACCATCAAGGGTTTCTCAGTGAACGTATAGACATTCACAATAATAACAATCCCACATGTATGCTTCACTGACTCTGTCCAGTGACTTGCTTGAAATTTGCTTAAACTGGCCATAACACTTTTTTTTCTTTGTGTTTCCAGAACAGTTACCTTAATCGGTTGAAGAGTATTCGTGCCACCCTGGAGATGTCACCATTCTTTAAATGCCATGAGGTAGAACTTGCCTTTCTCTATTGTAACATTTCCTGGCTTGATCTGTTTCTAACCGTTGTACAGCTTTTAATCTCATTTTATATCCTGCCCAAGGGAAGTAGCATAGTCAGCATAAAAGCTCCTCTTTCTGAAATCTGCATCCATTCTCAAATCTGTTGCTTTAATTTATTTTTCCAGTCAGTGTCTTTATGGAGATCTGATGTAAAACGCTCTAAACTTAGTACGTTTGATGAGGTTAAAGATGGTTTTTAGATAAAAACCATCAATTTTTAATTAGTCCAGAAGTTTGTGTATGGGTTTAGAATGCCAAAGTTTTATGTGACTTCAAAAATATTTTTGGCTATTCTGCTACAGACTAGATGGTATGCCTGTGATAAATTCCTTGTATAAATGCTGTCACTGCTCCCCACCACTGCCAAATTTCCAGGCCCATGGGGACCCTTTACACTGGATGACATGTCCTGTGCTGGCATGGGGCAAAAACCCTGTATGAAGTATTGCAGGTGCACCTCTAGGTAATGTGTTTTGAAAGTGTGGCCCTAAAACTGGTGCTATAAGGAAGGGCAGGCATGTGTCTAAGGAAAAGCTGGAGCATGAATAACTTGGTGTCTTCTTTCTGCAGGTCATTGGGAGCTCCCTGCTCTTCATTCATGATAAAAAAGAACAGGCCAAAGTCTGGATGATCGACTTTGGGAAAACCACACCACTGCCAGAGGGACAAGTCCTCCAGCACAATGTGCCCTGGGTAGAAGGGAACAGAGAGGATGGCTACCTCTGGGGGCTGGACAACCTCATTCAGATCCTGACAGAATTGTCACAAAGTGAGGACCTGCATTAAAGCCATACGTCCAACTCCACCACTACCCAGAATCTTGCCCCTCAAACTGACTCTTCCGAACTGCACTACAAGACACTTTCCAAACCCCTCCAATTTTAAAGCTATAATCTCCCTATTTAAGGTGGTTTTTTTTAGTTGTGTAAATATGTAGGTCACCCGCCAGAACAAAAGCTAAACTTGAAGTCTTGGCTTTGTGCAGTAGACAGAAGCAAATTGTGTTACTCCCTTTCAGTACCGGAAGATAACGACTCTGGTCAGTCTGGCTAGGCAAATGCATGTTCTTTCTGTAGCATCTCTGGTTCTTATTCCATCTGTTTTTAACAAAGGTTTATTTAGTGAAAGGTTAGGCAGTTGATACATTCTCCAGCTGAAGGAAGATGATGTCGTAAGTGATGAACTCTGTAGCTCATGAGATTGTGTATGTTTTAATGCCTTTCCAGGTATCAGGCAGCTCAGTCAAGTGAAGGGTGGATAGTACTTGTTCATCTGTAATGATCAGCTGCCCTCCAGTGGCAGGTGTTGGTAACACACTATCTTCAAGGTAGCCAAGGCTAAGGCAGTTGCAGACTGCCATTTCAGGTGTTCAGGGGTTATGGAATGAAGAACAAACGGAGAGGTCGTGGAGCAGGAAAAGGCAGGAGCAGCCAAGTGGGAGAAATTTAGTTATTTACTAATATCCTTTAATGTAGGAACCTAGCTGCATGGAGTCTGTGGGAGTAACTAGTAATAGCAGATCTAAGCTTTTCTCTATACTTGAGAAATCCTATTATCTGCTTGGGATCAGGGCATCATTTGAGAGTGGCCACTTGGATTTCAAGGTTACTTCTTATCTGTGGCCAAGTCTGGCATGTGTGTATTAGTCCATGCTGACCTACCTGTGCTGGATGATGAGTTTCCTCTAACTGCGGAGGTGCAGCCACAATGTCAGGTGCAGAAGTTTTATCACCAGCCTCAACTTCCAATTGAAAATGCCTTTAGATGGCTTAGTGGTATGGCAGTGTGATGCCACATGAAGGTCTGAGGCATTAGCTCAGAGCTCCTGAGTTGGCACTGGTGAGGACTGTTATGGAACCAGTGGTCTGGGGCCAGACAAAAAGAGAAGGATTTCAACTTAGCCAATGATCTCTTTTTTTTTTTTTTTTTTTTTTTTTTTTTTTTCCATTTTAGGAGCAGCTTCTAGCATTCCTCAGCAGGGGCAGCTGGCCCACCCTGGGCCTGAAGGGCCAAGACAGCAGTGAGGAAGTGTGAAAGTGGTGGTAGGAAACCACAGAGACACTTAAAGCCTTCAATGCTGATTGTGTGCTTTTTGACTAGCAAGCGGGCTCTCCTCCATGGCATGAAAGGTTAACATTGCCAGGATGCACCTCTTCTCTCCTCCCCACCCTGACGCCCCCTAAAATCTGGTTCAGTCAAAATGTGATGTGTAGACTGTCTCCGTGATTTACTTTTTATTGCAGGCTTCTTGTTACAAACCTTTTAAAATTTACCAAGTGCCAGGCAGCAGAGGTGTATGTTCCTGTAGGTCAAACCCTGCCTGCGTCTTCAAAAAATAATTGCATTGTCAGGTCTTGAGGGGACTTTTCAGTACACACACACATGTGTTCCTTGAGGTGGTGTGGGTGTGACCTAATGCCTACAAGTGCATACCGGGGGAGAAAGAGGGCAGTCAATCAGCTCTCAAGATGATCACATCAGCCTGATATGACAAAATGTAAGGATGGTAAGGCATTCCTTTCGTGCCACAGCTCACTAAATCTGGTGGTGGTCTTCAGCTTTTTTTTCCCCTTTGCTCTGTCTGAACTGGATAGCATACATGGCCTCTCCTTCAAGTCTTGTGAAAACAACCAGCCCTCTATTTAGGGTGGAGGCTATTTTTTAACTTCCTGGAACATTTGAACTAAGCAGACTGCTTGCATTGGAGCCGGTTTGCTAAAGGTCAAGTATTGGCAGGATGGCAGGGAGGGGAGTGTTGCTGGTGTGTTCTGATCATCAGAGGGAGCTTGGAGGTCTCTGGGATTTAGGACAGAAGGATGGCATTGCATTTAGGTTATGAACAATCCTGAAGGCTGTTGTCCATGAGTAAGAGCAGCTTCCAACAGAAGCTCTGAATCCCTCACTCACCTGACTCCAAAAGGTCATTGCCTCATCTCTTTCCCCAGTGGCAGCGCTAGAGACTGTCTGCCATGGTCAAATGGGTGTAGCTTCCTACGTCAGGGAGGTTCTCACTGCAACGATAATGCAGGAACGATGTAGCCATCAATTGTTCTGCAGTCGAACACAAGCGTCTTTCATGAAGATTAAAATCTGCTAAGATTTTCTTGGTTCATATCTCACCAGGCACATGTCTGTAGTTCTTTTGATACAGTTGTAAATGGTTGCACTGTTTAGCTTTGCCCAGTCTTCCTAGGCTGCTTAGAATAGCCAATATGGAAGTGCCTTACAGACTCGCCTCTGTTCCATTAGTGTCATGGAAAAGTTTTTTTTTTTTTAAGTTATATTTATTTTCATTCCTTTTTTAATTGCACAAAACACTAAGACTTAATGCATGGAAACTTTTTTTAAATGTATTTTTAGTTTTAAAAACATCCTTTTCCAGCTTTGGGGAAAAGACCCGAGTGGCAGCATAGATCCGTGCCAGTTTATAGCTGTATTTTTAGCTTTGAGTTGCTCCTATATGTGTATTATTATTTTTTTAAGTCTGTTTATAAACCTTGCTTTGCGGCTTCGAAAGAAGCAGATTGTTTCCCTGGATGTCTTATGCCTTTCTGGAGGCTGGAACTGTAGCTGTGAGAGATTCTCCTCCCCACCCCCAACTCTCACTTCTCCTTCGGTCATTGGGCGATATAGGGAAAATCTGAACTGGTCTGAAACACCAACGCACGGTGCCTGTAAAAATCCTGTACCATTCAAAATAAAGGCATATGAAAACTGTCTCCGCAGCAAGTATTTGGACCCGGTCACCTGCCTAGGAGTAACTTGGGAGAATGGAACTTATCTTTTTCTCTGAGCCCTGACTTGTGGAGAGCCTTTTTTTTTTGTCTTGGTTACACACGTTAAAACCAGGGGTACAATGCTGTTAGCAAGACTACAACTAGCCTCGAAGGTTGTGGAGGGGATGGCAGGAGAAATGAAAGACAAACCTGCTGGGGACTTGGCTCTGAGGCTGTTGGGAAGGAGAAGCACTTTCACTCCACCTCAGTTGGGAAAGCACACATGGCCAGCACGTCATCTGGGTTCTAACCCAGGAGCCCTTCTCTTAACATGTTTCCTCCTTGTAGATGAGAAGAAACAATTAGGGCAGACAGCGCTATCCTTTGCAGACCACAAAGTCACATTTGTCTCTTCTCCCCTTGTGTCTTGGCACATACAATCCTCACCTAAAAATAAACAGTCAGTGCTGAGCTGAGCACCCAGTCTCCTGAATCTAAATCCATCATGATACCCTTAGCCACAATGGCCTCAGGCAGGCCTTAACTTTTCTTTCCCCATGTACATTACAGCAATTGCAATACTCATTGTCTTGACCCACTGGAAACAGATGTTGGGACAGGGTGAGAAGAGGCTTGCTGATTCTCTGTGGAAGGAGAGTCTGGGTGGAGCCTCAGTCCAACTCGTTGCATTTTACAAAGCATACGGCAGTCCTGGAACAGGTGCACAAATGTCCTCTTCTGGTGTCTCATCCAGAGCACCAATGCCCAGTTCCTCTGGCTCAACTCCCCTTCCTTCTTCCTCCCCAAAAGAATTGGCATTATTGGGAGAAATAGAACAAGTACATGCTGCTGCCCCAAAGGAGCTTCATCAGAAAGCTAGTGCATGCTCTCAAGATCATAAAAACTTCTTTGCTAAAAAAGAACTTGGAAGCCCATGTAATGGCACTATCAGCTGGCCCTGCCATAAAAATATTTAACTGTCATCTGTGGATTAAAAAAATTGGTAGTATTTTTGTTATTACAGACTTGGGATCTCAATTTTATCACAAATCTGGGCATGCTTGATGTTTACCTGTAACTTCAGCCCCTAGGGACACGTGAGACTCCTGATTTTTATTAAAATAAAGCAGGTTTCTGTTCTTTGCGATAGCTGGGAAAAAACTCCAATATAACCAATATGCACCATAGAGGTCTAGGCCAGAAGCATAGAATTAAACAAAACACAACCACAGCCCTTCACTTAAATCTGACATGTAAAAACTCCTGGTACCCAAGTAAATTTCATGCTTTTGGGGGCTGATGAGAGGCCAGGACTTCTTTTATATGGCTTCAGATATCAACTTCCAAATCTATGAGCCACTGTCTGGTATTATCACTCAATATACAGATTCTAGCTACCCCCTCTGGGCATTTGTAAAGCTTGCAGCTTTCGATTAAGTGCTGTGTTGTTTGTTAGATACTGAATTCACAAAGGGGCTGTCCAAGATGTTCATCTTGTGAAGTGTTGTGAAGTGTCCATATCCAAATCTCAGTTTGTTCAGCTTGACCCACACTTCTGTTTCAAGAGTGTGCCCAGATGACATGCTGGCCATGTGTGTTTTTTCAACTGATATGGCTAATTTGGTGTTAGTATAAAAAGCTGTAGGAATAGGTCTGACCATTCCCAGCAGTTGGCCTACTCTGTTGCTGCCCATAGGTTTGGTTCAGCATCCTTAATCTCTTCCAGGAGCTTATGGGCTTCATGTACAAATAATTTACAACTTTTAAGCCTCTTAAGCTTCCATCTGTTCAGTTTTTCAGTTAACAGTTGATGAAGCAAGTGATTTTCGTCATCTCTTGCCTCAATTGCCAGTAATGATGTTAGGTCTGTCTTCTTATATCACTTGCTCCAATGCCTGAGCAAGTACAGGGAGTACATCTGTGTGTGTGTAGGCTGTGCAGCCTGGTGTGATCTCAGCACACTGGTAAGTACAGTGTTGAGCTTTTTAGTATGACAACTTCTGGACCATACAGGAGCACAGTGTTCTGCTGGGGCTCACATCATTGCAAGTTCAGTGATTCTGAGCACTTTGAAGTTAGCACCTCATGTCGTGCTGGCTAAACATCATATGGCAGCTACCTGTGCACAAACTTTACTGCTGACCTTCTGAATGTGGTGTTTATACGTGACTCCAATGTGACTCCTAGGTAGGTTGGGGTAATTTCATGAGGAAGGATGTGGTTGCCTACTCTGATATTCAGCATACTCATGGCTCAGTGATTGTCCAGGTGGAAGAGTGAAGATACTGATTTATTGATGCTCAACTTTAAGCACTGCCTTTGGAGGCTTGATTTCTTGGGGGTGGTAATACTTATATTTGGGCAGGTATTTGGGAGTGTAATGTGCACACCCCAAACTGATGCCAATCCTGCCATCAGAATTAGCAGCACTGCACAGAGAGCAGCAACCTTCCCAGTTTGACATCTGCCTACATCTGCTAAGCTATTCAAAAGAATAGCTCAGCTCTCAGGTATTTTGAAACCTCCGACCACTCTGAGTGCCTCAAACTCTTTTCCAATAGTCCAGAACTGACTGGGGAAATGCCTGTAAATTGATGAGGTCACTTCACATCTAGACCAAATTAACACAAGACTCCTAGTCTCTCCTAGGCACCATGTGGGAAGCTGAAGCAAGCTGTATTTAGACAGCACTCTGGCTTTTGGACTGTACTAAGGTTGGTAACCAGGCACTTGGCTCTGTGATGTGAGTGGAGAAGATAGCTAATTATCTTTGCAATATGTAAGATCTGTTAAATGGTGAGGGGGCTGGGCAACATAACTGAGAGGTAGTATCTTGCCCTCACAGAAATGCAGGACCTCACTGCAGTGTTTGAATCAAATCTCAGACATCTGCCTAACCTTGGAGGGCCCCAACTACCTTGGTCAATTAATTATATTTGGCATGGAAATGGAAGCTAACCAGGTGTTGTTTAGCTTGTTGCTTGTAGTTACCTGGGGAGGAACCAGCCTCTTTGCTCTCGCTGACTTCCAAGTGCAGTTCCTTAGGGGGTGCAGTATAATCATGGCTGATAAAGCATTGTAGGAAAGAGGTACCAGAAACCTTAGTTAAAGGGCAAGCTACAGGACCTCTTAATTACTTCATTAACGCCTTGCTTAGATCACATATTGCCAGGTACTTGCATTAGTTTGGACCTTGATCTCACACCCCTGCTGTGCCCCAAAGTGATGGTACTCATTTTCCCAGCTGGAGAGACAGTTCTTTGATGAGACCAGAGTAGAGAGGAGGCCTAGAACATGGCATAACATCTAAGAGCTTTTCTGCAACATGGTCTACACTTTTTCTTCCCCCAGCCCTGATCCTCCACCTTGTTCCTGAGCAAGAAAGTAGAGAGGAAGGGGTGGGCTAAGGGGGAGGGTGGAGGTGGAGCATATTTGGTGGAGGACCCATCCAACATCCCTAACAATCAAGGAAGAAAACAGCCTTAGCACTAGGAGGCTTGTTAGATTATTTAAACAGGGCTTCAAAGCACAGGATGGGGCACCAGGAAATCAGTGTTCTGGTCCTGACTGGCACATTGTAAGAAAAATCATAGTGCAGAGGCTGTTGTATATCAAACACTTAAACCTTATTGGTCAGCTGTTCTGGCACCTTTGGCACAACAGTGCAAGGGTCTCATAGGCTTCACAAAGCAGTAGTGTGGGCATGCTACCTTGTGGGTACTCGCATATGCAGCCAGCTCTTTGATAACACTGCAGTTAGACTCCTTGGTAAAACCCTGCCTCTGCTGAAAGCAAAGGATGTTTGGGCAGCATCTTCAAAGGCGCCAAGATGTCACACAGTGCCTCCATGCTGACCCAAGTAGCAAATAGGGAAAAAAGCTCAAACAAGAGCAACTCAAAGGGGTGTAACAAGGTGCAGGGTTTGCTCTGAGGAGAGCTACAAGTTACGGTTAGGGTAAATGATAGCCAGTGAGAAGTAACTCCCCACAAGGATTTGAATGGGGCAGATGCATAGGCATGGGCAAGATGTATTAACTAGGGCAGGGATGTAAAATCAGCTGGAAGGATGTATTCCCTTTTTAGATGTCTGTGGGCCATGCCCCAGGTCTTATCTTGGCAGCCCTAGTGGCACTGTGGGCAGAAGATCCATCAGGGACACTGTGTATGTGCACACGCATGCACGTGTCTGCCTAAATAGGACTGCAAGAGGCAGGATTAATGCTGCCACCATAGGAAGCCCCATCACCACATCCAGAGCTGGCACTCTGCCTGAGGTAATGGGGTTTGCTGCTGGGGCTGTCTGCACCCTGGCAGGGTTTCCCACAGCAAAACCCCATGCCTGGTGAGAGGCAGGGTACACGCTGCCACAGTAGCACTCTAGCCCTGTGGCTAGAGCTGAGGGTGGGGCTGTGATGAGTTTCCCATGGTGGTGGCCAATGCCCCCATAGAAGCTGACAGACGTACAGCTCTAAGAGCACCATGGGCAGCCACAGTGGCACCACAGAGAGAATCTCTGCCGCTTCAGCCAGAGTCCCTGCTCTGGCTTTGGTGGCCTGGTTTCCTGCAGGGGCAGGCAGTGGGCATACAGCTCCAAGAGCACCATGGGAAGAAGCTGTCCCACTCTGGCCAGAGCTAGGGTTTTGGCTATGGTGTCTGGGCTTCCCTCAGCAGTAGTCAGCACCCCAACAAGAGCTGGGGCATGGGCAGCTCCAGCATCATGGTGGTCAGAAGTTCTGGCTGTGGCCACAGTGGCCAAATTTCCAGAGGTGGCAGCTAGCAGCCCAGCTCTTGCTGGGACTCTGGCTGCTGCTGCTACAGACAGGAAACCCCACCACCCTGGCCAGATCTTGGGCAAAAATCCATGAGGTGCATCCAGCCTGTGGACCGTGTATTTGACACCCATGGATTAGGGCATGGAAAACTAGCTAGGAGTATTACACAGACACTCAGTACTACATAAAAGTGAGGCCTGCTGCTCAGGAGCAGTTTTGCTCTACTGAAGGAGTGAAAGAGAGTGTCTGCTAGATGAAAGGAGGCAGAGGTCAGGGCCAGAGTCTATGCACTATGATTCATAGATTCATAGAAGGGACCTAAGTAGATCATCAAGTCTGACCCCCTGCCCTGGGCAGGAAAGAATGCTGGGCTCATATGACCCTAACTAGGTAATTATCAGGCCTTTTCATAGATTTCATAGACATGAGGGCTGGAAGGGACCTTGGGAGATCATCAAGTCCAGCCCCCTGCCCAAAGGGCAGGAAGTCAGCTGGGGTCGTAGGATCCCAGCAAGATAAGCATCCAATTTACTCTTGAAGGTGTTCAATGTAGGTGCTTGAACCACC
>NW_017728943.1:71947945-71949484 GCF_001723895.1 Crocodylus porosus | reverse complement strand
TTTCCTCCGTGTTGGAATAGATTTAGCTTGTGCATTGAGGATCGCTTCCTTGAGAAGCAACCACTCTTCTTGAACTCCCATCTCCCTGGGGTCATGGTCCCTAAAGGCCTGACCAACAAGCCTTTTCTTAAAGACCCCCAGGGTAGGAGCCAGCACCACTTCCCTTGGAAGTTGGTTCCAGATCCTAGCTGCCCTGACCGAGAAGTAGTACCTTCTAATGTCCAGCCTGAACCTATTCTCAAACAACTTATGGCCATTATTCCTTGTTACTCTGGGAGGTGCTTGGGGGAACAGGGTTTCTCCTAATCCCTGCTGGTCCCCCCTGGCAAGTTTATAGACAACCACCAGGTCCCTTCTCAGCCTTCTCTTGTGGAGGCTGAATAGGTTCAGGTCCCAGAGCTTCTCCTCTTAGGGCCTGCCCTGCTGCCCCCTGATCATGCGAGCGGCCCTCCTCTGGACCCTCTCCATGTTGTCCACATCCCTCCTGAAGTGTGGCGCCCAGAACTGGATGCAGTACTCCAACTGCGGCCTGACCAGTGTCACACAGGGGGAGGATCACCTCCTTGCACCTGCTTGAGATGCATCTGTGGATGCATGACAAGGTGCAGTTGGCCTTACTGACCGCTTCCTCCCATTGGCAGCCCGTGTTCATTTCAGAATCGATAATGACTCCAAGATCTCATTCTGCCACTCTGCTTTCAAGAAGGGAGTTCCCCAGCCTATAGGTATGCTGAAGCAGAGGTCAGGGTCTCCCTGAATGTGTGTAGTGCATGGATTCTCTCCCTGGGACTCATGAACCATGGTTCTCAAAGAGCTTTATGAAGCTGTGGAAGCACCTGGGCCCTGCTCTACAGGTGAGGAAGCAGGGCACTCCCTTTCCTCCAAGGTGCAGGAGGTCTGGAGTAAGCTAGTGCCCATTCCTTATCAGGCATCCTCTAAGGAAACAGGTGTTCAAGGAAATCAGTAGACAAGTAGCAAAGTGGGTGGGGTGGACAAGGCAACTACTTGATGAAACCCAGGTGACCTGAAGGGAGGAATGTCAGGGAGCACAGAGGAAGAAGTTGCTAGGTTGAAGAATCCTGCCTGAATCACAAGGACTCCCTGAAGGGGAACATGGGCCTACTGAGCCAAGAAAAAGAGGTGTCTGAACTCAGGGTCCAAGGGAATGTGCCTGGTGCCCAGGTATGGTTGGGGCAGGAGAGCCTGTTTGAGTCCTGCTATAATCCCAAGCAGAGGGCTATGGAGCCCCATCACCAGTGAAAGGTATGGAGGGACTAGGGCAGGAGAAGCTTGGGCAGCATCTTGGGACCCTAGAGAGGTCATGGGATTGGCAGTGTGTCCCTGCCTCAGAGGGGGCTGGCGGAGATATGAGGCTTGAAATGCTAGAGCAAGAGTGACTTGGAAGCGGTAGGACTGAAAGGCAGGTTTGGGCTGGAACGGCCAAAGGAAACTGAGTTCTACAAGGACAAGTGCAGAGTGCTGCACTTGGGGAGAGGGAACCAGCATTATGGTTATAGGTTAGGGGCTGCCCCTCTCGGC
>NW_017728943.1:71939956-71947514 GCF_001723895.1 Crocodylus porosus | reverse complement strand
GCTGAGGGAGGATAGGTTTAGGTTAGATATTAGGAAGAACTACTTTACGGTAAGGGTGGTCAGAGCCTGGAATAGGCTTCCCGGAGAGGTGGTGGTCTCACCTTCCCTGGAGATCTTCAAGAGGAGACTGAATAAGCACCTGGCTGGGGTCTTATGACCCCTCCCACCCCCAGTGTCATTCCTGCCCATGGCAGGGGGTCGGACTAGATGAACTGTCTAGGTCCCTTCCGACTCATTGATTCAGTGATTCTGTGATAGATAACCTGGGGTCAGGAGGCAGCACTTTAAACCTCCTGGCTGGGAGTAAACTACTGAGAGAGAAATGCAAGTTAAAATCATGCTCTTCTGTGGGTATACTTGGTAGCTGTGTTGGTCTGAGACAAGAAGACATACATTTTGGAACCAAGAGTTCTAGTTTTTTGTAAGTCTTCTATGCTTTTCTGTGGCACTTGAGTAGGAGGTATCAGTCCACTTACCCCATTCATAACCATGTCACGCTTCCCTGCCACACCCGCTCCCTACTAGTGTTTGACGTAGGATTGCTCGAGGCGACTGGTGCCGCCTTAGTCAAGGGGGGCATGTGCCCCCCCCAGTGACTGTGGGAGAAAGGTCCCCCCACAGAAAATCACAAGATGGCCGATCACTGCAACTGATTGCTGCGGCTGCTTCTGGGAGCACAGCAGCGCTCCACTCCCCGGCCAGCGCTTGCAGGGGGGGCACCAGCGCTCCTGCCTGCCCCCCCTGCCCATCGCCTAAGCAGTGAGCACGGCCAGTCAGAGGGTGCGCTCTCAGGGGGTGCACACGCATCCCTGTGCACCCCCTACACGTCGCCACTGCCCAGGATGCGTTTCCCACACTCAGCAAAGACTCTTGTGCCAGCAGCCATACCTCCCAGATGCCTGCTGTTGCACACTCAAGCCAAGAGATGGCAATGCTCCATTGGTGTTAACTTACACGAGCAATCTCTGGCAAAGCTCCTGAAATGTTCACCCCTCCTCTGGGGCTTCAGAGGGAAGGAGCCCTGGCAGCACCTAGCTGAGACAAAACATTTCTAGACTACATGAAGTGGCAGCCTTTTAAGGGATGTGTGTCTTATGCAAGCCCCCAGATGTTAAGAAGTGGCAGAAAGGCCTTGTTACAGCACAAAGGCAGAGATTGGAGCTTTCAGTTGCATTATATTACCCAGCAAATCCCCTTTCTTCTCCCTCCTTCCTTCTTTCTCTCTATTGCCTATTTAGACTACTTCTCCTTTCCCACTATCATTTTCCATGTTCCTTTCCATCTGTCCCCACTCCCCATTCCTCCGCTGCATCACTTTTGAGAACATCCTGTAATGATGTTGAAGGCTCTGCAAAGCCAAAAGCTCAGCAGATCATGAAACTAAACTGCCCTCATGCCACAGATGTGCTTCTCCAGCAAAGTTTACACACATTAGTCAGACTTGAATGCCACAGCAGGAAACATCATGTCACAAGCCTCATATGACTATGAGGAATGGCCCCGTTTCCTCTAATGCTGAACAAGGCCCAAGAGAGCAGTGTTACCCCCACACAGTGTTACCCCAAGGTCTCCCACACTTGCTGTCAGCTCCATAATGGCGCCTCTGCCTAGAACCAAACCAAGCTCCTCCCCTGCTTGGCTTCCTGCTTAGTACCACGACCAACACATGTATCCTAACCAAAGTGCTGTTCTTCAGGACAGACTGTCTTGACAAACCATGTCTGGAGAAGACAATAGATACAGCAAGGGTAACAGACGAGCAGTAAGGTCCCCAGAAGCTTGCTGCCTGGGATGTTAAACTGAGCTTTGTCTTCCTACAACAGCCCCCTAAGGTGCATGGGTTTTTTCTCTCCTGTTTTTATTTACTCCTTTTACTTGACTCCACACCCTGTCTCATGCTGAAGCCAGAAGTCCAGGGCATCTCCCTCCTTCATTTGATGAAGTGCTGATTGTGCAAGTGGTAGCCCTTTTGGTCCATCTTTTAAGGCTAGTTCAAGGTGAGGCATCTTAAGCAAACTAATCCTCTGAGCTGAAATTGGGTGGGTATTACTCCTTGATGAGGCCTGTCCCTGTCACTCCCAAGTTGCAAGAATAGTATGTGAGGGTCTTTTTTTTTGCCTGATTGTGGGCCATATTAGCAGCTTCTGGGAAGCCTGTTGGCTACAGCAGATGGGTAGGGTGCTGAATTGTTCGGTGCTGTGTGACATTACATATTCAGCGTTGTTGGCCCTTGCAATCTTACTGTAAATCTTGCTGTAGTTCGTGTGTGTTCTAAAGCTCCAGGTCCTGGTGTCATGTGGATGTGTAAAACTCAGCTTTCCTTCTGTACATTTTTTGTCTCTCCCAGCTCTAAAGAAATGTAGGAAATGGGAAGCGAAGAGGGGGGGCCTAAAGGCTTAAAGCCACAAGGCAAACTGATTCCCAAATTAATTAACAGTAAATTAACTTTAAAGCCCAAGTTCCGGCTTTTTGGAACCCTAGCTCCTGACTTTTGAATACTTGGCTTTGGAAACACTAGATGATGAGGCCTGTAGTGTCCCCAAAACCACAGTCTAGGATAAAATTAAAGCTGCCACATTTGTGTTGTAGTGAGTGGGCTGCTTTTGGCTTGTGAGCTGCACTTTGGCACCACCTGTAACAGAGAAATATGAGCCATCCCAGGGGCTACATGGGCTGCCTGTGCAGTACTCTTGTCTCACAGTAGTTCAGGGAGCAGTAAAGTAGGGTGCTCAAGTCTCAGACATGGCTTCAGGGTTGCACTAGACCATCACAGCAGCCCTAGCCCTCCCTTGCTTGCTGTAAAGCAGGCTCTGCAAAGTTAGCAGGGGTCTATTTTAGGCATTTATTGTTCTGAGAGATGCACGGATGGGCGTGGGCATGTCTATATTCTACTGGCAGGTTTGTGCTTCATGCTCACACTTCCCCCTCCACCCTCGGGGGACTATTTTTGCATCACAGGTTTTTATGAATACACTTCTCTGCATATAAAGGGGTCATTGTCCTGGCATTTCTTTTCCCTAGGATTAAGTCTAAAAGTCTTCCCCGGAGAGCTGCCTTGCCCTGCCCTGTCCAGCTTGCTAGGTCACATGAGCTAGAAGGGAAAGTATTTTCCTAGACATCCTGCAGGTTGGGGAAGGCTCTGACCTAGCAGCCAATTCTACTCTGCTGTGTATCCTGAGCTTTAGTGACACCTCCCCTTTTGGGTGATCTGTGAGTTATCCCTGCTGGCTGGGGCCTTGCCATGCAAAAGTAACCATGCTGCCCTCTAGAAGCAGGTGTGTCACATAGGAGGGCTGTGTATTCGTCCCTTTTCTGCGACAGTGTCACAGGGCACTTCCGCACCCCGCTTCTAAGGAGGCTCAACCCCGGGAGGGGGAGAGGTGTAGCAGGGCACTAGGGTGCCTGGTACTGGCATTGGGAATAGGGCTGGGCTGCCAATGAACAGGACAGCACAGCTGAAGTTGGCTTAGGCAACAGATTGGGTCAGCTGACAGCCAGGGGGTGGGGCCTAGCCCATATAAACAGAAAAGCTCTGAAGCCAGAGCTAGTTCCCTTCTGGCAGCCTAAGAGGCAGGAGCCCTGTTACAGAGCAGAGCTGCCTGAACATTTGAGCGCCTATGTGTTGTGATGCGATGGAGAGGCCTCTGTTACGAAGGCTTGAAGAAGAGCCAGGGTGGTGCAGAATGTTATGGCTGGTAGGCTTATTTTGAGTTAGAGCTGGTTGGCTGATAGCTTTGAGTTGCTGTTGGGCTGTTTGTATAAAACTGGAGGACCGGGTGAGGCTATAAGGGGATGGAGGAGGCCTCATTAGGAGCTCCCCAGTGGAGTGGAGGGGTTCCTGGGTGCCCTGGGAGGGCATAGCGAGGGCGAGGAGCGCGAGACTAGGAAGCCCCAGGGAGGGCAGATTAGAATAGGAGGCTCCAGGGTGAGCGATTGGCACCCTACCGGGGCAAAGCCCCGGAGAGGGGCAGGCGCATGAGAACAAGCCTGGAGAAGGGCAGACGTGCGGATAGGGGCCCGACGGAGACGAGGTGTGTACAGAATAGAAGCCGGAGAGGGCTGAGCGTGCGGGCAGGAGCCCGGACAGGGCTGAGCATGAGAGTAAGAGCCTGGATAGGACTGCGTGTATGCTGGACAGGCCCGGAGAGGGCACATATACAATAAGGGTGTGAGGGGTGCGTATACTGGAGAGGCTCCGGGAGAGGGGTGCTTATATTGGAAAGACCCCAGAGAGGGCGTTTACAGGAGAGAAGCCTGGAAAAGGGCGAGAGGGTGAACAGAAGCCCGGGAGGGGCAAGTATATCGGGTGCGCATACTGAGGGACCCCAGAGAGCGGGGGGGTGCGTGTATTGAGAGACCCCAGGAAGGGGCGAGCATACAGACATGAGAATGTCTGGCACATCTGCGAGGCTTGGGGTGTGCTAAAGGGGAGGTTGGAGGCACACGTGGCCCATAGGGTTGGGGTACACCAGATGACTGTACAGAGTAGGGGCTAGGACAAACTTGGCACCGTGTCCAAGCAGCTTCCCACAATAACATTCCAGGAAGACATGGCGGGTGAGAACTTGGCACGGTAGGGGCGCCAGGGGAGATCACAGCCACTCCTGGGCCCTGCCCCGTGACAGACAGGATTGTAGATTTAGCTGGGGTCTGGCAATGAAACCCTGCTTTGGTTATGCTAGTTGTGCATGGGTGTCTCTGGGAAGGAAGGAGGGTGATACCAGAGACCTGTGGTGCTTGGGTTGCCTGTTGCTTTGTAAGGAATTGTTGTGCAAGTTTCTGCCTCTGGACAGTGTTTCTTGGAGACCTAATCGCTATGCTCTGAGCCCTGCCAAGAGGCCTTGCTCTCAACTCAAAGACCTTGAAAAGGGATGAAGTGGGCTGCTGGGCCATTCTCCTCAGACTGACTTAGCACCAGTGAGTGAGGAAGGCAGACAATTGGATCACCCTTATTCTCAGGCAGGAACCTCCAAGATCTCCTAAGACAGCACAGACAGAAGTTACAGAAGATGCTCTGTTTGACCATTGCATGCCGGGTCAGATGAGGACATTTCAGTTTCACCCATTTTTGAAGCAGTCTGCAGCTGTGCACTTGTGTTTGGTCACAGCTATGAACTGCTTTCTGTGACCATATCGGGTGAAAATTGTCACTTCTGTCTGTGCCCTTACTTTAACAATACTGCTTCAATCCAGACTCAGAAGGGTGGGAGGGCACACCAGGCATCTCTTCACTTTGGTTCTTTTCCTTTAATTTACAATGGGACTCTCAGGTCTCCATAACAGAGTATGGAGAGTCACTCTGCTACAGAGGGTTGCTTCTGACCTAAACACAAATTGGCACCTCCCTCCCACAGAAAACCCACTAGGTTTGTTTTCCATTTTTGTAGGCAGTAATCCTTCAAAAATGGCAACAACCTGACACTTCATCCAGAAACTTCTTATCTGATAAAAAGCTGTCCCTCCCGCCCTTCAGTAAAGTACCTCAAATGAGAAATCTGGACCAGCACCACTGACCCAATGGCCTCTTGGTAGTGTAATGGCATGCCTGCTTCTGCTCCCAGCCACCAAGTGGGAGGGGGAAATATAACTGAAGACAGTGCCCTAGCTTTGATTGCTTAGCAAGGGCTCCACGGGGTGGCCTTTGGGGAAGGGTCTTGTCAAGGAGGGGGAAATAGTGATGTCAGGTCAGACAGATGCTTTCAGAAATGGCCTTGTTACAGAGCAGCTTCCAAAGAGGAGAGATCCAGGCACTGGCTATTGGAAGAACAGGCAAAAACATCTGAGTCAGTCCCTACTGGGCTTATCCCACCTCCCAGGCTGCAGCTTTAGCTACTTTGCCAGGACAAGACCAGTGCTTTTAAGTCTTCTAGCACAGGGGTCAGCAGTCTACAGCCCCTGGGCTAGATCCGGCCTGCAAAGAAGTTGGATTTGGCCCGGGAAGGTCCAATGCAGCCCCAGGGCAGCATGGGGGTGACTCAGCTGAGCTACCCATCTCCTCTACAGCCCCTTCCTCAGCAGTCCTCCCTGTCACTGTCTCCTGCCTGAGCTTACCTCACTGCAGAGAGGCTGGGTATTTTCACAGGTGGCTTGAGCTCTGGTGGCAGGTGAGGAGGCAGCAGGTTAGGTTACAAGTTCTGGCAAACCTGGAAAGTAGCTGCTCCATGTTCTAGCATGTTGTGTCAGTTGTCATTGTCTTTCATTATTATAGTAGCTACCAGCTGAGTTGAAGCCCCATTGTGCCAGGCACTAAATAAAGTGTATCATGATGCCCTCCCACATTGCTGTTCATCTTAATAGATATGCCAAAGGCAGTCAGGGAAAACAGAAGTGCAGTGAGAGGAAGTGACTTGCCCAGGGTTGTGCAGCACAGAAAAGCAGAGCAAGCAAAAAATGATTTGCAGTCTGAGGCTCTACTTGCTACATGCTGCCTTTCCAGGGTGTTTTGAATGTTGATTTGAATGGCAGCCTGGGGTTTCATGAAGTTCCCTCTTGTTACACACTTCCATCAACACCAAACCCACTGGACCCTTCCACGCCACAACCAACTTTATTACATAAGGGAAACTGAGAAAAAAGAACCAAAATCAAGTTTCTGGACACAGAATAGAAAGGTCTTGTCATGTGCATGGCCATATAGAGACACAGCAGCAGGCAACAGCTACAGGCTGGCTTTCACTTGCACTGTATTCTTACTTTATAAATGGGAGACAAAGTACTTCTGTGCCTTGTTCAGCATGGCACTGGCAGGATTTTTCCTCACTCGAACAGCTTTTCTCTTGAAGGGAGGTAACTCCCTGTAGGTGGCTTGTAACAGCTCTAATTATGGGACCCACCCATGTGCTCTATTTGCAGTCCTACCTTAAAAAAATTCAAAAGCTGGAGTAAGCAGAGGAACAGTACGCAAGCCAGAAGAAATGCAGGTCCCTTTGAACTGCTGTCTTCTGTCACAGACCCCATCTGCCAGAGGTATTTACTATGGGGCAGAATGCAGCTCTTGCCTAGGGATGTACAAACTGAACAGTGCTGGAGTAATCATAGAAATCATGGAAAAGTAGGGCTGGAAGGGTCCTCCAGAGGTCGTCTAGTCCAGTGGTTCTCAACCTGTTTCCTACTGGGAACCATTTGCAAAGATTCATGGCCTGTCCCAACCCGCACCCCCCTGGCCCTGCCAGTGCCCAACCACAGACCCCCCTCTTCTCCCTGAGCCACGCTGGTGTCTCTCACTCCCAACTGCAGCCCCTGCCACCCAGTCCTACCAGAGGCACCCCCAGCTGCCCCTGTCCAGCTTGGGCCAGAGGGCAGTGGCTGCAGTGGCTCCAGCTCACACTGGTGGCTGCAGAGCAAGTCCCGCCCTGGCAAGGGATGGGGAGAGGAGGGGAGGCCTGTGGCAGCCCCTACCCTGGGCTGAGGCTACCCCGCTGTGCCAGGCCGCCTGGTCACATCCCCCTTCTGCCCCCTGAGCAGGATTTCCTGGCTGCTTTGCCCCTGCAAGCACCCGGCCTGGCCTCACACCTCTCCTCAACCCCCTTCCCTTGCTGGAAGGGGCAGGTTTTTTTTT
>NW_017728943.1:71922432-71939856 GCF_001723895.1 Crocodylus porosus | reverse complement strand
GAGCACGCTCTGGTTCCACCACCCAATACCAAAAAGAATCTGCTCAATATAGACCTCCTATGGAGGACATATCAGAGACAATTACCCTGGGGAGCTCGCCTACGTGGTCACGCTGCTTCCCCTGCCAGGTAGGACAGGTCAGTGCAGTCCATCTAGCAGGTGCCTTCTTGCCACCACTCTGCCCTGCCACAGTCTCGGCACTTTCCCAGGATCAGCGTTTATCAACCTGTGGCTCGTGACCCTCTGAAATCTTCTTGTGACCCACTTTTGGGTTGTGACCCACGGGTTGAGAAACGCTGATCTAGTCCAGCCTCCTGCCTCAGGCAAGATCATCTCTATCCTGACCTTCCCATACAAATCCATAATCTAGGATCTTAGTAAAACTACCATCAATCCTGGCACACACACGTGCACGTGCTCTGATTGTTTTCCTCTGACTCCTAAGGCTCCTGGGTTTCAAAACCCAGCCCTCCAGATCCTTCCTTACTGTCTTGAACTCAGGAATGGCTTTCCAGGCCCTGACTTGAAGGGAGCCATCCACTTCAAGACCAGCAGCCAAATTCCCCAGGATTGGCTCGGGTGCTGGGTGGGAATTCAGAATGCTTTGAAGCCCTCTATTCTCATGGCTTTTTTTCCAAGAAGATATAAAAAGATCTATTTTAAAAATAGCAATGCCTATGATGTTTGTGAGGGTTAAAGCCACATCAGTGGCAAAGAGACCAGAGCTATCTGTAAGTGTTGTGCAGTTAAGGCTGGTGGTGGCAACCCCTCGGCTTGTCTGCAGCATCCAGTGTGGGGCGCCAGGCCATCCTTTTTAATGGTGAAGTGTGTGAAATGCTGATGCCAGCTCCAAGACCCCCTTCCTGTGGAGGGCTTTGCTGCATGCCATTCTCTGATCTCAGGGAACAGCTTGCTGTGGTAGTGTACATGGTGCTGGAGGGGGAAGTGCAATCCTCAAAGCTGCATGAAATAGGGCTTGGTAGGATACTGTAATAACTTTACAGTGGACCCTGCTGATAAGGCCAGATCCTAGTCTCCTGAGAAATCAGTGGCAGAAATGCAACTTGCCAGTGAATCTGGATGTACTAAACATCTGCTCCCAGGGAAAGAGGATGATGCTGTGCTTTGTAGGGCACGTGTATCCTACGTACCTGGTCAACAACAGTGTCTGCACTGTGCAGAGAGCAATTATGCTCATAGTGGCATTTCCCAACTGGGTGGGAAGTGTGGTGGGCAAGAGCAGAGTTAGTAGGGAGCATAGAAAGAGCAGAGATAACTGGTATTGTTTCTGTTCCATCCCTGTAGCAAATATGCCCCAGAAGTGGGGTTATGTGCTTGACCTGCTTCTGGACCCTGGGACAGTATACAGTGTTTTAAAGCAATGGCGCCCTCTGGTGGCTAGATCATAGGTAGCTTGAAATAGGAGTAGATCCTTTTAATGGACTGAAAGAACAGGTCCATGGGTGCATCTACACATGCGTGTTAATGCACATTAGCCTATTTAAATGTGCATTAAAGCCTCACTTAAAATGTGCTAATTAATGGGCATTAAAATAGGCCAATGAGCATTAAACGTCACTTTAAAACTGTGCTTTTTAGTTAATTCACATTAAGACAGGCACATTTTCTTGGTACCTAACAATGGATCCAGGTACACATGCAGATTCACCTTGTTGAAGGTCCAGGGCTCTGGCACCAGCTCTGCAGGGTGCACATCCATGAGCTTTGTCTAGTAAGTGCATCTTGTCTGCAGCCCATGAATACGCTACACGGTGGCAGTTCCTAGAGCAGCTGGCAGTAGGAACGGTTCAGGTGCAAAAGGTTGCAGACCCTGGGGTCAGCCTGTCCCTTCAATCTTTGCTTTAGGTCTTTGGACCCCCAGCTTTCAACCTCAGCTCACCATGTGCACCTGACCGCCACACAAAAACACCATAACATACTACCTGGTAAGCACTAGGTTGTCCCAAAGTAAGTCAGGGGGTGGAAGATGGAAGCTAGCAGAAGATGATGATGTGCAAAACAAGTGAGGGAACCAAAAGTTAGGCAGAAATGGTTGATAAAAAGGCACAAGGTGGCAGGAGGAAGAGGAATGGTGCTAGGTCACTACTTGGATGGGCACAGTGCTGTGAAGGACAAAGCCACAAGTCTAGGGCAAGGACACCACTTGTTTGTCCTGAGGGGTTCCCAGGATCCTTTTGTTTTCTCCCATTGGAAGCGATGTACTGACCTAAAACATGTATTCCTCATTCCAGCGCCTTCCAGGATTGTTTTTCAGTAACTAAAGCTGCTTTCAATTGGAGGGAAGTGAGAGGAGCAGAAAAAAATCTCTGTCATTGGACTGAGGGGAATAGAAAGGTCTAACCTTGGCAGAAGTTCCTGAATAACTCCTAAGATGCTCTGTCATATGTAACTGCTCTGGTGTGGTATTAGAAAGGTTCAGACATGGATGTGAATAAGAACACCATTTGCAGTTACGAGATGAAATTATACAACCTCTCTTTCTTGATGGCACAGGGTATGAGTTAATCAGTGGATGCTGTCAGAAAGAAACTAGATGCTTTGCTCAGTATGTTAATGCAATTTAAAATAGGTTATTTTTTGGACTTGGAGACATCTGGGCTAACTCATAAGAGTCGTCGCACCTCTGTCAGCTAGAAGGGTCTGGAAATTTGAGGTGAGATGGATTCTAGTTCAGCTGGCTGCTGTATTTAATTCATCTGACTAAAATAAACCTGAGCAAAGGGGCTAATTGCTGCAAGAAAGAAAAGCTTTGGAAAGCCCATGAGAATGATGTATAATCCCCCTTGCTCTCTGGTGACTCTTTAATAGAAGTCAACATCAACTTACACAAAACAAAAATAAATGACTGCTTCCTGGTTTTTCAGTACATGACCAGGAAGATTCCTGGTGAAGATTAACACTTTGGCCAGTGTCAGTGATGGGACACTGGATTTCATGAATTTTTTGGCTGTTTTAACGTGGCTATTTAAACTAAGAACAAAACCCGGGAGTTTTGTTTTAAATTGCCACGTCTAATTAAATCCAAAAGTTAGGCTTTGTAAAAGTACCACAAGACTCAGAGAAATGTTTCCATTAAAACGGCAATCAAACAAACCTGCTTGGAAAGAATGATTAAAATAAACAAGTGTGTATAGGTGGTCTCCACCCCCCAAGCAAGAGCCTTCTACTAGAAACTGGCTGCAAACAGAAAGAAAATCTCAGTCTGCTTTCAGGTTTTGGAGGGGAGGAAAGCCTACTTAAAGGAAATGAACAGCAGAAATGGGGGAAAACAAAGCAGATGTTTAAAATTCCAACCACATTCACAATTTCAAAGCTTACTTTGTTACAGGTAAGACATTTTTCCTTTAAAAGAAGGAAAGCACTCCTTCTCCCCCCTCCACATGGACCTGATTCTGCCACCCATAGTGATCATAGCTCCTGGGAGTAGTTCCCTCGTATTTGGTATGAGTGTTTCACTTGAGTACAGATAACCCAGCGTGACTCCATAGGATTTTAAATTGACCCCTAAACAATCATCTGGAAATACGGCACATGCAAAATCTCCTCAAAGAGTGTGTGTAGGTGACAGGCTTTGTGAAAGAGGGAAGACATGGCAGGGTTGGGTTTCTCTATTCCTTTGGTTGAAGAGGGTGTCCTGGGATTTGCTATTGAGCATCAGGACTGTTCCTTGATCTGTCAAGCAGGTGCCAAAAGGGGCTAGGGGACCAATGCCACCAGATGCTGCTGGGCTGGAGGCCCATGAGAACCAAACTTGCCATCTCCTCCTGCCATGCTTTTGTCACAGGCTGCCATGGGGTATGTCTGTAAAACAATAAAGGTTTGTATCAATTGGTCTGAAACAGCTTCCCCAACCAGGTCATCTCTGATGGGACCCTAGAGCCTGAGCCCTCTGCCATTCTGCTCCTTTTGAAATGAATGGGAGTCCTATGGGCACTGCAGGTGCCCTAGGGCAGTGACCATCCTAAACCAGCTCTGCATGAGAGGAAGCTGATGGTTTAGTGTGGTAGAAAACAGGAGGGTGGGGGACTGCACTTGATGATCTGCTAGTCTGGTTTAACTAACCTTTGTCATTGCTAGGATAAAGATGGGGGGTGGGGGTGAGAAGCTAGCTATTTTGCTGTGGTTGCCCACATGATGTTCGAGGGTAGCAGAGGGGCTGGGAAGAGGAGATGCAAGCAAGCCCTTGAGACTTCAGAGGAGACTCCTCTATACTCAGTAGGCTTTTTATTGTAGCCCTGCCACAATATTTACAACCACACAGACATCCAGCAGTTTAGGATCCCACTTGAGGAGTAAGCAGTGACTATCTGACATGGTTCCCACCCTGGAGACATATTTATATGTTTTCCCAGTGGAATAGACAGTCCTGTTTTGTCTGTTTTTTCTGTGCCATTCCTCCCCCAACCCTGACAAGCCCAGACTTTCTCATAAGAAACAAAGGCACTTGCTGCACTATGCAGGCAAACAAAGGCTGGGGAACAAAGAACAAAAGTGATGGCTCCAATGTACTCATTAGGTTCTGCATTTCCTCAGCTCAAATGTTGATGAAGGGCAGTGCAATGCATGCCTCAATAGCTCTGTCAGGCTTGCAAAACAATTAAAAACTACCAAAAGGGAAAAGAGGTTTTTTATTAACTATATTTTCCAGAAAATAGGCTAGGAAGATGTTCTTTATTCAGTCCTATTTGAACTTTATGCTGGAGGGAATGACAGCAGCTCTGGGAAATGTGGTGCTTTTTTTCTCCCCACTGAACAGGTCTGGCCTCAGCAGAGTCAAGGCGAACTTTCTTCTTAGTCCTCTCTGGTTATGTTACTCTTGTGTAACAAAGAGTTGGCATGCATCCATTACAGTTAGTCCTTATATTGCTCTCCCACCACTGACACCAAAGTTTATCTCAGTGGCAGTGTGCCGATTCTGGTTTGAAGAGCCTTGCACAGTGGTGAACTTGGTAGTGTTTGTGTCTTGGGCGGCAGCAGACTCATACCTGATAAACTTTGCCCTCGGGGGCACCGGAATGGAGGTAGGGGGGCTTGAAACGCTGGTCTCGTACAGCAGAACCAAGACAGGATGCTGCTGAGATGGGAGCTGTTGCCATCATCAGCTGGGTGACTTCTTCCCTGGCTCTGCAACTGCTGCAGTTCTGTATGGAGAATGAGGTGGTAGAAATGGGAGTTGGTTGTGAGAGGGAAATTTGCTCTCCAAAGTCCATGTGATCCCTGACTCTACTGACACTGCCTGCAAAGGTTCCAATAATGGAGGTGTCTGTGGTGACACAGCCACTCCATCCACTCACAACTTGTCTTGGAGCACCAGACTATCACAGTGTCTGCACCCCTTTCCATATTCTTCAAAGCCCTGTTTTTCCTCTGGTTTTCTATTTCAGGTCTTACCAGGGTGCTTGGGGCCTTTGCTGAAATCAGTGGTAAAAAATTCTCTTTGATGCCACCAGGCCATTAGCCTGAATAAACAAGACACACAGGGGTCCCAGTCTTTTAAGGAGCAACAGGGTATGCAGCAGTGAAAAGATGTATATTATGTGCAGTAATGCACAGGATAGTTATTAAGGACAAGTTTAAGTAAGTAAGGAGCCTTTTCCCAGTGAAAGCAAATGGTGGAGGTTGCTGCTTAACAGGGAGTGCCTGTTGACTTAATGGAGATGCCTTTACTTAATGGTACAGGCAGTCCTTGGACTTATGACAATTGGTTCCTGAAAACTGCATCTTAAGTCAAAACATTGTAACTCAGAACCTTTTTTCTCATAGGAAACAATGTTATAAATGGTGATTGGTTCCTGAACCAAGGCCCGATACCCTACTTTCACCAAAAATAACCCAGAATTTTGTACTCAATCAACTATAGATGAGTAATATAGCTACATTAATACATGTATACTGTAAATAACAATCATATTAATTTGGAAGGACTTCTCTGGGGTGACTTTGCTGAACTTTTTGAAGGACTCTTAGTTGGACCTTTTCAAGGGTTCTTGGCTAGAGTCTTCTCAGGAGTCTTGGCTGCAGGTTTTTGTGGAGTCTCGTTTGCTTTCTTAAAGGCAGTGTCCAAGGAAGTTTGGACAGATGTTCTCCAGGGAGATGGGCAATGCAGCGAACTTGTTTGCTGGCATGGCTTCGCATTGGATCACGTGTTGTAAAGTCGAAACTGATATCAGAAAGTTGAAACAGGGTGTCAATTTATAAAGGTTGTGAGTGCAAAAGGTTGTGACTCAAAACATTGTAAGTCAAGGACTGCCTGCGTGTGTGTCTCGTTCTCATGCTGGGTCAGACTGTCTGTCTGCTCCTGAGACAGTAGCTGTTGGTCCTTCCTTACCTATGGTACATCCCAGAAAGGGTTTGAACTGCTCCACTGTTTCCAGGTCCTGGCTGCTTTCAGACAACTTCCACACTATGGCTTCTGTGTCAGGCTCCCCATGGCTGTGTCCCATAGTCCCTTTCTCTGGGTCTACAGGCCATGGCCAGGGACGATGCAGTAGTGCAGCTGTACTTTGATTCCTGCTCCACCCAAACTTTAAACACAACTGCCTGGGAGAGTAAGCAGCATTTCTATTCAGGCACTGAGAGAGTCAATTGACTTCATGGCTCACTATCATCTCCCTGATTCCTGCTAAACTCTCTCCACTCCACAGATGTTAAATACCCTCTCTCCTTTTTAATGGTCTTGATATTCCACTATTCAAACTATCCTTTCTTCCACAATTCTGCACTCTGTTAGCCCTTCCTGGGAATGTCTCTCTTCTATTTCCCAGGTCTGAAGATTGTTTTTAGCTCAAGTGTGGTCATATTAACTCAAGTATAGAACTAGCTGACTGAAATATTTCAGACAAGGTCAAGATACTTAAGAAGGTTAGATTTTGTTTTATGAATCTGAATAAGACATGCACATTTAAGTATAATGACGGCAGGACTAATGACACAATATCTTTGGACTATTTTAGTTTGTTGTGTTTTTTTTTGTCTTTATATATAATCTAGCAAATTAGAGTATATTCCCATAGCTATTTTTGCTTTTGCTTTGATCGTAAATGGAATATTGTAACGCTAGCCCCCTTTCACAGCCTCCGATGAAGTGAGTTCAGGCTTCCAAAAGCTTATGCATCTCTGATTTAGACTGTAAGGGGCAAATCTACCCTGCCCTCTGCCCGATTTCAGACTAACACAGCTAACTACCTCATTCGAACAGTGCATCACCTGAGCAGGGTATCAAATAGAGAGAGTGATTTGAATACAAGGGTTTTGGTTTCTCTTTAACTGGAGAAATGTGTTGTGTTAGCACCCCCATTTTTTAAATCCTTGATCTGCCTGTGGTGATAGTGCCCCTGCCCAAAACCAAGAATCTCTGTAACAGTACAAGGCTTCAGGCCCACTGCTCTGGGATCTATTTAATTGGGACAAAATCCTGTCAGCCACAGGTTTGTGTAAGCTAGAATAGTCTCTGCCACTGTTGCTGTAGAGACACAGTGCAAGCTGACAGAAGGAGGTTCATTGCTAGTTTATTCACTTTTCTGAACAACTTAAAGTAGGCCAACAAAAGCTCTCTTCTGTCTACCTCACAATTTGGATGGCACAGCTATGTTGGCCAGGGGATGTGACTTTTCTTTTCCTTCTCCAGACTTCTTGTTGACATAGGTGTACCTGCAAAACTCTGCACAGCAGACCTGGCTTAAGTGGGCTCTGCTGCATCTTTAGGTGACGTACTGCTCAGATGAGATGGTTAGTCATGTCAGTCTGAAGACAGGCAGAGGGCAGGGTAGATTTCCACCTTATAGACTAACTAAATCAGAGATACATAAGCTTTTGGAAGCTTGAGCTCACTTCATCAGAGACATGTGAAAGGATATGCACAGAGCAGGCTATCAAACAGAGTGAGTGATTTGAATACAAAAGACAGGGATGAAAGGAAGGATGGGGGCCATCCTGGGAGAGGCAAAAGAGTAATAAACCCATGGTGACAAAGCTATCGCCAAAGCTAATCCAGGCAATGGGATAAGACTCCATAGTCCCAGTTTAGACTACACTTCATGCAATTACAGTCTGTGGATGATTTCTTGTTCCAAAATTTTGCATACAAATCAGTTTTTAAAACTTTGTTGTTTAAGAACGGCTACTCTGAGGTCAGCAATGGATGTCCAGGGAGGTTTAAAGTGTTCTGCCACACGCTTGCGTTTTGTTCTGAAACAGATGTCAGGTCAGTGGTCATTCATTCTTACATATATGGATCCTCCCACCTGCCCAGTGTAGACAGCAGAGGGATCACGTAAGCAGCAGGTGATGGTGACACGGGTAGAGGTGAAAGAGAACAAACCTTGGATGTTCCAATATATGTCATTTGGTCCAGCGATGATGTGGCCTGTATTGATGTGGGGATAGAGTTGGCATCTGAGTCGATTAGAATTGCACAAGAAGCTCTTTAAGGGTTTCTCTCTCCAGCTTTGTTATTGCTCTTTACTATAGCTCTTATCCCTGGCAAAGCCAATGACCTGACCAGCTCACTCCTCTTACGTTTTCCTTCACTGTGTTTCTCACGCATACATAGGTTAGACCAATGAATTTCAGCTGGCAACACTTGTTTCCACAGTAACAGCAGTGCCTCAGCTATGGTTTAATTTCATTTCCAGATGGATCACTTAATGCAAGTCAATGCTTGACCTCCCCAGGAAGTGTGTCCTTCCAATAAACTCTTAGGATGCAGAACATAGTCCCTGCTTGATACTGTGGCCTGGAGGCCTCCATAAAATGAAGAAAAGGAGCAGAGCTTCCAAGGAGTACACGGGACTTCTCCCACCACATGAACCCAGTGAGTTTAGTTAGCTCTTTAAAGTGTCTTTCCTCATGGCCCCACCTACTCTGAAATTACAGTTTAGTTAGGTGATCCAGTTAAACGTTGAATAGTGTAGACAGGACCTCTCTGTGTCCCTGCAAACTTTGACATTCAAGGGCGCCTGTACATGTGACAAGAATTGCCCATTTTTGCAGTTTAACTGGGTCATGCTGTACATGTGCAAGGATTTTTTTGCGATTTAAATGGGTTTGTTACATTGAAAACTAAACCACCTCTGTGTGTAGTTTCATTTGCAATGTAACTATTTGTAACATTGCAACCTTTTGACAGCTCACCCCCACACCATGGGAGAGGTGGGTTGAAGGAAGAAGTGGCGAAGGGCCCGATCCTTTTTTTTTTTTTTTGCAGAGCCTGCCCACATCTCCCACAGCTGAGGGGCCAGCTGCCAACCAGCCGAGTGGTCTTTGAGCTGCAGGGGGCCCTGGTCCTTCCCTCCACAGCAGCGGCGCCCCCCGGGGCCACCTGGGCAGTCTGCTAGCTCCAGCCTGGGATCAGGGAACAGCTGGATCAGGCCGGATGTTGTCTCCAAGCTGGGGCAGCACCCTCCCACTAGCCACCAGCAGCTTCCCCTGCCCCCCTCTCCAGCTGTGGGAGATGTGGGCAGGCTCCACAGAAAAGAAAAAATGGATTGTGCCCCTTGTCATAATCATCACAATTAAAACCCACCTTTTCAGTTTGGGTGGCTACACCCTCATCACGTATACAAGTTCCCTTACAGCCTACCTGTTGTCGGCTTGCAGTTAGGACCCAATCCATGCCAGAGCTTTCAATCCTGTTGTAACAGGTCAAGGACAGCCAGGATGCTGAAAGATGCTGAGCAAAGGGCCAGGAAGCTGTTATCCTCCAAACAGATGTAGCATATGCCACAGCAATACAACTTTTCAGGAAGCCACCACAACCGCAGAGCCTCAAACCTGACCTAGAGCTATTACCTCTAAGGAAGAGAGGACAGCTTTCTGACCAGGACCCCTTCAGGCTTTCACCTCTCTTTGGAGATGAACAACATCTTTTATAATTGGTGCTAACTGTGCTGTTGTCTTTTATGACATGAACTCTTCCTTTGGGATATGGACAAACATTAAACTCTTTTGTATAGTCTTCAGATTATGGCAACTTCTGGTGGTCCTGAACACTAAGGACCTGCAATTTCTGTGCCACTTGATGCATAAATAGATGGCTTGTCATAAAGTAAGCCATAAAGATAATGGCTGTCTGAAAGCTTTCCCCTCAAGTGGAGAAATTAAGTGCCTTTGTCAGGTGGTATCTGCTAGGGCAATTCAGAGCTATCACTGTTCAGCAGATTCTGTATTATTTAATGGGATTAGATCAAATCATCTTGGCTTGGGAATGTAGAAATACAAGATAACAAACTTCCACTAATTATTGACAACTGGTTCAGGTCCCTGACAGATTACATGTTTACACAGATATAATCAGTGTAACTTTACCTCATTCAGTTTAATATTACCCCTGAAAGAATCAGGGGTAAAATTAAACTGGTTTAAATTATGCTGATGTGGAGGTTATTAATTTTCAGCTTCTCCCAGGGCAGCTGTTTGCTTAAGGCAACTGGATTACTTATCTGTTCTGCTGACATTCAGTTGTGACATGCTATAATAGCACCTAATGCATTCAGCTGCTCTGGGGTCGCTGTTCATCTGTCTGCTCTGGATCCCAGTGTAATTAACTTTTGTGTACAAAACTGATAGAAACTACACTGGTATGAGTGTGCCATGTGTCCAGGCCTTGAGTTTATTATCAGGTGGTTCTTCTGGTGGGTTTCATTGTTTATGGCAGGGGTTGTCAACTGGGGATATGCATACCTCTGCGGGTACTTGGGAAGGTCCTAGGGGGTACGCACAGGTGGGCAGGGATGGAGCACTGCCACCCACCACCCTGTGGCTCCATGTCCCAGGAGCATGGCCCGGGAGAGAGGGGAGGGTAAGGGCAGCAGCACCCCTCTGCAGGCTACACAGGCGCCACCTGGCCAGCTGGATGTGAGGGAGCGGGGGAGCTTGCATATGGTGGCCACCACTGCCACCCACCACCCCATGCTGCTGCTGCTCCACATCTGGCCATGCACCACTACCCCCACCTCCTGCTCCATGTCCAGTCGCCGAGGGTACACTTATTAAAAAACGTTGAAAACCCCTGGCTTATGGTATTACCTCCGAATGTACTCTTTCTCTCAGGAACAAGAGGCTTACCATCCTATTTCCTGACACTGTTCGTATATACACATGCACCCTCAGGCTATGTCTCTGCAAGTACACTCAGAAAAGCTGAGGTGAACCAGCTAAAGTTGACATGTCATTGTTTTCAAGTTAAATTGTGTTAAATTCTCAGGCAGGTGCCTCCTTTCAATAGGATTAAACTACAATGATGAATGGCTACGTTACGCTTGAACAACTGGGCTTCATATACTGATTAGAAGCCTCCTTACAAGCACTCTAGCTTATGTTCATTGTCTTCCCACTGTTAGGAAAATTCAGATGGATTCACTCTCAGTCCCCAAGGAGTTCTCAGGAGCTTCTGCAGGGAGGGTAGTCTCTGCCTTCTACTGAGGGGCTGCAGTACTAAGTCCTGCTTCATTTCAGAACTAATAAACATGCTTAGCTTTGTGTGTGGGTCATATTCTACTGTGACAATAATTGAGTGCCTGAAGGATTGTAGTGATAGCTCATTGACTTCCAGATGCTTCATTTCTGGGAAAGCCTGCTTGAGGTTATTTGTCAAGGCCTCCAGAGCTAAGTAGCATTGCTCATACTGTGCATTCTGCAGCAGAACAGCAGTGATTGTTTGAAACAGGTCTTGCTGTAAGAGTTGTTTTATGTAGTTGGGAACTGCTGCCCCATATGTCCTAGGCTAATTCAACACTGATTGTTAGGTTTGACCTTAAGGATGTCCTACAGCCTATACCTGTTGTCCATCAATGCTGTAAACCCCTAACCCAGACCCCCCTCAACAGCAGTTCAGTCTACCTTGGATGCTCTCATTAACTTTAGGGTCTGAGATCTATCCTGAGCCAGCCAGTTTCCTGTCATGTGGTCAGAACTTACCAAGGTATATATATGGGGCTTGAGCATAGGAAGTCTGCCAGCAGCAATCCCACAATTCTCTCTGTGTTCTGCCCTTCTGCACCCTCCTCTCTATCTCTGTTGCTCCTTGCTAGAGACAGGCCCTGAAGGAGAGAGAAATAGTCCACGGACCAATTCCCAGCAGAGCTATCCTCAAGCAATAGGAAGTGTAGTATGGATGGAATGGGTGAAGGCCATAAGATAAAATATATCCAGGAAGATATATCCAGGAAGCTTTCATGGGTTAGGCTGGTTGAAGGCAACACTGGGCATGTCTACACGTGCTATTAATTCAAAGTAGGCTTATTGTGCAGTAAGCCTACTCAGGGAACACATCTACATCTGCTCCCTCTTGGGAGCAGATTTGCTCCTGCCTTCCTCTGCCCCACTGAAGAAGCCAGGGGGAGCTCCAGGCTCCCCCTGAGTGCTAGTGCAGGGGCTGGCAGGGAACATGGGGCCAGGAGACAGCTGTTTCCTCGTTCCGTACACACTGGGGTGGGGGTCCTGATGTGCATGGGGTGGGAGAGCTGCTGTTGCAGAGCTCTCCCACCCTGGGGACAGGCCCCACGTTCAGTGGGGCTTCCCTGCTCAGCCCAGGGCTGGCCATGACCTGTTCTATTTTGGGGCAGGTCCCAGTCAGCCCTGGGCTGGGCAGGGATCTCTCCTGGAGCAAGGAGCTTCTGGCCCCGGCTCTGTGTTTGGAGCAGAGGCTGGGAGATTGCTCCCTGCCCCTGGGAGCTGCCTGCTGCTGGAATGGGCTCCAAGCATGGAGCCTGGCTGGGACAATGTCCCCCTTCCCCAGCAACAGGCAGCTCCTGGCCCCCACTTTGATCACCAGGAGCTGCTGGCTGCCAGGTCAGGGGGACGTTGTCCTGGCCAGACTCTGAGCTTGGAACCCACCCTGGGAGCAGGCAGTTCTCAGGGGCAGAGCGTAATCTCTGAGCCTCCACTCTGACCATGGAGCCAGGGCCAGGAGTTGCCTGCTGCTAGGGCAGGAGGATGTTGTTATAGCCCAGGCTTTGTAACCAGGCTGGAATCTCTCGTGAAGACAGGGTTCCTGTAGCCACTGGTATTTTCAATTGCATGTCATGCAAACATGCTAACAGCAGATCTAAGTGACACCATGTTAAAAATACCAATGGGTGCAGGACCCTTGCTTGTTCTGAGCTTCCTATCACTGGTGGAAATGCATATGTATTAGGGGGATTTTTTTTTCTTTTAGACCTGCTAGCGGAGACAATGGACGGGGCCTTGGATACTGAGCTGTGCTATACAAATGTCAGTCTTCTAATGAACCTAGGCTTTTAATGAAGTGTTTTACAAACTAGGAGCTTAATATGCCTTTTGACACTCAACTGAATTCAGTTGCTAGAACAGGGGTAAAGCTGACTGGCTGGCTTTATGAGACACGTTGCCATATCAAAAAATATCTCTGCCTCTTGAGAAACCTGGATACCTAGGGACAGCTATAACCTCCACTGCAGTAGGTAAGACAGAGAGTGATATTATGCAGGAGGTGTGTTTTTATTCATATGATAATGTGAGTGTCTGACTTTGCTGTGCTGACAGCCTGGTAATTTGCAAGCTGCGGACTCTGTAGGGCTATTAAAATACATGAGGGAAGAGGCAGATGGGTTTTTGAGAGCACGGTTACACTAGCAAACACAGCTCATTCTCAGTCCATCTTTGCTGAACGTGTCACTTCCCCAGCTGGCATGACCTGATGGAATATTCTCTACCAGCAATTACTCTCCTCTGAAGAATGTGCCCTATATGCAGATCTCTACCTGAATGGGAACTGGCGTTATGCAGCTTCATATACTGAGTAAAATGCAACGCGGATGAAAAGCAAACATCCATCCCTCCCTTCTGCTCACAGCTCTAACACATTCGTAGGGACAGAGTGGCTTGGGTTTTGCTAATGCTTGCTGCTGCTGCATAATTTACCAGCTCAGCCTGAAACTATCAGGGCCTCTGCCAAAAAGCATGAGTGATACCTCCCTTTCCTTTGAGTTGGTCATTCAAGTAAGGGCTGATGAGAGCGGATGCCTGCAAGAGGGGCTGATAACAATAGTACCCATTTCAGAAGTGTAGGAGTTTCTGGGGCATGTAATATTCTTGCAAGAAGGTGGGAAAAATGGCACCCTTGTATAGAGAGATTTGTGGTGACAATCACTAAAGAGAGGTCTCTGGTACACAATCACAGAAGAAAGGGTAGTGCAAGTAACAGCTGAGGCTCACATTATTAAATGAGATTCTTACTGTGCTTTTGATAGGCTTGTTACCTAATTCTAGTTTGCTGCTAGAATTCCCTGTTATTCTGTTTCTAACAATGCTATTTTAAATTTCTATCAGCAAGCTGGAGGGAAGAAGGCAAGTGTGCCTGTCATTCTCTCCTTGTGATGAAGCATTGTTGTTTCACAGCTTGAGTTTATTTTCATTTGTTGCCTGAGCTGTTGTTGCATTTAAATCAGCTAATTTGTTGTGTTCCAACCCCATAGTCCCAGAAGCTGGCACAAAAGATAAGGAGTAGTTTCCACTTATATATAGAAAATCATAGGGGTTAGGGTCACAAGCCAACAAATCAAAGGGAGGGAACAGGTAAAAAGTAAAGAAACATCAACACTGTGGTAACACACTCAGCACCTTAATAATCGCCCCTCTGCCCCACCCCCCACAGGTGTCCCCAAATAAGCCTTTAGTCCTTAGACCACTCAAACAGCAGCTTGCAGCTGCTACTAATGCTGAGTCCTGCTCCTTGGGTTATACACGTGCTTTGGGGTGGGGGGGGGTGCTTTACTTAGAGCGACTCTGAGAGCCACTCTAATTTAAGCACTGCAGCATCCCATGTATTCAGCATCCCGTTCTTCAAAATGGCTGCGGAGGCACTTAACTAAGCCTCATTCAATGAACTTTAGTTAAAGGGCCCTCACTGCCATTTTGAAATGTAAGGTTGCTGAATACATGTGACGCAGAGGCTGCTGGAGCGTGCTAATCAGCACACTCCAGCAGACTCACAGCAGACTTGATTCACTGCGTCTGCTCCAGTGTGTGTTAATTAGCATGTGTCGGAGCAGAGGGCCATCATGTGTATAAGTACCTTTTCAGTCCACAGTCTTGGGTGCCTGAGGCAGGGAGATCTCCAGCTCCACTGTGCACTTCTCTGTGCAGGGCTGGCCAGGTTCCCCTGGCATGCTGTTCTCTCTTCCCCCTACTCTAGCTGCAAGTTTCCTTTCTCTTGCCACCCAGCACCTGGGGGTTTCTGGGAGTTGCAGGCCAAATTAATAGTCACCACAGCTCTATAGGTTGCCCCCTGGCTCCTCCTGCTGTTACACACATTACCTTCACATTTCAATTGCTATAAATAAGCCTTGTATTCATCTAAGGCAGTGGTCACTAATGAGTGGGTCTCACTACACCGGTAGATCTCAGAACCTCTTGTGGTAGATCTTAGGGTCTCTTGGAGTCGGTTTGAGGCTGGGGTGGGGGGCTGAGTGCCCGCGTGCATGCACATGCGCGACCCAGCCCAGCAGGTCAGTCTGTGGGGAAGGGAAGGGGGCTAGATCGAGGCCCCCGCAGTGAGGGACAGTGCTGCAGAGGCAGGAGCAGAGGTAAGTTGAGTGGGGCCCTGGCCAGGTGGGACTTAACTGCTGGGGAGGTGTGCCCCCAAATAATTTTTTCTCCCTCTGCCTCGATCTTCCCCCTCCCCTTTCCTCCCCACAGTTACTTGCTGGGCGGGGCGGGGAGAAGGCGACAGGGTGGTGGTGGTGCACGGTAGATCTTGGGTTGCTTTTAAATGCCAAAGGTGATCTCCTACTTAAAAAGGTTGGAGACCACTGATCTACAGTTTTGTCCAGTCATAAGGAAGCCATAGAACAGGGGTAGGCAACCCCTGGCATGTGTGCCAGAACAAGGCACGCAAGCACATTTTACATGGCATGCATGCCTCAGGGAAGGGGCCAGGGCTGCACTGCCACAACAAAGATGGCCCCTTGTGGCTCCCTGCCATCTGGTCCAGTATGCCAACATCTTACAAGTTGAGGTTGCAGGTGTTTTGGGCACTCTCCCCTAAAACGTTGCTGACCCCTGCCATAGAAACTTTACAAACTGCATAGAGATTGCTTTACCGCCACTACAGTGTGGATACTTCTGGGGTGAAGCACAGCAGTTAGCAGTCTATAGCATCGGTACACAGTAGGTTATATCAGGAAGTGAATAGCTTTTCTAGTTAGTCTGTAGGGGCACTCTAGCTGGTCGAAATGCTGTTATCCTACAATTTGGAAGCAGGATGCTGGATCTAATGCCCTAAGAAAAAAAGCTCTTCAGTGGTAGTCTTATCTGAAAAACACCACTCCAAACTGTGGTGTACTGATGCCTTAGTAAAACACTAAGGGAAGAGCGTTATCTATGGAACTGCCAGCATAATTTCCTACAGCAACTCCAGTGTCTCTCATCCAAGTACCCATTCGACTGGATGTTGTAGAGCTTCAGAATGTTCCCCAGATGACAGACGGGTGCTATGGCTGGTTTTTAAGAGTGCGCAGACACACTGTGTGATGGGATACCAAATCAGCCAAGGCCACAAGGGTACAAACTCCTTGTGAGGTGAGATAACAACAGGACAGCTAATTCTGAGGATAAAAAAACCCAACTTTAATAATTAGGAAAAACACTACAATGGAACTGGGAAAGACAGATTATAACCTAAAGGTTGTCTCCAAACACTTTTCACTTTCACACCCAGCCAAGGCTTATTTTGCAGTCCATAGCTGGTCCCAGTAGCAGGCAGGAATTATCACTGTCTCTGCAGTCAGCTCTTCCTCATCCTCACAGGTCTTGGCTTCTCTGCTGGCCTCAGCATGTTGCTTTCCCCTGTGGCTCCAGCCTTTTCAGTTGCTGTCCCCCCGTAGCAGACTCCCTCCATCTCCTTGCTCTGAGGTTTCACACCCATGCACTTCCGTGGACGCCAACACGCTGCCGGCTGGCAGGCACTGACACAGGTGTGTGCACGCTCCAGCTCCCCGGCTCATGTCTCCTTTCCCCTCTACAGCTTCTAGAGCCAGCTAGAGTTATCAGCAGGGATCCTGGTTTTCTCTGGCAAAAAAATGGTGAATTCTCTGATAAAACCCCCCACATCCACAATTAAAATGAAATGCCACTATATATAGGTATCAGTTGAACACAATATTTTATTGATATATTTAAAATTTTAAAGCAATTTGGAAGCCTGCCGGTGCCTCAGTCACCGTCATAAAATAGATTTTAAATACATATATATTTTGGTATTTGATCTGGGGTTTTTTTATCATGGAAAATCAGAGCTCCTCCTGCCCCCTTAGCTCACAAAATACAGGTCAAGGCTCCTCGCTCCCAAGCTCTGGGCCCCCAGCTCTGCTGGTGCCCCTCACTCCTCCCCACAGCCTCCCCAGTGCCCCTCACTCCCCCACAAGCCTCCAGCCCTGCTGGTGC
>NW_017728943.1:71863291-71922332 GCF_001723895.1 Crocodylus porosus | reverse complement strand
GGGTCTGCAGGTCCCTGCCCCTTGCTGCAGTGCCTGATCCCCGGCTGCTGCCCACAGGATGCAGGGCCTGCTGCAGTGGAGCAGAGTGTGGACCCCGGCTCCCCCTCCATGCAACCACATCATCATCACATACTGCTTCACTTCTGAGCCCAGGAAGAGTAGACAAATCCTAGGTGTAGTCGACTGTCACACTCTGCTTGTGGGTACCCCCTCAGGCAATTCCTCTGTGTCTAGTTCTGCAGGTAAGATTTAGGCAGGGGGATTGTGATTACCTATTTGAGCTAGCTGGAAAATCGCTCAGGGTTTTTTCGCCTTTGTTTTGTAAAACACATAAGCGTTTACGCCGGAAGTTTTAAAGAACGTTTTTGGCAACACCCCCACCATTTTACTTCAGGCCTGACACTGTCATGTTTCATGGGAGCTGTACAGTAGATATTTCAAGGCTGACATTCTCCCTGATGGGCCAGCCTTCCCAACTGGACTACATGTCCTATGTTCACCCTGTCTCCTCTCTAGCTGGAGCACCACAGTGCTTACTGCGTGGATACCTTTCAGAACGCTATGTATAAGTTGTTGCACTGACCCAGGGGTTGCAGGAGGGAACAGCAGATCAGGAGGCTAAGAAGGCTCTCTGAATGAGCAAACTTTTTTGTTTTATAAGTTTAACTCCTTTTGAGAATAACATGTGGTACCAGGAATGGAGTGTGAAGAAAGACAGAAAAATGGAGCATCTCCGAATTCCAGAGGAGTTAAAGCTGGCCAGCAATGCAGCAGAAAACTGGAAGAAATTTATGCAGCACTTCACCATATATACAGTAGCCAGTGGAGCTACAGAGAAGGAAGATTCACCGAAGTAGCTATTTTTTTTAAATACAGCAAGCCCAGAAACTCTGTCTCTTTATAATAGCCTACAACTGTCAGAAGCTGAACAGAAAAGCTATGGCACAGAAGTAGAGACATCTGAACAAGGAAACCAAACAAAAACTGAACCAATAAGGACTGAGAATGCAGAGAAACTGAGAAGATCGCTTAGAGCTAAAATGTCAACGTGAGGACTAATAGAGACCTGTTAAAATGTGTTTTAACAATGGGTTGAACTAAACTTCCAATGTTAGTATTACATGGGGATATGTTAATTGTAAAGGGGGGAGATGTGCAGATACCTTTAAGAGTGTTAGGTATAAGTTGTTACATTGGCCCCAGGAACGGGGGAGGGAACAGCAGTTCAGTAGGCTAAGAAAGTTCTCTGAATAAATGAGCATTATCATTTTATAATTTTAACTTCTTGGTCTTTTGAGAATAACATACTTATTGAAGACAACACCTTCATTCCTGCAAGGTCAGCCAGCCATGGTTATAGGCCACAGTGCTCAGGGCCTTGGTTTTACATCTTGGCATGTCAGGAAATGTTGTTAGCAAAAATATTTCTAAGCTTCATAGGGATCAGAGATTTTTTTTCCCCTCATCCTCTCTAAATCCCATAAAATGAAAAGTGCTTACCTTCAAAAGGAAAGGCAGCAAGTGCATGGCACATTTTCTACTTTCAGATAAAAGCTTTCTTAATTTAAGAGCTCTTTAAGGTTCAGGACTGTATCTTTCTAAGTCTATTCAGAGTGTAGCACAGTGGAACTGGGAGCTTCTAGATGTTGTGATGATGATGAAGATAAAAATAAAGGGCCATATTCTGCCTTTACTCTGGCACCTTTCCTTCTGTCTGGAGCCTTATTCTGTAAGCAGCACCATTGGTGTTAATGGGGTTACTTGAGAACTCTTCAACACCATTTGGCCATAAGAAAGCAAGGTTATAAAATACCGATAACCAGCAACAGACAGTAGAAGAGGAGAAATGAATTCAAAACGGTATTTCAGAGACTAAAAGATTTTCCCCAGATTGTCCTAAGCAGACAGTAATTACTGACTTGGATAGTAGATTTCTGCTACAGAAGGGAAGCTGCTTATTATGATGTACTATAAACTACAATAATCCAACCTGCAACATTCACTGCATGTGCCAGGCAAGCTAAGCTGTCCTTGTGCAGACAGAGATGGATAGATGCAAGATAAATGTCCATCATTTTCTAGGCAGAATGCAAATCAGTAGGCTTCTGGTGATAACTTGCTTGGTGAAGACACCTCTCAGTTTTAATCCTTCTAACCTCTTCATGTACCTTTGCGATGTGACTGACTGAGGAAGCTCTGCCCTTCAGATGAACCATGGATGAGGCTTTTTTTAAGACAGAGAGAAAAATAAAGCTTGAAACAATGATTTAAGCTCTAGTGGCTGCTGGTGGGCCTGAGGGGCAAAGTTTGGATTTGGATAAAACCTAGCCCAAATCATATGGGTTTCTGGTGTTGCTATTCAGAATTGAACTGGAAAATTGAAATCTAAGCATAAAGTAGGAGTGGTGGAAATAATGTTTATGTGACAGGCTGAAGACTCACTTACCACCATGCCAGTGTCCATGTGGCCAGTCTGAGGGCAAGCTAGATGGCCCCATGGAGCTGCAGGATGGTTTGGTGCCAAAAGGCTCTGGGCTTAAAGGAAGAGAGAAGAGGGAGCACTGGCAACAGAGCTGAATGCTTTCCCCACAGCCAGAAGGGACCCAGCACATGTGTTCTGGTCCAGTGCACCTGAAGAAACAGTGCATGTCCATAGTGCCACTGGGGTGCCTGGGAAGTGCCTAGATGTGCGCTGTGGGGGAGGAGTGGAGCCAGTGGCCCCCAAAACCCCTCTATCCGGTGCTAACAAACCTATTTTATGCCCCTCGGCGCAAAATGCCAGGGCAGGGACGCTCACTGTACACAGGTACGCCCAGCAGAAAGGTAATGAGGCTGTTCAGCCCAATATAAAAGAAATGCCGCCGCCAGCTCGAGAGGAGGAACCGGAAGCGACTGGCAAGGGGGCGGATGCCGACGGGAGCGCTCAGGTGCGGACGCAAGTAGCCCAGCAGCGCGGGAGGGCCTTTTGGGGTAAGGGTAAACCCCAACGGGTTTTGGGATCCAGGAAGGAACTGACCCAGCTCGGACACTGACTGTTTGAGTCAGCTGGAACGGCTCAACCCGGCAGGAGCCGGCAGACCGTATTTTCTCTAATAGAAGGGCACTCACAGAGGGTAAAGGTGCCTTGACTGAGATAGAGAAGGGCAAGTGGACCCTGTAAGCCCCTAGAGCGAGCGGAGGAGTTAAACGGAAGCTCGGAAGAGGGTGATAGCCCCACAGCGGACAGGGAAAGACCGTGGAGGCACGCGAAAGGCCCAGGCGGTCTCCAAGCCCCGGGGAATCCCTGGCTGTTAGTATTAAGTTGTTTTCTCATATTTCAGTTTACGGACCCCGGGCCGGATACCCTGATAAGGGGGGCTGACTAGATTGTTGCTCACTCTGTGGAGGTACGGGCGAGGGTGTAGGGGCAGAGGAGCCCTCAACGACGTGGGACCAGAGGACCCAGGAGTCTCACCTTCGGACTGACACGCACCGGATTGTCAACACTGAACCAGGAGATCATTAAAGTCGTGGCAGGCGGTCCGGAAGCATTCAGCCTACAAAGGAGCGCCTCCTGGTGGATTACCCAGAGGACGGTCCCCATGCGGGGAGGCGGAGGTTACAGCAAGAAGTAACTGTCACTGCCCGCCCCCGACTGCGCCCCATTGCTAGCAGAGAAAAAGGGAAAGTCTGGCAGCCCTTGATACAGCAGCAGATGCCAGCTGGATTGCTGCAGCGGGCAGATCAAGTGGCCACGACCCAGCACTGCTTCTGGCACCCATGACAGGAGCCCACAGGTCAGCTGTGGCTGGGGAAGGGTGGCACAGAAGTGTCTTGAGGGGAGAACCTGGCATGGGACCCTACTAGCTGCACACACCCCCATTGAGCCTCCATGGAACCAGAGTACCCCAGCAGGGGACTCTTGGGACCTTGAGCAGCATGTGGGCACAAGGGGACATGCTCTGTAACATTATAGCACCTGGCTGGGTGGAATTCAGTCCTGGATGCATGCTCAACAAAAGGGGCATCCTTGACTTGAGAACCTGTGGGAGAAGGGTTCACTGTGTACCAACGTACCCCACATGAAGAAGGAAAGCACTCATCATGGGGGGATCATTGCCCTGCCTACCACACGATCCAAGCTATTTTAGTTGAATTATCATTATGTTGTAATTTTTACAAGCCTACAGGGCTGCAGCCAGACTTCCTACAGCCATCCTTGTCACCAGGCCTCAAAACAGGAGGAGAGAGCCCCCATTATAACATCTGATCATCATCAAGGCTGATCCAAAACACTTGAGTACAAAGGAGTGGGGTGTAGGGGAGGAGGAACCCCACAGAAGACGTGCCAGCAGAGTCATCTGGGATCCCAGGGAAATCACTGAACATCACGTCCAGAGGTAAAATCCAACTCCACAACAGGTTGTGGTGGGCGAACAGACCTCTGTGCAACATAGCTAAGGAGGTGGGGCATGCCCATTAGCTGATGTGGTGCTCATGAGCCTGTCTAATATCAGTTCTTAGAGAAAACACCTTGTATCCAACAATATTGAAGCACTTCAGAAACACTAATTAAACATGCCTCAAAATACTCTTGTGAGGTGGGGAAGCATGATGCCCATACTGTAAGTTGGATAAACAGACCCAGTAACATTACTTGATTTGCTCCAAGTTACTCAGTAGGTCAGTGACAGAGTTGGGGAGTCCTAATTCCTAGGTTTCCCACTCTAACTGCTAAACTAAACAAGTTCCCTGCTCCTAATACAGAGCTTCCTGGAATTGTTTGATCATTATTTTTTATCATGATAGTATCTAGAAACTGCAGTTGGGGATCTGAATCTCATCATGTTGAGTGTATGTAGACACAGAAGAAAATGATGCTCCAAGAAGCTCATGATGATATTACAGGGAGCATCTACATGAGGCACTTCATGCACAGAAGACTAATTCTACTGCACATTAGTGTGGCTGTCTAAAACCTTGATAATGTGCTAATGTGCAGGAGACAGTCTAACTATTAGTAGTACCTATTATTATTACAGGTACTAAACTGAATGCACTGTAATTACTGCGCATTAATGAAAATGTAGACCCACCCACAGAGAGGTTACTAAAGGGCTGAAAAAAGACTCTTCTAGGGAACTTTGATACGTTATCCAATGTAATGAGCAGCTAGCAGAGCACTTCCAGGATAGGCTGTAGCCTATCTCTCTTGTTTATATTCAAAGAAAGTGAAAAACTACACGCCTTCCTCAATTATGAAGAATGCTTTATTTATAGCCTCTGAGACTGACAGCCTCTAGCCATGGGGCAGGTACATGCAGCAACAGTGTGAGATTTTCTTGGATCCTCCTTTTGTAAATGTACCTCAGTCCTTACATGGAGAGGTCACCTCTAGAACTGAGGGGTCACTGGGCCCATAATCATAAGCACAGCTGCTTCTGGAGCAGTGGTTGGAAGCCACAACAGAAGCAGGAAGAGAAAGTTTTCACAAGTAAAGTAAAGGCCTAGCCTGAGGAAAATAAACAGATCTTCTACTTAATATTGTTGGAAAGGCACCTGCTCAGTAGCCAGGGCACAGTTCTGGTATTCAGTCTAAGGCATGTAAAGTCAAGTTGACTTGGTGGGATTTCAACCTGTCGCTCTAAGAAACCTAAGTTTCTTGGAATCATTAAAAAAAAAATCTAAGCTTTTAAATACTGGAGCAATAGATAAGCATCTGTGTTGGGCCTGCACAGGCTGTATGGATAGAATTGTTCAGTCTCCGCTCTGCAGAGAGATGGATGGTGTCATTAAAGCATCTGTCTTCCCCTAGTTTAAACAAGTTCAGGATGTTTTTTTCACTGATGTTCTTGACTCTCACATCACAGGTATTTAAAAGAGGTTGCAATGAAATGTTATAAAAAGAATAATTTTGATTTATCCAGACTGGAGCCAAAATGCAGCTACTTTATGGAAGTTCAGCTAGCCTTAACATGTGAATGATCAGATGGTCTTTTACATAAACTTCTTGCCAGATGTTCTTTTAAATAAGTCTTTCATTCTAGGGTTTAACAGGGCAGGGGGTGGGAATGAAGCCAGCCATTAAGTTTAGAGCATTCACAGGACCTGGTCCCATGAGACTCATGGAACATGAGGCAGCTGGAAGCTGGGAGAAATGCACTGTGTTTAGAAAATTAGACATAGGAGGTTCTTTGCATAAAGCCAACCTTTTCCATTTGGGGAAAAGAATAGAAGAGATCTTGGAATCAGCCAGGAATGGATAAATTCTAGTGCTACCTTCTATTTGGTTTGAGTTGCCTGCCATTGGGCCAAATGGGGGATTAAGGGCAAGTAGAAGAACATCCCCTCTTTATAGTTTCCTGACTGCAATTACAGAGGGGTCACGGCTAACCATGTGGCATGTATAGCTTCAGTCTCAAGAGGGACAAAGGGTCGTGTGGTGTCTTCCAAATAATTTTTTAAAATATTTCTGGCTGATCAATAAACTCTCCTGTCCTGGCGGATGATAACCTGGAGACCGTTGGACATGCCTCTTTCACCTCACATCTGGATAACAACAATGGACATGCACCATCAACCCTTACAAGTAGCAAATCTCAGCAACACAGGCTGTAAATCTAGTATGTTGTCCACTCCCCCTGCTGGCCTTGCATACAACAGAGTCAAATTTAAAGGTCTGCATCCTTAAATGCAAAACACTCAAGAGCCTGGGCCCAGCATAAGGGCTGCCTAAAGCACAAGGATGATGCCCATAGTCAAAAACCTTATTCCTCAGGCACAATGCTTTGTTCTATCCTGAATGAGTTTGTGCAGGAGCAGAAGTTTCTCAGGGCTTGGTCCAGGGTTATGGGACAAACTCCCACAAAGCTGAAGCACCATCACAAATGTCACCACTTTTCAGTTCAATTGTAAGGCATACTTTTTTAACCTTGTCCCCTCTACTGAACAGCACAGTGCACATTTTAAAAAGTTCAGAATTAAACACGGGCTGTATACGACAGCAGGGGCTAGACTTGACAACACAGGAGTTTCTTACTGATCTTATCACCCTGTGCCCCAAACTTGCTGTCTATTTCTGTTGCAGCGTAGTGGGTTTTGGTAGTCAGTGCATTGTGGGGCGAGTCCAGTGTATTCCTGACCTATCTTTCTAGAGGTTGGGCCCCCACTTTTCAGACAGCTCTTTTGCTTACATTCTCTGTGCCTTTCAGCCTGCCATTGCTTGGGAAAACAAAGTGTTATGATTGCTAGGGAAACACAAGATAAATAAAAGAGCATTAGTTCCTCATCCAACACAAGGACTTGGCTGGTATACACTAACTGCAGCCTATATTAAGGGCAGCAGCCCATATTAATATATAGCTGTTTTCATTTTCAAAGGAATGCAGCCATAATAACTCTACGCATAGGTTGTCAGCAATGCTTAGATTACAGTGGAGAAGCCTACAGAAGCCAGCTGTTACCTTCTAATGGACCAACCCCTACAGGGGCAACATAACATCCACCCTGGATTTTACTTGGCTACCTGTCGGGAACAACTATGTGACACTTATTTAGCAATGCACAGCTACCACTGTGCAACATTTAGAAGAGAGAAAGAATGAGAATGCCCTTATCCATGAAAAGTGCATGGGGTATTTAAATAGGCAGACAATTACCATTCACAACAGTACAAGAACTAACTCCCTGGCTGTTGCAAAAAAACCCAGGATTTTTAATGAGACCAAGCAGTCAGGTTTTGTGGTACGTACTTGAGATAAAGATCTTAGACTGATTGGGCCACTGAGTTCAGCCGAGCTGCCTGACTTCGAAAAAAGGAAAGTTAAAATGAGAAAGTGGGAAACAGGAGGACTCAAATATAAAAACAACAAAGCCCGGAAAAGACCTGTGGCTGGGCTAAGAAGAGAGCATGCACTTTTTGCTTGGTAAGAGAACAGAGTCTTAGAGCTAGGGCTCCGCACTGCAACTTAAGAGCTGGGTCTGATGCACAGTTCTGCCACCTACCATTTTTCCAATGCAACCTTTGGCAGTCTCTCTGGACCTGTACCTCAAGGGACATGAGAAACCTGAATGTGGCAACGCCCTATGTTCAGGCATCTTGCTGCCCAGTGGAACCCAAAGCCACAGGTAGATGCTTGATGAGAAGACTAAGGAATTATTGTCCCTTCCTCAGCAGCAGTCCTGAGCATGGCACAAAGCACACCATGGTCACTTACTTCTTGTCACCATGTTTCAAATGCTGGAAATAAGGCCGGGTAGCCAGCAGCAGTCCTGAGTATGCACCCATATGTTACCCTCAGGCTCTGACTCGGTCGTGCTTTGTGGTGTGTACTCAGGGCTGCTCTGAGATGGCTTTACTGCCTCATCTGAGGCATGTAGCCAGCAGTGAGTGGGAGCGAGAGGGTATGACATAGATAGAGACAGTGTAGATAAGGCTTCTGATGTCTGAGAATGAGATCCATAAAGTCAAGCAGATGGGGTGTTGGTTAATCCCTTTCTGGGAACGGGGTGCCTTATTGCAGTGTTGCCAACTTTCATGATTTGTGGTGGTGTTCTTAAATGTCTGCACTTAGGAAATGTGAGAAACTTAGCTCTTTCTTTTATATACCTTTCATATATATAGATAGATATAGATGTCTGTCTGTCTGTCTGTCTGTCTATCTATCTATCTATCTATAAGAAAAAGCTAAGTTTCTCACATTCCCAAAGTGCAGACATTTAAGAACAATACTAAAAATCATGAGAGTTAGCAATACTGCTTATTGTGGGCTGCAGGGAGGCAGCATCTCTGACTGGGGCTCATAGCCTGGAGCCCTCTCCTGGATTTGGGTGCTTACACCAGTGCTTTGTCCCAAGAAGTGCCTTCTAACTGACAGCTGGGTCATTAGCGCACTCCTGTGTGGTGTAGGAGACAGAAGCTCAGTTCCCTCATTTGCTCTGCTGACCTAGATTCTACATCTGGCCTGTCAGGTAAATGCCCTAACCACCAGGCTATCGGGTATTCTGCGGTGAGACTCACTGGGTGTATCTGCACAAGATGCTTACTGTGAGGCTGCCTAATTAGCTCTGCAGTTAAATGTCACCATCTACGTGACTGGTGCTATTAGGCTGGAGTAAACTAATTAACTGTGTTGTAGGATAGTACTGACCAACACAGTTAATTAGTATTCTACAGTGGAGTTATTTACTCTGCCCAGCACAAGTGTAGACAGTGACCTGGCTGGCTGGGACACAAGGGTGCTTTAGTGAGGGGGCTGTCCGTCGGCTAGGCCTGCACTATAGTACCCTCATGCCCCAGCCAACCCCTCTGCAGTATGTTGAGCCGGGGTGGAGCAGCCCTGGACTGGCAGGTTCACCCCCTGCCACCCTGGCCAGCCAGGGCTGAACTGCCCCAGCTCAATGTGCTGCAATCCCAGGTGCACATGTAAATGCTGTGCCAGGGAGCAATAAACTTGGATGCAAAATGTGCTGGAGTTTATTGTGTCGAATTAATTTCACATGTAGTTGTACCCACTTAGTTCTTCCTGGTAAAGCCCTTCCACTTTGCATGAAATAACTACATGGTGGGCTTGGGAATCTGTAGCCTCTGACTTAGGGCTCTGAAGTATTTTATATTAAGTATTTACAGGAAGAAGAATTATAACCTAGATTTTTTCATCACAGCTAAGTGCCCTAACAAGCAGACTACAAAAGCATGTGCTCTCCCTGACCACCGCCATCCCCAGATTTTGTGTGGGTCCTGATCTGGTCCATGTGCTCTAACTGCCCCAACTGAACCAGCCCCTGCAGGCAAGATAGACAGAGAAACATTTATCTGCTCTGTGCATCTCCATGGGCTCTAAGCATCAAGCAGCATCAGGACTTGGGCAGTTCTAGGCACACACAGCAGCACAGCTTTACGTGTCTAAGGAACTTTTTTGGCAGAAGCCTAGGAACTTCTAGTGGGAGACAGTAGCTGAGTGAGGTATGAGGAGTGGGACTGCAGATTTGCTTGCCCACAGTTGCTGCTAGACCAGGCAGGGTGGCTTGAGTCCTTTTGTAGGTCTAGCCCCTCTGTGCTTCAGCTCCCCATCTAGCTTTACCATGGGGATAACAATGTGTTCTGTGTCTGTCTTGCCTGTTCAGGTTGTAAGCCTGCTGGGAAAAGGACTGTACAGCAGTGCTGTAGCAAGGAAGTTTGGTGCCCAGGGCAAACCTGCAGTAGCAGCCCGCCCTCGCCCCACAAACAGATCTGACAGACACGTCTCTTCATGCTTGCCAAGACTGCATGCAGTGGTGGGAGCTGCCTTCCCCCCATCCCAGGGCTCTCCCAAATGAGCAGCTTGAGGCACTCTGCCCTGTCCCAGCTGGGCAGTGTCTGTTGGTGCCCCTTCGCTTTGGTGCCCAGAGCATTTGCCCCACTTACCCCCCACACCTTGCTATGGCACTTCTGTACAGTATTTACCACCATGGGGCTCTGATCACAGCTGCAGCTTCAAGGTGCTCCTGTACCATCAATAAATATTAAACATGCTGCAGCTCCTGTGGTGAGAGCTGCCTTTGATGGAATATGAGTGCATGCACTAAGCAGCTTGCCAGCCCAAAGGGGTGGCCACTGGTCTACCTCTGTCTGTGTGCCAGGGGAAATTATACATTAAAGACAAAAAGTTTTAAAAATAGGTAAAAACCATCTGATAGCAAAATTGAGGCAGCTCCAGGGCATTTTTCTTGTATGCAACTGCAGTGGAGGGGAATTAATAACACAATAAAGCCAGGCAGCAAGCAATAAATGTCATTCAAACTGACAGCTGTTCAATTTCAATAAACAATTACCATCTTGCATGCTGAAAGAGCAGAGCTAACATTCTCCCATTCTGAGGCCTGGCTGTGTGCAATGACTCTAATGCCACCATGAACTCTATAAATGCAGCTCATAACCTTTGCATAGCCCCTTATTTAGACTTTATCCACATCTCCGCCCTGCTTGCCCAAGAATTGTGTCAGCTGCTGTGACTTACGCACACTGCACTGCATGTGTGGGTTTGATCTGCAAACACTGAGTGTGTTAAGCTCTCTCTGTATCCTACAGGAGTTTTGTGCAAGAGGCACTTTTAGGATTGGGCTTGATGGATAAGGCAATTCACTGGGCTTGGAGTGGTGAACAGTAACAGCTGTCATATTTAAGACATGACGAGCATGAGACTAACTGTCACAAGGTCCCAGTTCTGCAATGCAGCGTTAGGATGCAGTGCCAGTTTGACACCTCTGTTGGCAACTGGCTGCACATAGGAAAAGCCTGTGCACAGCATGTGTGATGTCTCTTTGCTAACAGCTGGTTGAGAGGGAGGATAGAAGTCTACCACTGTTCTGTGCTACTGGCACTCTGCTTTTAATTACCATAATGGAAATCTAAAGCTCAGGTATAGCAAAGTTCAGGTTCCAGGGGCAGTCATGATGACCCTTGGGCACCACGCAGCCCTCACTGGGCTCTAGCTCTAGAGTGCCTTCCACTTCTCACTCTCCTGCCATGCCTTGTTGTGTTTGCTTGATTGAAAGGCAGGCTACCTAAGGGTCCTAGAGTGAGCCCCAGTTCTTCTAGCCACCAGCCTGGCCCTCCTGGATCCTGCTGGTCTCTTTTCTTTTCTCTCAGGCTAAAAGGGTCCTTCTGATCCACCCGTGCCCTCCCACGGCACATGTAGCCTTAAGGCAGGGTGGGAAAAATATAGCCTGTGGGCCAGATCCAGCCCATCAACTGATTGGATCTGGCTTGTTGGTGGGGGCCTGCAAATTAATTGTATCTGGTCCACAGTACTCCACATGGGGCTGAGTCCTGCCTGCTCCTGCCCAGGGCAGGGAGTTCTCAATCTTAAAAATGGCAGGACTGGTGGTCCATGACACTTGAAGAGGTGGCTGACACTGCTGGCTCTGCCAGCCATACTCAGGAGCTCTGAGTGTCACCATTTTGCCTCCTTTCATTTTTTTTATCTCTTGATTTTCACTAAAACCCATGATGACTCTGCCCATTGAGGCCTGAAACTTTAGAGTTGATCCTATACAGCATTAAAAGTGATTGTAGAGTAATGAAACAGACAAATGCCACCAAGCTATGGGTAGGATCATGCAGGTTTGGCCAATATTTTCTTGCTAGTGATTTTCTTATAAGATGCTTGGTCAAAGCCTACTGTTGTGGTTCAGGGGTGGATTCCTTGTCTGCCATGCAGGAGACCTAGGTTCAATTCATGAATGTGCATAACTACAACCATCAAGGCACTGAATGTTTGGACTTTGGCTTTTGGATGCTGCCTCAACGGCCTAAAGGGGGATGGAAGGACTTGGGCAGCCTCCATTCCTGCCTAGGCATGTATGTTGAAGGTCCTGGTGACCTCTCATGAATACCCCATGATCTAGAGTAGGGGTTGGCAACCTATGGCACATGTGCCGAACGTGGCATGTGGTATGGTTATTATTGGCATCCAGGCTGCTTCCTGCCCAAGGGGCGGAAAGAGGCGTACCCAGATTGAGCAGCACGTGGCTGCCTGGGAACAGCCTTGTGCCACTGCTGAACCCTACAATAGACTTGCCACCACTGGACCCCAGCCCCAGAACACTGACTGCAGCCAGGTAAGAGCTCCTGGCCAAAACCCTAGCCTGGCCCTGGCCCTGGCCCTGGACCAGGGGCTGTCCCCACCTCGATGGCCCTGGCCCCAACCCTGCACTACTGGCCAGCAGCCCCAGCTGGCACCACCACTGCACCAAGCTGGGGCCATCAGCAGCGTTGGGATGGGGCTGGAGCCATGGACCTGCATGGGCCCTGGCCCCATCCCGGTGCTACAGACGGCCTTGGCTATTTGCTGCTGGCAGGCCTGGCCTGCACTGCCACAGCCACTGGGCCAGGGCTGTCGGCAGCAGTGGGATGAGGCCAGGGCCCAGGCCCGTGCACCTGCGCAGGCCCTGGCCCCGTTTTGGAGCTGCCAGAAGGCCCAGCCACGTACTGCCGATGGGCCTGGCCCCGGTTGGCACTGCTGCTGCCCACCCCAGCCCAGCACCGCTGCTGAACTGGGACTGTCTGCAGTGCCAGGATGAAGCTGATGCCCGGTCCCATCTTGGCACTGCCAGCGGGCCAGGTCCCAGCCGGCACCTCCACTGCTGCTGCTGGGCCAGGGCCATTGGCAGTGCTGGAATGAAGCCAGGGCCCCATCCCAGTGTTGTGGGTGGGCCTGGCCCCAGCCATGTGCTGCCGGCAAGCCAGGTCCTGCCCAGCACCACCACCGCCTGCCCCAGCCCAGCGCCATCTGCAGTGCCAGGATGAAGCTGGGACCCAGGCCTGCGGACATGCATGGGCCCCAGCCCCATCTTGCCGCTGCAGATGGCTCTGGCCCCGGCCCCAGCCCCAGCCAGCATCACCACCACTGCTGGTCCCAGCCACTGCCGGGTTGGGGCCGTGGACCTTGCAGGCCCCAGCACCATCCCGGCACTGCCAACCCTCCCAGCCCTGGCCATGTGCTGCTGCTGGTGGACCTCACCCCTCGCTGCTGGCCCCAGCCCAGTGCTGGTGTCGGGCCTGGGCCATCAGCAGTGTCAGGATGGGGTCATGGCTGGGGCCTGTGCAGGCCCCAGCACTGCAGACAGCCCCGGCAGTCAGCTTGGGCTGGGCTGGGCCCAGCCCAGGCCCCAGCCATGGCAGGGGTGCCAGATGCCAGCAGGCCTGGCCCCAGACCTCACCACCATCATGGGCCCCAGCACAGTGCCACTGCCAGATCGGGGTCTTTGGCAGCATCGGGATGGGGCCGGGGCCTGCATGGGGCCAGGGCTGCGGACCTGTGCAGGACCCAGCCTCATCCCAGTGCTGCTGAAAGCCCCAGCCACATGCTGCTGGTGGACCCTGGCCCTGAATGGGCCCAGCACCAGCCGGCACCATCACTGCCATGCCTCAGCCCAGTGGTGCTGCCAGCCCCATCCTGGGGCTAGCGACAGCCCGGCTGCAGCCCCAGCCCCGTGTTGCTGTGGGGCCCAGCCCGGTGCTGCCACCAGGCCCTGGCCCCAGCTCCAGCCCCATGCTGCCCACGGCCAGGCTCCAGCCCCAGTCCCCTGTTGCCTGAAAGCCCCAACCCCAGCTCCATGGTGCTGGCTGGCCCTGGCCCCACAGCCCCAGCCCTCGCTGTCTCGCTGCCAGTGGGCCCCAGCCCCACACTGCCCACGGCCCCAGCCCCAATGGGTGCAGAGCCCAGGGCTGGGAGACAACCAGGGCCAGGGTGGGGAGGCAGCAGTTCTTTGCAGCCTTCCAGCTGCAGCCGGCCCAGGTTCGTGGTAGCTGCTGATAGCCATGGAGCCTGGGCTGCTCCCAGCAGCTGGCTGGGAGGATGGAAGCCCTGCTGCAAGCATCCTGGGCTCCGTGGCTATCAGCAGCTACCCAGAACCTGTTTTTCTGGCATGTCAGCACTCGGGCACCTTCCAAGGTAGACATTGTGGGTTTTTCAGCACTCTAGCCAAAAAACATTGCCTACTCCTGATCTAGAAGGATCAGTGATTAAAGGCAGTGTAGAACTACAACTTCTGTTGAAGACATTCATGAGGCAACTGATAGGATGTGTATTTCCTCCCCCCTCATCAACTTCACTACCACCATTATGTTTTAGTTTGGAGAGTTTATCTGCATGTTATGATTAATGGAGTAAAATAAAAACAACTGATATCACACTAGAAAAACTTTAAAAATCTCTTTCAAGGTAATCACCCCAGGTAATCATCCCAGTTTCTCTCCAGTGAGTTCTATTGAGTGTTTGTTTGTGATAGTATTTTAAAATTATGACAATGTTATATATCAGTTTTCCTACCAAGCAGCAATGCCTGAATCCCCATGCAAAGCTAGAGTGAAAGTGTTTTGTGGACGGAGCAGTCCACAGGGGTCCCAGAGAACAGAAGTCTCCTTCCCAAAGCAGGAGAATGACAGAAGAACTGTTCCATTGAATTTGCATCCGATTATACCAGCACTGAGTGAGTTCCTTTGGGGAAACTCTTTGGCGCACAGCTTGTGTCCTAGGGTTTGTATCTAATGTTGAGATTTATTTTCCCTCACAGAGCTTCAGGGTTGTACTGTACTTTCCAAATAAGGAGGCTGATTTCAGGTGGGCTGTATGGCTCTCTGATTTGCTTGCTGCAATTGGTTCTGCTTTGTAGGAAACTGCAAGTGTCCCTGAAGCATGTACCTCCCTGTCCTGCATTAGTTTACCAGGAAAAGTGTCAGACATACTGCCTAGTCCTTCCATAAGCAGCCCAGGACAGGTGAACTTTGTGGGTCCTGACATCAGCTCCGGCTGGAACCCTGCCTCCGTAACACCCGTGAGCGTGACCTCCAACACAGCACCCTGTGAAGTGTTTGCATGTCAGCACTGCTTGCAGATAAATTGAATGATGTGTGTCCAAGCCACCAAATATTCAGATAACCTCCAGCCCATTTCATTATACTCTTGCCTTTCTCCCACTCAGGGGTTCTTGCTCGTTTTCCCACTCTAGCAGGTGTTTGGTGGGCAGTGAGCAGATGCACGCTGTAGAACTGGCTGCTGCTCCTCCTCTGACTCACTGCGGATACCAGGCCACCTCAGATCTTGCAGCTTCAGTCCCAAAAAAATCCTGTCTTGAAGTTTGGAATCATAATATCCTTGTTCTCAGTAAAACACACAGGGGTGTCTAGGGACAGCATACTCCTTTCATTTCCACTGCTCCCATTTCCATCTGGCAGGTGGAAAAGTCTGTAAGGCTGCAGACTGTTCTAGCCCAGTTCTCTCCTTCTACTCCTTGCCTACCTCATGATGTTCAACTACCTGAATACAGCACCCAACATGCTGTTCAGCATGATGCTCTAGGTCCCAAAGCAATACACCGCCAAATCTCTCATTGCTGCCTCAAGCCATGTGCTACTTCCCACCATCTGCTTTCTGGACTTGGGAGAAGGTGGTTAATAAAGACAGTCAAAGACAACTTCAGAGGAAACAGCTCCAAATAAAATGTATGAACTAAAAGTAGGAAACAAAATGAAGAGACAAGGAAACAGTAAGAGTCTGAGCTAGGTGTCTTCTGCTGAACAATCCCCACTTGCTCACAGGTGTCCCCTCTCAGCTTTTACCCTGTGGTGAAACAAACCTGCTAACTGCTGGATTGCTAGATCCTCCTACAGGTCTGGGACCACAGGGATCCCTTTGGCTGGAGACCTGCCTCACACCCCTGCCTATTGAATGTTGAGAGGAATGGCAAGGGCTGAGAAGTAGATCCAGGTGTGTATGGTCTTTTTGTGGAGGGAGGGGGTATTGGGTCAATTGGGTGTGTTTTGCAGCAGGAAGAACACTTTACTCTGTTTGGGAAAAGTTAGGTGGCAGGGGGTAAAGACTGAATGAGGAAAGTAAAAGAAATCTCTAAAACCTATTTGCCATTTTCCTCCAAATCTTTGGTCTCCTTCCTCTCCTGATGTTCCTTGTATAGTGTTACCCAACCCACTTGTCCTCTCCTCTCCCTCTCTGATAGTATGAAACAAAAGTTTGGAAAGGGTACAGGGATGGATGAGCTTCCCATCACATAAGAGGACAGGAACCAGGACATGCTCTATTCACTTCCCAACCACAGTGAGGTCAGATCCAGTCCCTTCTCTGTGTACAGATGTGACCCAATGACAATCCCACCCTCAGTGGACAGAGGTCTTGAGCACAATCAGAAACCATCCTAATTCCAAATGTATGCAGATGTATACAAAGTTATAATGGACTCTGTGTGGATTTGTTTGTCTTGCATTTTGCTTGATAACACTGGCAGGCAGGTGAAATGGAGCCAGCAGGTAAGATCAGTCCAGCTTGGAGACTTTCAAAGAAATTAAAAAAAAAGAAACTTTAATCCACATCAGAGACTCCCTAGAGGGCTTAGAAAACAGCATGTCACAAAGTGCTGCCGCTGCTAGAATTGTCATATTAAAACAGATTACATACCGAAAGGGGAAAGAAACAAAAACAGAGAGAAGGCAAAGTATCAAAGCATCCACACTAAAAATACTTGCCAAAACTCAAAACACATGAAAGAATATAATGTGTTTTCTGTACACCCCCCCACAAACACCCCCCGCCCTTATGTGTATAGTCATTGACTTACAAGAGGCATTGCAAATAATACTTATTGTTGGTCCAGGTATTTCTAATATAAAGGCTCATTTGGTTATTTTTAACTTTCTCAGAGTTGTACCTCCTTTGCCTGAAGTTGTGAGCACCTGCTGTCAGTGAGGGAGTGTTAGAGGCAGGCACAAGAAACCCTGCAGAAGTTAATTAATGAAGCAGCCCAGCACCCAAAGGAAGTTGTTTTCTAACAACCCATAAGTCAGAGGTTGGCTCAGGCCCTGAAGCCTGAGATATGTTTCTTACTGGTCCAATGAAAACTGGATTAGATTTAATCTATTTATAAGGACTTTAAAATTGTGCATGTGCTTAAGAAAACATGCATATGAGATTATATTAAATGACAGACTGAAGTGCATGTGCCTAAAAAAAGGAATAGAAATCTCTGTTGAACACAAGCTGTCTCGAGAGTTTATTAGATAAAGATGCGTGTTCAATAAAGGAGATTGTTGCTTTTCACAGGTCATCAGTGGAAAGGTATGCGTTATGATTTATTCTAGTGAGAAAAGGCAGGGATCCTCAATGGAATGGGATAGCATGGTTGTTTTAGGCTCCTGACTTACTCGGTACAGCAATTATACTGTGTGATCTAAATGAGGCTGATGTGAGCTAGCAGGCAGTAAATGAAGCAAAGGGCCTCAACTTAACCAATGGGAATGCACAAGAAATATTGAGTAATTGCCTTGTTCAGTGAGCATCCGCTGCCTTACACACAAATAAGGCAAGGATTCTTTGGACAAATGAGTATATAAGAATGTAAAAGATTTCCTCAGACCATACACCCACAGGAAGAAGTGCTGAGTTAAGGTTGCACAAGCAAGATTTATCATCTGTGTGCTTTACTTTGCAATTCCAGCAGTCTGTTCATGTGATTTTTATTGGTGGAATAGTGTACACAAAATAGTGTGTGTGCATCTTTGTAACAGGACACTGCCAAAGATGTGAGAAAGTTCAAGGCCAAACAAACATTAGAATCAATAAGTAGGCTCTGCCTGTAAGCGGTAGCACACAGTCCAGGTGAATTTCAGCCTTTGGTGCCTTTCTATTTTTACTCCTTGAGGTCCTGATTCTCTTCTGCCTTACACACTTACACTTGTGCAAAAGGAAGGCCAAGTGGCCACACATGGTACCAAACCAGAAGAGCAGTTTTCTCCATCTACTTGACACCTGTCTTACATGGATATCAGGTACTACAGTAGGTGCAAGGCAGTGGAGAGCCAGGACTATAGGCTCTGTGTCTCTACTACCATGAAAATACTGAGATTTAGCTGTGCAGACTAAAACACGATGTATGGAAGATCCAGGTTAACTTCTTTAGACCTCCAAATAGATTTTCATCTAATGGAAGGTGCATCTCTTACAGCATCTTAGGAACATGCCTAATAGCTCCTATAGGTTGTCAAACACAGCAGTTATAGAATATCTTTAAAATCAACCCTTTCAGTTGCAATGGCAGACATTTCCTATGTCTAGATCTATTAAACTTGGGCATTCTCCTTTTGTCTAATGTTACTTGAGGAGTGATGGAACACTGTGGCAGGCTCACACAAAAGTCTTCCTATAGGTAAGAAGAACTTAGTTTGTGGACTAGTTTTGCAAAAGAGGTGGTATAGGAGTCATGTGGTTGGAGTGATTTAAAACTGGACAAGTAGACAAAGAACACACAACAGGGAACAGTCTTGTCTTGACTGGGGGAAGTGGGGGTTTGGACCAAATGAACTAACAGATATTTCTTCATTTTTGATTTCTATCTATCAGATTCTGATATGGAAGACGTAACTCATCATTCAGTTCTGCATGTTCCCATATGGCCTCAATTTATAAATGCCCGAGAAAGGCCTTAATCCCCTACTTGCCTTCCCCACACATCATGGTGTGGGCTGGTATTTATTCATTGCTCCCATACATAGGGTTTGTGGGCAGGAAGAGGGGGAACATATCGGCTTCAAGCCAATAACAGTACAGTTTCTCCAGGCTATATAAAGACAGAATCTTTTCCATTCCATTCCAACTGTAGAGCAATAGAATATATTTAACTAAAAAAAATCCACAGTATCAAAACATGACAAGTCACAATAAAATACTTTGCAATATAAATAGGCATACAAATATTTTTCTATCATCTTAACAGTTTGGCACTCTATGCAACCAGTTTGGACTCTTGCATACAAATGAAATAAAGACTGGCCATTGCATTGCAAGCCTGTGATGGTAACAAGGGGAAACCACATATATACAGGAGCATAGACACACACCCCTCTTTCATTCTGGGATATAAAACTTGATATACCAGATTGTAGGCAAAACAACACAGATACAATTGTTTTCTTGGTGCTTTTTGTGCTCAATCCAATTTCTGTTTGGAAGCAAAGAATTTGACCCTATCCATTCTTTGAATACCATTTGCTGAAGAGAATACATGGAGGACCACTTTAGAAGCATGTGCTAATCTATGGTGACTGCATAAGCAGAGCACTGGACTCTGGGCCCCAAGAGGCCTTTTCTAGTCTTACTGACTGTATTTAGCAGATAGCTATTTTGTGTAATTCCCAAGCAATTCCAGTGAAGCTAACTGGCCCCATTTTGAGTGGATGCATGCACATGAGATGCTAAAAGCACGGTAGACTAATTCTACCTGCTTTACATCATGCATCATGGTGAAAGCCATGCTAATGCTCAGCACATTAGCGTATCACGCTACTGCGCATTAGCACTAATGCACAGTAAAACTAGTCTAATGAGCATTAGTGTCATGTAAAAGATGTGTACTGGTGCTACTGCACAGTAGCGCCAATTACATTAAGTCAGTACCTGTTATTATAGCTACTTAACTTAATGTGCCATTAATGCATGTGTAAACTGCCCAATTACAAGCATACTACTACCATTGAGCTCACCCTGAATATCACCCTTACAGCTAAGGAAAGAATTTGGTCTGGTTATTTACTTTGGATTTACCTATGTTCATAACAATAGAATTTGGCCTTCTATGAAGATTGTTCCCATTATTTATTTGTTTGGGAGCAGAATCTGCATTCACTATTTTTATTGCAGAAAAAGGAAACACAGGTTCCCCTTCAACCTGTTCACAGGGACAGAGAATAGTGAATTTCAGCAGAGGCCTACCAAAAAGTCTGGAAGAACAAAAAGAAAATATCTGGCTCATAGATGGCTAGGTATGCAGTGAAGCTCATTAAAAACAATTTGATTTCAGCTTGTGCTAGCCAGATTCTGAAGCAAAGTGGTAACACATGGAGAGTGAGAATTCATGCCATGAACTCTGTTTGGAAAATGAACTGCAGAATTACCTGTATACACATGGTATGTTCACAAGCATAGAGAAAGGTAGACAGGCAAATTAATTGGAATATTGTATATGAGCTGGTGGGTATGTGAGAGAAAGAGAGAGAACTTGTGCACTGATTTCTTAGATTTTGCAATTGTGTTTTTCAAGTGACTGGATCCTATATGTCTGTAGGCTCTGATACTGGTGCTGTACATTCAGCAAAGATTCTCTTTTGGCTCAGATGGTAAAGGGTTGCATTTGTGGAACAGCAGCTCCTGAGTACTATCACTCACTGAAGTTTAGTGAGAATGGTGGAGTGGTACAGTATATCTTGATGACTGGGCGGTGGAGGCACATGCAGTTGTGTATTTGCTATAATACCCAAAATAAATATGGTGGAAATAGAATGTGAGGGGACAACACCATCTCTTTGCTCCTGGAAGAATGAATAGATTTACATGTAGATCTTCACGGCACTTCAGAAAAGGAAAATTGCATATACTTCATGTACTATAGAAGGCTGAGCACAGGAGTGATTTACAGCAGGACATAAAGGGTTTTTCTTAAAAGTCTGTGACAGGCAAGGCACAGAAGAAGAAGCAGGCAGTCTGGGGGGGCTTACGATGGTACAAACTGCAGCACATACTGATGGATCCTACATTTATAACAACTGCTATTATACATTTGTGGGCTGGATTCATAGACGTCCAGGCTGAAAACTTGGTTGTATCAGCCAGTGCTTGCCACGTTCTGTTCAGCAGTGAGAGTACTTTATGAGAGGGAAGCATGGAGTACTAAAATATCCTGTCTGGTGCAAGCATTTTACAGCAGAATAGGAGGCGGGCAGCAGGGGGCCTTGACCCCTGCAGACAGGATCAGGGTAAGCAGAGAGAAAATGGACTTGGCAGTACTGCAGTGTGAAATGTTGTGCATGACATTTTTGAGGAAAAAAAGAACGGATTAAAAAAATATGTGTGAGATCTCAATATTGAAATATTTCAAATCTGTTTGAACAATATATTCCCATTGGCCCAAAATGAAGGGATTAAAAAAAATTGCTTCCAACCAGAATTATATTTCTTCCTCTCCCTTCTGAAATGGGTTGACAAATGATTTGTCTGTCTATTTTTGACCCAAGTCCAGCTATGGGTACTGCAGAACCATTTAACTGAAATCCTATTGAAATCTGTTGTAAAATATTATCCTGCAGCATTTTGGTGCAACCTTAAGCCTGCAAAGAGATGGTGATGCAAAAGAGACGAGTGCTGTTCTTTTTTTTTTAATCTAACTGCAAACTTTTATCTAAAACACATTCATATTTTTCAAAGGAAAAAATGACACCTAGGTAGCCTTGGGATGTGCACACTAGAAATGTAGATCCAACAAATGGCTAAATGACAAAGAACAGTAAGGAAAAAAAATCTCAGGCTCCGATGGTACTGGAGCGTACTCTATGCTGGAAATAGGAAATTAAAAAATGAGGAATTCTGTGGCAGTACTAAAACTGTTCCTCTTGTCTAATCTGGATATGGGTAAAGTTAGACCAAGGTGCTAATAACATGAAGATTACAGGTTTGATCTCTGATTGGACTAGATGATCTCCTGAGGTACCTTCCAGCTTTACTTCTCTATAAAAAATAGTTTTGTCCACAAGGAGCTTGGCCTTGGGTAGGTAAGCTGTACAATACAGCATGGCAGGAGTTAATGCAGTGAAGCATTTGTAGTACTCCCACTGAAACAGGCAAACATGATCAAACCCACATTGCTCGCAGGCATGTTAGAGGAGGTGGTCTTTGCTGCTTTTCAGGAGGTATAAATGTTTAAACTTAGTATTTAAAGAAGTACTTTCTCTATGCGATTCTTTCCAGTACAGTACAGGGCTTGAATCCTGGCCCAGTAGTTCCATTTTAATTTCAGAGTTGGCACAAGCTCTACTTCTGTAAGGGCACAAGCTTCTCCATTGTTCCTGGAACTGTGATGGGAGTCTAAAAGGGAGATAATATGATGTACGCTCAGGGTGAAGTTACAGGTTACATTTAGATTATACAAAGGACACTTGAAGTGTGAGAGTCTGCACATGAAAGCTTGTGCTAAGTGCTCTCTGAGCCCTCAAATTATGCCACTTCAGGCAAGGGTTAACTCTGGGCTGTGCTACCTAGCAATTTGCATCCTGGATACACTGCTCCCAGCCCCCTCCAGAACTCAAGAGCAGGGATAGAGCCCAGGTGCTCTGGCTCCCAGTCACCCCCTTGCTCATCAGCCCTCTACAGGCAACCCCTGCTTAACACTGTTTCACTTAGTGCTATTTCACTATAATGCTGGCTTGAAATTGATCCCAGATTTCACTTAGTGCTCAGTGAGTTTCATTATAGATGGTACAAGATAGTCCCCATAGGTAGGAAATAAATTTATTTCCTGAAATAAACTTATTTCCTACCTATGGGGACTTTTTACCATCTTGTACCATCTATACTTTTCCCAGAGCCTGACGAAGGGACTTTGATCCCAAAAGCTTGCAGAAAAGGGCAATTTTCTCGTGACTTTCCAGTTGGTCTAATAAAAGGTATCATTTTGGAATCAAGAGTTCCAGTTTTTTGTATGTCTTTTTGTCTCAGCCCAATACAGCTACCAAGTACACCCCTGATCCAAAAGGGAATGTTTTCCAGCTCTTTCCAATGGATTATATAGAGTATTTTTTTTTGGTGGGCGGGGAAAAGGGGGGTGTTGCTTTTTCTGTCCCGCTGTGTTCCTGGTTTTTAGACTCTTAGCTGCATCTGAAAGGAGGCGACATGGCTCCCTGGTCTAACAATCCTACACTGGTAGCCTGTCACTGCTGATCTCACAGGGGTTGCATGGTCGTCCCTTTTCTCTGTAGTCAAGTAGGTCAAAGTCTTAGCTCAGCACCCTCCTGAATGTGGGAAAGTTCAGATCTGGATGGTTAATGGTAGTACAGGGAAGTTGGAACCCTGTAACCCAGGGCAGGACTTGGCCTTCACAACAGCGACATGAGCACTGTACAGCAGGGGGGCGGCTGGGGTGCTGGTGGGAAGAAGGGTGCAGCTGAGAGAATTGATTTTGTCCCAGAACACATCAGTGGCAGAATTTAGGCTCTTCTGACTTCCAACACTGTAGTCAGATTGCCCTAATGAAACAGGGCACACATCCACTGCTTCAGCACTGTGCCCTGGCAGAAGCCCTGCCACGGGGCACACTTTGCCCACCCACACCTCATGCGTGGTACCAACTCCAGAACTTGAAGCAATGCAGACACCTTAGAGCAGCCCTGAGCACCTGCCCAGCACCCCTGCCTCCCCTCCTTCCTCCAGGGTCCCTCTCCCAGTAACCCACACTCAGCAACACTCTCTTTGCCTCTAGGAGTTGGTGTGCTTGGACAGGAGTGACTGGGTGGGTCTGATTCAGCACTCACAGACATGACAGGGCAGGAGTGAACGACCAGTCCTACTCCCTCTTTAGAGCAGTCTGCATTTATTTTCTGGTGGGCAAGGAGGGCCACTGAGCTGGGCCAAGGACTTCAGTCCTGCAGCACAGTGTAGGAATGATCTCTTGTTAATTAAAATTAAGAAAACCAAATGTGACTGGCAAAAACAACTTCATCTTAAATATTTCATAACTTCTTGAGTGGCGAGTTGACCACTTTTCTGCCCCCATCCATTTGATAAAACAGCCAGCAACTCAGGAGCAGAACTTACACGTAAATTATACATCCTGCAGCTTGTTTATACCATGCACAGTGCTCTCTATGCCAACATCACTAATGCAGTAAAAGCAGCCAACACAGTCCTAATTAAAACACTGTGGTCTCAGAAGATGTAAGGCACCCCTAAGAGTTCAGCATTGCCATAGCAACTATCCCGATTTTCCTGTCCTTGCTCCAAAACTCTGTATGTTTGACAAGAAAAAAATGAAAAGAAGGAACCCAGCCAAACCTCAGGAAAACAGCCAAGTTGCCTAAATCTTTTGCACTTTCATCAGGAGACTTTCTACAGCCTTGGGAACCCCACCCCATGGGCCTGTCAGAGTCACCCAGCAGCGGTGCTGGGGGAATCCATCAGCTGGACTGAGACTCTGGCACCTGATGTCATTCACAACAAACACACTTGTGTGTCATTGAATGTATTGTGGCATAGAGGGCTGTCCATTTAACCCTTGCAACATTGAGATTTTTCACGTTGCCAGCAAAATAAATCTTTAGGAGAACATACATTTTCATAAACTCCAACAGTAATGGCAGCATCAGGAGGCATTGTACAGTGGACTGCAGTCTTGACTTCCTCCTCATTCCTGACCTGGTTATAGTACTGAAAACCAAAGGGCTAGACTCCATACTAAGTTACACCCATGTACCCCAGCCAAATTCTTGAGGATTTTTTTTGAATGAGGCTCATCTCTAGGTAGGAACCTGGATGAGATGCCAATTCATGTGACTGTAACACAAGCCTGGGGAGCTATGTTCCTGCCTGAGCAGCTAACTCACAGTCTGCCTTTAAGTAGGCCACTGCTCTGGTCTGCACCTCAGGTATCTCAGCCATACAACAGGGATAACTGTCCTCCTGGAGCTCATGGGTTACTGTGAGGCATAAGATTTGTGAAATTCTGTTCACTGAAGGAGTTGCACAAGTGCCAAGTAGTACTGTAGTAAAGCGCTGAGCTGTGCACATTTGGTTATCTTGTCTATTTGTTATAAATTACTGGGAATAGTTAAGTAATGTCCCTGTCCCAATCAACAGCCCTTTGGGTAATTAGTCTGAGAGTAACAGCAGTTACATTCATGGTGGTGTCAGATGGTGTGTGGCATCATTTCTGGTGTGATTCAGCACTGATGAGTTGGTATGTCATTTGAAAATGCTGCTGTTGAGGAACTTTCTATTTGGCAGAGTGACTTAGCCACCTCTCCAGCTCAGACTGTTGTGTAATGATAACAACAGCTAGCTTTCTTTGCTAACTGTTCGCAGCACAGTTAAGGAACAGCAGTGACTGATACCTCTCATGGAAGAAACCCGCTTTACTGCTGTCTGCACCAGGTGGGTTTTAACTCTCCAGAGTTGGTGGGGGGTTTTTCTAATCTTTCTTCCTCCAAAAATTTGAAGGTAAAATTATCCTGTTTGCTTCACACTGCAGGAAATGGTGCAGTGTATTTCAACAAAGCTACATTTCAATAAAAGAGATTTATCTTTGCTGCATGTTCAGCCTAGCGGTGTGGTTCAATATTTAAGGCATCAGTCTAAGAACAAAGGAGACCTAGTTTCTGTTCCTAATTCTGCTTTACAACTTTAGTTAAATAATTTAATCTCATTGTGCCTCAGGGTCACATCTGTGAAATGGGTCCCCATGTCTGTGAAGTACTCTAGTGCAGCATTTCTCAACCAAAAGTGGGTCACAAGAATATATGAAAGGGTTGCTAACGAACTTTAAAAATGGATTCTCCTTTAAGAGAAAAACATGGGAAACTATGGGCTTTCCTTTGCAGGCTATCAGAGTTCCAGCTCAGGAACCAGATCTCTGTGTCTGCCCTTTCCCAGGAGGATTTAGTGAGGCAAATTGTGTACAGGCACATTGGTACATGGATTACATGTGTCAAGATACCTGCACCCCCACCCCCTGCCCCACACACTGCAGGGCTGAGGCCTGAGGGCAGTGGGTCAGGAGTGAGGGGCACTGAGTTGGGACTGGCCATCGATGTTTACAAATGGGTCCTGGTACAAAAAAAGGTGAGAACCAGTGCATTAACATGAGCAGTATGTGTCAGGACACAGGAAGAGCTAGCTCAGAGCCAACTGGATTGATCTTTTGCAAATGCGGTGTTGTTTCATTTCTTCCTGTGTGAGCAGTCCCTATTGTCACTTCTCTTTCTAAACGTGGTCCTCTTGGGAGGGTAGAGCCAACCTAAACATGTTTGTCTGCCCTCCCAGATGCCATACAGACATAATGGGACATTTTTAGTGGGTCTGCTTCATTTTCCTAAGGGAATGTTGCATTGACATGTGCATGTAGAGATATTTCCAGCTCAGTTCTCAGACATCATGCAGTGTTTACATGTACTGATAAGCATATGCATGAAACATAACAAGCCAGCTGAAAGTTGAGCATAATGTTTGTATAAATACGTTGTTGGCATTATGTGTGTGAGTCCCAGGAGAAAGTCTCTATTGCCCTCACTGGGCATGTCTACATATTCATTAATGTGTTGTGGTTACTGTGTATTAAGTTTAGTACCTACAATAACACTGGCATTAGTACTACTGCACAGTAGCACTGGTGCACCCCTTTTAAATGACGCTAATGTACAGTAGACTAACTCTCCTGTGCATTAGCACAATAGCAGTTTTTGCCATGATGTGCTAATGCACAATTGAATTAACCTACTGCACATTTAGCATTGCATGTAGATGCTCCCCTATGTGACAGTGAGGCCTCTGAGCTCAAGCTAAAATTCACTGAGTTTAACTGCAAAATGCCTATAATATTTAACTGAAAATCTCTGGGCTCCCACTCTCCCCCACTACCTCCCTTGTCAGACAGAGCCTGAATCTATTAACCATGTGGGCAATTTGTTGATTGCAAAGCTAATCTGTTTTACCTGGTGTATTATCTGGAGGGCTTGGACCAACTGAGGTGGGATGGAAAGCGGTTTATATTTATGCTGGCAAACCCACATAATTTTGGTTGGTATTTTTTTAAAGCCAACTGCTCTTGCTGCCACTTAAGTCCTTATGAACAGAGATGGGACCTTACATTATTCCTGTGTCCTGAGCTTTGGGGAAACACTTTTTTTATAACCAAAATGGACTGTTATCTCCCCTGGCTGAGGTCTAATGAATGTACTTCAGAGTTTATGCTTTAAATCCAAATAAACAAAGTGAACTACTGAAACACACTTTGGAGGAGGAGACTATATGGGTGATGTGAGTAGAGAGGGAAGAGGAAACCCTGGCTCCTCAGAAGACTAAAGAAACATTTAAAAGGTTCAGATTGAATCACAGAATCATAGAGAAGCAGAGCTGGAAGCAGAGCTCCAAAGGTTTTCTAGTCCAGACTCCTGCATAAGGTTGGGTCATCCCTATCAACACCATCCTAAACAAATCTTTTATGTAACTTATTAACAAAACTGCAGCGTCAACCCTGACACAACCAAAAGACATAACACCCTCCCCTAATCAGCCACAAGTAAGGCAGGGGGACCACAATGGCCAATGTCTTGGTGCTGCAAAAGTTGTTAAAATACAGTAGAGAGATCCAAGGAAGAGGGCATTTGGCTGAAGACCAGTTGCACAAATTATAGCAGGGAAGAGAGCGCTTGGATTAAGATACCTGCTTAGTATGCCACTGCTAAAGGGAGCGCACACTCCTGCCCATGCTTCCTGGGGTGATTTTTAGACTCTGCATCAGGGGTTGGCAACCTAGATCTACAAAGTGATTTTATCCCACTCTCCAAACAAGTTGGTGCAAGAACAGACCATGTAGTGGCCACCTCCCTTACCTGCCACCCCCAGCCCAAGGAGGACCAAGTTGTGTTAATTCAGCCTGCTCTTACTGAAAGGTTGCCAGCCCCCTGCACTACACTACAAAATGCAGGGAACCCATGACTGTTCATAGCAAGTCTAACCTGCAGTCTATCTAGCTATGTCTTTGTGTTTGCTGCGCACTGCCTTTTTAAACCTTGAAGAAGCCTGCTATCTACATGGCCAGGCTGCCATTTTGTATTCCATCCACTACAGGCTATCACAGACAAGAGGCACATCCGTGGTGTGCTCCCTCACTGATAACTGTTCTCTTTGCAGCAAAGTCTGTTCTAACTAAAAGTATGGGTTTGCTTTCAATGTCTGAAAGATGCAATACAATTTGAATGCAAGCAATTATCAGGAAGGGGCAGCTAGACTGAAAGCTCTTGGGAGATGGGATGCTTTCCTCTAGCCCCTTCCCCACTACCTTTCCACTGAAGACATGAAGGTGCGTGCATGCATGTGTGTGTGTGAGAGAGAGAGACAGGAAGAGAGTGAGTTAGTGACAGAGTCTTACAGATTGATGCATGTCCACCATATTTTGGTGCACCTCCATTAAGGCTATGGGGTTATTTTAATTAATTTGCTAAAAAGACTAATTCTCCCTGGGTGAGAATGGCAGCATCATTGTGCACCATGCCCTTGAACGGCCTGTCTTGTCTCTCCAGAGCGGAAAGTAACCTGGCCAACACAGTTCCATGCATTTCTTACAATGCACTCACCATGAGCGTGATATGCAGAAGTGCTGAATCCTCACAGCACCTCTGAAAATCAAGCCATGTAGCCTCTTGCGAATTCCATCCCGGTGTGCGTAACTAAAGGGCCTGGGGAAAGAAGTTCTCTTCTTTAGCCAACACACAGACACAGCACAGGCAGTACTGCAAGCTTCACTGTACTAATGGTCTCTTGACTGGGACTGCTAACATGATGCCCAATGAATGCCATCTGTTGTAGATGTCTTTGAAATCCAGGCACTTGCCCACGGGGGAGTGGACCAAGACTGCCCCCTCTTTCAGCCACAAGACACACAGTATAATAATTTCCAAAATACAATGATATTTATCAGCAAGTCTCTTTCAGCGGCAGGGGCTGGGACTGGGGCAGGTGCAGGAGGGCCATTTTATTCCCTGTAAATTCCAGGTTCAGCCAGAAGCTATAGACAGCACATAACCTCCCCCAGCCCACCCCCAGCACAAAGCACGGATCACACGATTGAGTACCAGTCCTTTGCAAGTATCAGTCTGGCACTGGCTGGCAGTAGATTCTGCATCTTCTGGCTTTCAGCAGGTAGGAGGGCAGGACGTATTCCCAGCCTGAGTCCCCTTAGCAGTTAAGTATGATTTACAGCAAGCAAAATCTCAGGACATCTGCAATGACAGCGCTTCGGTGAGCATCATAAACACACACACACACAGCAGGAAAAAGGCTGAGTTGCACCCCTTTGCTACCACAAAGCAGTCAAGAAAGAGCTCTCAGGAAACAAGGTACCATTCAGCTTTTGCTTTTACATACTGTACAAAGATCTATAAATAGCTCCTTGGCATTGATATTCACAGCTGGGTTCCTTCAATGGTGAATTATAAAGGAGGCAAAATGTCTCCAGCTGCTTCCCAACCTGCAGATGAAGAAAGCAGAGTCCCCAGCTACCAGATCTCTTGTCCCGGCAGCCTGCCCAAGTGCCCTCTTCCTCGGCGACGTCTCACTCTAGCAATGCTCTCCTCCCTCCTCCGGATCGGTTGCCCATCATGACATGTTGCCTGTGCCAGTCCTAACCTGCGCCGCGTTTTGCTTCACCGCCGGTTCTAAAAGGGATCAGTGCAGGTCCCCATCTGTTGCTCTGCACCGCCGCTCCGCTGAACAGACAGACGTGTTGGTAAAAAAAAGAAAAGGAAAAAGAAAAATGAAAATGAAAAAGGTCCTTGTGCCCACAGCTGCCAAACGAAACCTGGAAACCTCTTGTCGTGTTCCTCAGAACACGCTTGTCCCAGCCATTACAGCTGCTGTGGGATCCCCTGTTCCTTGTAGCCTGTGAGGGGGAGGGAAGGGAACACAATTAAAATGTTTTGTGGTTCAAAGCCTTGGCAAGCTTTACACAAGCGCTAAGTCCTGAGCCTGCCCTGCTTCACAGCAGCTTCTGAGATAGGCCTTGATGGCCATCATGTTGACCAGATGAGAGTACTTGGCTTAAGAGTATGCACACAAGAGACGTGCTGATGTGACCCATTTGGAGGTGATGCAAATACTGACCGATGTGATTCCCAAGTTCTGCCCCGAAATTGGAAGTGGCTTGACCTGAATTGTTGCTCCTGCAGCTATGGTTGCATTAAGGAGGGCTGGGAGGCACAGTTTGTTGTATGCACAGCTAGCTGTAGGGCAAAAGCATGGTGTGGAGCAGCAGCTGTGATTCCCTTCTGTGGTGCTCTAAGAGCACTATGGTTGAAGACAGGGCCTGAGGACTCATTCAGACTCCTGTCCTGCCAAGCTAAACTCTCCTTTTGCTATGTGTTTTAGGCTCCTTCTAGTCCTCCCTTAAAATCCACCTCTGTTATGACTTCTACAGAAACTCTTGGCAATGATTAGGTGTGCTGGCAGCGCTGTTTATTGGAACGATCATCATCATCTCTCTGTTACCTTGGGCTTTCTCATCTGTTTGTGGTAGCTGCCAGCAACTGCTCATGATAAATGCAGACTTTACACTCTTTGGGACAGGCCCTGTCTTATATTTTTATGACTGTAGAGCAGCAGCCAGCAACCTTTTACTGGTGGAGTCTAGCTTAGGTCCTAGGCAAACCAGTTAACTAGGATGCAGTTGCCACTGCTGGCACCTGGCTCAGCACAGGCAGCTTCCAGTCGCCTGACTGAGATGCTTGCTGCTCATCCACTACTGCTTCCCAGTGGCTCTATGGGCTGGGCTGTCTGTTGCCAACCTTTGCTGCAGAGTGTCTTGTATAGTGGGGCCCTGACAGGGGCATCTGGGAGCTATAGGTAATGCTGAAGATGATTTTTTGGATGACTGGTTCATTGGCTAAAAAAAAGTACACAGTTTGGAGGCTCTTAAAATCATTTGTGAATACAGACTGAATTTGGCAAAGTGTTTCTGTGACAAAACAAAGAATAAGGACATTTTGGAAGAGTCAAGCTGCCAGGAAGCCATCAAGCCAAGAAATCAGTTCCTCGCCCAGTTCTGAACCTAAGTGGTCAGAATGGCACCTCTTTCACTGCACAAGCCACGGTGCTTGGGGAAAGCAAATGTCAGCACCCTGCCTGCCTCATGGAAGCTCACTGAAAGAGGGAGCAACCCTCAGAGCAGCAACCTTTGGATCTTTAAAACAGATTTCCCAGTGGCAAACTCACTGGTTGTTCACGAAGGGAATCACAGAAGTGGGTCTATACATGAGGAATCAGCCTTCCCCAAATTTTGTTTTGAGTTTGGAAATGGAACCCACTTAGCTGAACCCATGTAGTTTTGAGTGGTTTTCATCCAAAGTCACAGATCAAGCCAGGCTTGGCTAAATCTTGGCTTCCAGCAGCTCACTGAAAGCTCTGTGAACTTCTGCTTTCTTTCTAGGAAGCCTGTATCAAGTGCAGGCTTTGGAAGGAAGCCAGGTGAACATCCCCAGTGTTTACAATGAAGGGTTTGCACAGCTCTAATTTTCAAACAGTGACTCTCTCAGCAGGTTTTCCCTTTGAGATAATGAATATCATCCAGAGCACAGTTGGACTTCTCCATCCCATGTTTCAGGAGCCACATGCCTTATGCAGTATAGAGCACAGTTTACATCTGGGGGGCATCAATTTCTCTGGTGTTTGACAGGCCTTTTTTTCTTTTTTGGTCTTGTTAGTTTTCCCTGCACCACCACACCTACAGTACCGATTGAAGGATGTGCAGCAGCAGGTCAGCCTGGAGAGGTTGGGGTGCTGCAGAAGTGTGCAAGATAGATTAAATGTCTGCGGTGTTCTCAGTGCTGGCTGCTTGCACACTAAGAGCTTTCTGTAAATGCTAACTTTCCTGTTTGAATTATTGCGTGCATATATATACGAAGGATGAGGACACAGAATTAAGGGGAATGCAAGCCTCTATTACCCCCAGGGTGTTCCAGCAATTGCTCTTTCCAGACAATGCTGGATGGCATAAAAGCTTCAGTGGCAACTTCATGTGGGAGGCTACCAAAAATTTTATATTTTCTCTCATTTAAATTTAACAGCATCAGTTTAACTTGTTTTTGTTAAACTCCACATAGTTAAATTAATGTAACCCTTTGTGCAGATGCTTATATATTGGTTGGAAATAGTTAATCATTTCAACATGCACCTCTAAACTTACATGTGGCAAAGTAAGGTAATAGAAAACCTGATCTGTACGGGCATGTGTAATTGGTGTAATGATCTCATTTAAGAAACAAAGTTTGCTATGTTTCAGTAGAAACAATTATACCAGTAAAAGCTGGCAACTAGATGTGGTCAACAGCATAAATGAGCTTGTTATTCCTCTTCTCATACAGGAGTAGCTAGCCTGGAATGCAGCATCTTGACATCAGTATAACTCCTGGGTTTTAGTACTTTGAGCAGATTAATATAGTTAAAACAGTACAGTTTTCTAGTATTGACGGCCCTTAGTTAGGGCTAATTCAATCTGAGCGTGTCCACCCACAGAACTGCATCAATTTAATTCTATCAGTTTAACGTTGCACCTTTAGGTAAACTGAAGTTATTTTGCATGTAGGCCAGAACCCAGGAACTAAGCCACACATGGGACCATCCTCTTGGGTGATTTGGAGATGCCTGCGTACACACATGTACACACACGCACATACACATACACGGAGACAAATTTTGGCAGAAAGTGAAAGCTTATTGAGGCAAGAGGTCTGTACCTGCGGCAAAGGGACATTGGCTTCAGTGGGAGTTTGTCTGAGGAGGTAAGTCAGAATTTTGCCCAGTGGAAGTTAACAGGCATATTAGAAACAAAACTTACCTTGTGAAACTTTGATGATGGACAAAAGGAAGCAAAGGAAACATGAAAGAAAGAGAGAGGGAAAAATATAACTGTAAAGGGACTATTCAAAACATATAAAGAACCAGAAAAGAATGAGTAAATTGAGGCTGCAGAGTAAACAGAGAACAGCTGCTCTACAATTAAACATTCACACAGATCTAAACATTTCTGCGACTTTATGTCTGTATTTATCTAAAATACATTTTAAGTAGCTGATTTTAGTTGGGGATTTGGGGGGGAGGTAGGGGGATCCCCAGCTGCTTGAACATGACTGGACCTGTGCTGTAGAGTTGGGAATGGCACTTCATAAACCACAAGGTTATCTGACAAACCTAGGGCAGTAACACAGTGAAAGCGTGTTGTGTTGGCTGAAGAGAACTGTTGAACTGAGGGCATCAGGAAGCAGAACACTATCCTTGCAGGAAGATGCATAGTGTGAAAGACTGGAAAAGACAACTCCTGGGTTCTTCTGCCATTTTGGCTACTGATTTACTTGGTGCCCAAGTTAATTCTTGACCTACCTGTGCCTCAGTTTGCCCATTTTGTACAAATGGGACTTAGACTAGAAGAAATGGGGTAGGACTAGATGACCTCTGAGGGCCTTTGTAACTTGGTGATCCTAAGATAGCGCCTAGCACTTGGTTAAAATGATCAAAGTCGGGTTATCGTCAATGTTGGTAAAATACTTTAGGGACCTTGTAGTAGTGTTAGAGTGATGTTGCAGCTGTGACAGTCCGGGAAATATGTGAGAGGCAAGGATTTGTGTGGGAAGTAGACTCTACTGGCCTAACTGCATGGTTATAGCAGACTTGGACAAGCTTTCAAATGCAGGGCACTCTTCTTCAGGTTTCCCTCAGGTTTTAATCTTTCACTGCGCCTGCTTTCTCCTCAGACCTGAGGAAGAATGCCCTGCATTTCAAAAGCTTGTCTAAGTCTGTCCCAATTAGGCAGTTGGGCCAATAAAGGATACCGTCCACAAAAATCCTTAAGAACCTTATGTTACCGTAGCATCAGTCAGGACTGATTACGAGATCTCAGAAAGGACTACTTCCACACGCTGTCCTTTGGTTGGTAAACCTTAGAAAAATAACTATAGGTCATCCTCAACATTTATCTCCTCCCAGGAAGGCTTGTTTAGTCAGATAACTGGCCTCAGTTTTTCTATTGTGGATCTCAGAAACACCCTCCTTGTCTTAGCTTTGCTTTGACAGGATGGAAAAAAGACTTTCTAAAGTCCCCTATTATGCCCAAATACAATAGCTAGGTAATTCTTCAGTGTGGTTAGTGGGCTCTGAGCACTATAATTAGTAGAGGAGTGATGAGTGGACAGCAGGATTACAGGTATTTCCTTATTACCTGTTGGGAGTAAGCCCTTGAGAATCAGATTGCCCTCACCTATGCAGCCTGCTACAAAATAGCAGCGAGAGCCCCACAGCAGCAGGAACATCAAGCATTCCTTATATTAGGCAACATTACCGTATTTATTCACATATCACATGCACCTGGATAAGTTGTGTACCTTGTTTTGGGCAAACAGAATGAAGAAAAACATATTGTTCTTTGACAAAAGAGGTGGGGAGCAGCCAGAGACTTGCTTGCCATTGCAGGGGCTGCAGGTGCCAGCTGGGCAGAGCAGAAGCAGAGTCCTGTCATCAGCCTGGCTCCTTCCCCCAGTTAAGATGCTGCTACTGCAACAACAATGTTAAACCTGTCACAGCTGTAGCCTAACCAAAGGCAGACCAACACCTTTAACAAAAGCTTAATTAAGTAGTGGCTGTGAGGGGGTTAAGTCTGTAGCTGTTGGTTGCACAGCAGGAAGAGGAAGGGATGAGGATGAGGAATCCTGCTCTAGCCCCAGCCCCATGCAACCCAAGCCTTCAACCCTGGTGAAAATCAATCTTCTTGTTTAAGACACACACCCCAGTTTTCCATTGCTCATCTTTTCAGGGAAGGTGGATGTGGTATGTGAACAAATAAGGTATTCTTGGCCCAGCCACATATGTTTCAAGTGGAGGATAAGAGGCTGAGTGAGAGCCTCATGACAAAGGGCTTGGTAGGGCCTTTTTGCTGTGGAAGCTTGTCCAGTGGGGCCTGGGGGAAACCCAAGAGCTCAGTTCACACAAAGATTTAGGGGTGCATCTGCTGTGTTGCCTCTACTGCTGTCGTTGCACAGGTACCCCCTAGCACAGATTCAGCAGGTGATAAGAGGGATTTCTTTCCCCTGCAAGTGTAGCTAGGGCTCTTCTGCAAATGATGTAACTTAAGCTGATGCAAACACTCTACTGTTGGCATAACAGCTTCCATATCAGGGGGTTTGCTGGCATAGTTATGTCAGTTTGCCATGGCCAGCTAACAGTTTCATTTCACTGTAGGTCTGTACAATCTCCTCATGAATACAACAGATGCACAAAGACTTTAGCTCATAAACACAGCTCGGCAGCTAGTCACATTTAAAGCAAGAAGTGGGACAAAAAGAGATGCGGTGGGGAGGTATGAAGAAAAGGAAAGACAGAATCAATAAGGTTATCGAAGTGTTCCCTTCAAGCCCAGCAAACTCTTTTTGCTCTTACAGCCCAAGTAAACCAGAGGGCCGTTGCAAAAGTCACAAGGCAGGTGAGAGAAAAATACCTGCTTAGTATCTAATGAGGTGAGCTGGCAATTCATTTGAATTAAGAAAGAGACGGTGGAAAGTGTCACTTAAATGTGAAATTAGCAGTGATTATAAAACTGAGTGCAATTGATGCTGCTGCTTTGATAAAGGGCAGCAGAAAAAACACAAAAGCATCCTCTAAGCTGTCCTTGTTAAACTGGTTCACCCAACGCTCTCTCCCGTCCACTGGTTTTACAAAACCAGGCAGTGTTAGAACTTGCTACATGTTCTAGCCCTAGGTCCCAGACAGAAGGTCAGTCTGCCGTGGTGTTACACAGAGGAACTTTGCAAAGCAGGCCCAACAACACAGCTCTATCCTCTAGGTCTAGGAATTCATGTGCAGGCAGTTCTGCAAGGTTTCCCACCCTGGTTCCTACTGCAGAAGCAGGATATTGGTACTTGTAAATATCTAAAGTCTCTGCAACTATACAGCTATTTAAGTACAACGCTCTCAGATAAGGTAGACAGTCAAATGCTCTTCTAATTCCTTCTGTAGCTAAGTGTCATGAGAATAAACTACGTAATCCTTCCCTGGAATAAGACTATGACCCCTCTAGTGCCTTGTCATCACACTGCATTCTAGCAACCTAAATTTGTTACATCTGTACTGGCATCCAAAGCTGAAATATCAGTCACCAGTCAGGAGTGAAATGCATTGGCTATGTGATATGGTAGCTCAGGATCAGAATTGCAGACAAAGTCACAGTTCAAGATACAAATTACCATCATACAACTAAAGTCTGTCTAGTACATATGTATAATAATGCTTGCACTTATCCAATAAAACTGGCACTAGTTCATCACATAAAACCCAAAAGCAAAGTGCTTGGTCCGGAACAAGGACCCCGGGACCCCCTATATTCTCGTCTCACTTCACTGCTGGCCCTTCTTGTTTTGAAACGTGTTATAGTTTCTGAGGCCTTTAGACCTCCACTATCTGATAGCGGATAGTGACTATCACACAATCCATGTACATGTTATCCATCTGTAGTCCTTACGGAGCTAGGCAATTTAGTGTGAGGAAAAACAGACTAAATCTGGGTGCAATTTTTCTAACAAAACATTTTTCTTTTTCCTAAAAAAATAAAAATGCAGATTCTAATTGACCAGACTATTTTACAAATGTGTGGTGGTTTTGGCAAATTGCTTTAGTTCACCCGCCCCCATAAATGTGAAACATTTCATTTTCACTGTTTTTTTTAACAATACATTTTGATTTTTTTCTATTCAAACCCATGCTTCAGTTTGAACTTCAGTTTTATTTTAACAATTAAAATAAAAAAACAAAACAGAACATTTCATTTCAGGTTAAATAACATGTTTCATTCAACCTATTCTATTTTTACTTCTTGAGTTTTAAAATTAGTTGTTTTTTTTTATAATCAGCCCCAAACAAAACACATTTTGATTTTTTATACTGCAAGTGAACTGGAAAAAGAATCATTTATTTGCACAACTAAAAAAAGGGACATTCCCATAAAAAAAGCCCATAAGAAGATCTCACAAGCCCCAGCTTGTCATACTGTCACTGGTTATTATTCTATATTTTACAGTGGAAAATACAGTTTGCTTCTAGCTTCCTTCACCCTCCTCATTCACTTGCTGAATTCTGCTGTTATGTTCTGGCACCCCTTAGCCAAACCTAATCACATGCCACCTCCTGCCTGGCAGATGTATGCTGTTCTCTGAGATAGTATCTGCCAGATCTTGAATTCACCAACAGAAGCTAAATTGGCAATGGGAGGAACTTGTAACAGATGCTGGAGAATTAATAAGAGCCTCCTGATACCCAGCCTTTCTGCCTAGTGCCTAGATGATGGGCACTATACCAGCCATGCACCAGTGAGACTAGAAAGACAAATCCCCAACTTCAGGCAGGTATGCCGGTCTGAATTGATACTTTCTTGTCTTCAGCAAATCTGGAATTGTCACTAGATCAATTCAGCCCTGAATGTGGCCAGCAAAGGAATGATACGTAGATAATAATCTTTATTAAATTACACAGAAAGCAGGCAGGATCTCAAGTTATATATAGGAATCACTTCACCCATCCCTGAAACATAATCATCTCTCAGGTGGAAAGTGGCATCTGTTTAATAGCTCATTGTTGTGTGATAGTAAGCCTTTTGGGGAATAGATTATCTTTGTGTGTGTACAGTGCCCAGCACCCTGGGGCCCTGAGCCTCACGGAGGCCTTATGTATTACTGCTCTATAAATGCTACATATTAATTATTGGCTATGCCATTAATTAAGCTGGAAGCTGTAGTTGGTATAGAACACAGTATGCTGTTTTGTAAGTGGCATGTTTGGAGATCTGGGATGTGCTTCCTATTTTTTTTTCCTGGGAAAACTTTAAGGAGCTGGTTTTGATCTAGGAAACCTTTAGTGACCAAGCAAGTGAAAATATCTCTCATCCCTTGTCATATTGTGCTTGATCTGGCCAGCAGTGAAAAATGGGCTGGAGCACCTCAAATAAAAAGGGAGGGAGCTAATGGTAGAATGTTTTCCAGGAATGGCCTTCAACTTTAAAGATGGTGTTAACTAAGTGGGAAGATACAACTGGGCTGCTAAGGAAGATCTGGGCCACAGAGGGTCTTTGTCTGACCCACAGCAGGTCCCTTGGTCCTGCCTGGCCTAGGCACTGCCTGCCCATGGCACGTCCTGCCACCTCCTGGGCACACAGTGGGGCTGGGTTGGCTCTGCAGCTGGACCGCCTTTCTAGGCAGCCCAGGCAGCAGCAGCTCCATGGTACTAGCGGGGACCCACGCACACAGCCCCAACCCGGCCTGCCCCGTGCCTGCTCTGCACTCACCCACCCAGGCTCAGCAGTGGCAACAGTGGCAGTTGCCAGGCAGAAACTACTCCTTGGTGTGGGGGAAAAGCAGCCCTTCCCCCTTGCTACTGCCGGGTCCTTCCTGCTGCAGCTGCCCAGAGCCCATGCTGGGCTGCCCTGCATCTGCTCTGCACTGCCACCGCTGCCTGGCTGGGCAGCCTGGAGGCAGTGGTGACAGTGGTGGAGACTCAGAGTAGCCCAGCTCAGGCTCTGGGTGGCTGCAACAGGAATGGTTGGCAGCAGCAAGTGAGAGGGGCCATTTTTCCCCCATACCAAGCAGCAGTTTCTGTCTGGCAGCTACCAGTGCTGCTGCTGCTGAGCCTGAGCAAGTCTGGAGCAGGCACTGGGTAGGTCAAGTTGGGGCTGTTTGCATGGGTCCCTGCTGATATCGCAGGGCTGCGGCCAGCAGTAGCAGCAGCCGGAAGGAGCTGCTGCCACCTGGACCGCCTAGAAAGGCAGTTCAGCTGCAGAGTAGCCCCAGCCCAGCTGTGTATACAGGGGGTGGCAGGATGCGGCATGGGTGGGCGTTGTGGAGCAGGCTGTGTTGGGGCTGTGCACGCAGGTTCTGGCTGAACTGCTCCTGCCAGGGTGAGTCCAGAGCAGGTGTGGGACGGGGTTACAGCTGTGTGCTGTTGGCGGTGGCAGGGAGGTGCCACAGGGCGTGTGGGCTCTAGGCTGTTGCGGGGTTGGGGCAGGTGCTGACTGGCTCAGGGGAGTGCACATGGAGGGCTCCCATGCGCACCCCATCATACCCTCAAACCCTCCCTCACAAATCCCACAACCACACCCTCCACTACACACAATCACACATCCCACAAACACTGCACTCATCCCACATTGTTCCCCATGGCCCTCCCCATTTGCAGTCCCCCCACACACTCCCATGTGCATCTGGGGGGAGCCCTGCTTACTGTTATGCGCACACACCCCACCACACACACAGCCACACCTCTCACACACCCCTAGCCACCCTCCCCCTTCATGCACCCCACAGCCTCCCACAAACCCCATACCCACCCACACATTCCCACAAACACCACTCCCAAAAAAACTCCATACCCACCCACACACATTCACACATACTTCCATACCCTCCCTCACACCCCACATCCATATACACACCCCCACAGCCCGCCACAAACCCTATATCCACCCATCCACCCCTCCACATCTCCACAATATACAAGAGTAAGACTTCATTTTGAGCTATTATGCAATCACCTCTATATACATGACATAAACACACACAAATCAGGACAAAAATATTTCAAAAAACACATTAATATATGTTATTATGGATTTTTGATTTTTAATGTATAATTTGGGTTTTTTTCCAGTTACAAGATGGCAAACCCTTTCCCAAAAGCAGTACTTCTGGGGGTAAGGGGAGGGACTTCTGGTGGCAAAGATCAGGAATTAGGGTGCAGGACTTCTGATCTCAAGATGGCAACCAGGGGCAGCATATCCATCAAGGGGTAGGGCTACCCTTGGGGCCTCCACAGCTCACCAAAACTCATTAAGCAGCCCACCAACCAAAATAATTGCCCACCTCTGCTCAAACCCAAACCGCTGCAACATTAGGCAAGGAGGCATTGGAAAGCAATAGCAGGATTGAGCAGTGTGAGGTAACTGCTTAGTACTACCACTTCCCTAGTGGCCTCATTAATTTAAAAAAAGCATATGAAATTTTTAGTCATTGTGGCTGCATAGAAAACTTTCCAGGTGTGAATTAGTATGCTATGGTTTTACTTAGCCTTCACGGAGAGTGAAATGAGAGCTCAGAACCATTCCTGGTGATCACAACACAGCTGGTTCTGAAGCATAATAACAATTTACTGGTTAACTTTGCACAGTTTGGGGCTGACAGCTTTAGCAGCAGCATGCAACTGTTTCTGGGGCTGTGAACAGCTTGATGTTCTGGGAGGGAGCTGAGGAGAGGTAGAACTAATCTCCCTGTGGTACAGCGGAGATACCTCTTCTGTATCATTTCACTTTGTTGTTCAGAAAAAGCTACCTGGTGCAGCTCCCACTTCCCTTGTTTCAATTGCTGAGTTCTGGTAGGTGCAGGGGCCACATCTGAGTTCAAGCAATACAGCCGGAAATGAATGGGGTGGGGTAGGGGCAAGTATCATACACTACTTACTAGCAAGAATGACCATGTCCATCCCCCAAAATATACTCATGATCCAGCCAACCATCACGATAGCCGTCAGGATCTGAATGAGAGCTGCAGCAATGTTCAACCAGAAGACACAGCACATGTGTCTGTCAGGGAGGTCAGTCCGGGCTCCGCACAGCACTGTGAAGGCAGACACAAATGTTCCTGTGGGGAGAACAGTAAAAACCCAGTGAAGGCAATGGTGCTGAAACAGCAGAGCTGGGATGTTAGTCTTCTCTGACAAAGGGAAGCTACATCCAAAGTCTGTCACTTTTAAACTATTTCATAGCCTTCTTCTGTTTGTGGCTGCAGTTACAGAAATGCTAAAAACGTGCAACTTTTGGCAAAATGTACCCTGGTGCCCAAAGATCTCAGGAGATGCTGATACCTTCAGAGAAACAAAGGCCAGGGTAAGGTAAGGTCGCACCTGAAGATCAGCTAAGTCTAGGAAGCTAAAGCCCAGCTGGAATAGCCCAGGTTTCATGGCTGTTTGGCATCCTCTGGGCTTGAAGGATTCAAAACACTGGGGTCTCTGGTATGGCAGGAAGCTAGCTGCCAGCATTGCCTTTGGCAAGGCAGCTTGGCTTCCCTTCACAGTGCTCTGGCTTTGCTTCCCCAATATCAGCTTTCAGGAAGTTATCTGGTGCCTTAACTGTACTCAGAATAACCCTGGGCTATCCTGCATTTAATGTCCAGACAATATGGTGGTGACTGCTACAGAAGTGCATGCATTACAAATTCAGTAATAAAAAAAATCAGAAACCAAGTTATATTGAATTTAAAATTCCAGCCTTGCTTTGTTATTAATTTAAAATAAGCAAAGCTGACACAGGGCACTCATTTTAGTGGGCTGAATCGCCACCTCCTTCTGGCCCTAAGAGAACCCCCAGCCCACACAGAGATGTTCTCAGTGACTCCTGGAAAACTAAACCATTAACTGTATAGCATCACCAAGATGGAAAGTTTCTGCTTTCAGGATGGAACTTGTTGCCAAAGATAATGTCTCCCATCCCTATGAAATTCTGCAAAAGTCCAATGGCATTCTCTGTGCTCTGCATTGACTTCTCAGCTAGAGCTACCAGCAGAGTTTCTTTTTTACATTCCCAATACCTGAGACAGACATGACTGTAATAGCAGAATGGGACCCTGGTTCAACTACTGTTTCTAAATCCAATTCCAAGAAAATAATCACTGTGATCCACGTACTCTCTGGTAAATACCACTGTGTCACTGGTTCACGCTTGAGTAAGTACTGTATTTCTCAGAGAGCTCCAAGGATTCTGAGTCTAGTCCTTACAGCTGTGACGGCTTAATCCAGCTCCCACTGAAGTCAAGGTGGGGGTTTGCCATGGGAACAGGACCAAAATCTTGAAAGGTCCAGTGCAGTACTTCTCAAAACTTGGGGTGGGGAACATACTTCTTCTTAACTGTATTATAGGATATGTACCCTTCTAGTTCCATGTCATGGATAACAGTGACACTTTCTGCTACGGTAACCACACTACAATCTTGCCAGTGACCCAAAAGATACTGTGCAGTTCCTATTTTTTCCTTTTCCTCCATCTGTATTTCCTCTTTTCCCATGTTCTGCTTTCCCTTTCCTTCTTCATCATGAGTACCTGCTGGGACTTTGCTGTGTATCTATATGCATACCCTGTTTTGAGAATTAGTAGTCCTGTAGTTCAAGTAGAGGCCCAAGAGTCAACAAATCTAAGATCTTTTCTCAACTCCATCACAGACTTGTGTGAATTTGGACTTATGTCTTAAGGCCAAATCCTGTACTGATATAAAACAGTAAGAGCGTATGTACTGTCTCTTTAAGAAAGATTATGACTCAGCCATGGCCTGGGCTCAGTTCAGTTGGGGTCAAAGGGATTTTGGCAGATGTAGTCCTCAGAGGACCCTTGATAATTTAGAATATTACAAGGCCCCTTGGGAAAGAGTGTGAGAGCATAAGGAAAGAGAAAAGGGCTGGAATAAAGTTCTCCATTAACGGAGCTGCATAGGAAGGGGCTGTGAGCAAACTTAAGGAGACAGTTGCACCAAGTGCAGAAGGAGACTGCATATGAAGGAGTAGAGCCTCAGAAGGAAACAGAGTGCCAGCTTTGTGTTGTGGGGCCCACGGCTGGAGCTTTCAGAGAGGATGGGAAGCCCCTGTCATTTGCCAGAATCACAAAGGCCAACTACACTTCTTAGTCCAGGGAAGGTGAAGGAAGCAGGTGGCTTGGGAGGATAATTGGTTATTTCAGCCATGTTTTAATGGGGAGTGAAAAGTGTGGCTGGACCAGAGAGAAAGTAGCATGAACGTCCTCAGTCTGCTGAAGTCAAGTCATGCCTGCTATTGAAAAACCTAGAACTGTTAGGAGTCAAGTGAGAGCCAGGCAGGGCTGCAGGAGTATCCCTGCATCAAGTGAGCTGAAGGACTTTTGTGTCCTGGAAAATCCAAGGGATCATTTGTGGTCTTCCGGCTTCTCTATTTACCCTTCAAGATGACCTTCTGGCTGGGTGAAAGGGCCACCTTGTACTCCAGGAAAACTGGAACCCTGTGTTACTGTGCCACAACAAGGAGACAGCGAACCAGAGGGGAAACTACAAGACCAACACATCCAGTGCCAGAAACGTAAGGATTTGTTACTACATCCTCTTATGATGACACTGGGTCCAACAATAATGTAGCAGGTGCAACTCAGGGCATGAAGTGCCATGTTCTGCTCTTAGTGCCTCAGCTTCTGCACGGGTGAGAACAAATACAGAGTGTAGGCGATCAGTGCGGTTATTCTTTCCAATCTTTAACTTCTTCACCAGCTTAAAACCTTTGGCAGGCTGGGGCAGAGTTACATGGAGCTGTTGGTTTACACAGTGCTTAATTTATATCTGTGGAGGCAGGAGGCTGCTCCCAAAGAAAAGCTTCCACTTTTCTAAATAGGAGCAATCCCTCATATAAGTATTAATCGGCAAATACATTAATATTTCATAGCACTCTCAAGTCTTCACAGAGAGTTAGTAGGAGACAGTATTATTAGTTGCACAAGGCTTGATCAGGAGGGTTTGGGCCATTTCCCTGCTTAAATTGCCAGCTGTTTTCTGCTGTGAGAAATCTCTGAGATGCCTTTAATTAACCAGGCCATGCCCACTTCTTGCCTAATACCTTTGCAAATGACTTAGCAGGCAGTTTTCTAATCACCAGAAAGACATAAGGAGGGGAAAATAGTATGTTACTATTAAAAAGTGTGGCTCCACAAAGAGTGTGCACAAGAAATGAGGTGCTAATGAGGTATTGTACCTCCACACAAGGCTTCCCAGGACTGAGCAGCACAGCTAACTGCTCAGTTGCTCTAACAAAGAATACGAGACTAAATCAGCAGTCAGTGCAGAGTGATTCTGAGTTGCTGTCCCAGCACTTGGTTCAGGTTGGGCAAAATTTTAAAAACTTGTTCATATTCCTTAATACACAACAGGTGAAGGTTTACATGGCACAGGCTGCTTTCTTGTACCATTTCTCTCCCTGTTACTATAAAGTGGGTAATCCCGAAAGCATGTTTTTTCACTGTTTTGTCTAATGCTAAATTTTTTAAAGAATGAGATCTTTTCAGTTTCCTGTTGGAAGCTTTTCCACAGTTTGATAGTAGAAAGATTTCTTTTTTCCTGGATTTGCCATGTTGGATGAACATGCTTAGTTCATTAAGTCTAGTATCCTGCTTCCATCAGTAGTCAGTACCTGATCACTGAGAGGTTGACAAGCTGTCTGCTGACCTAAATCATTGTGCAATAATGTAAAAGGGCAGAAGAAAATAATTTCCTGATACCTACAACATGAGTTGCTGTCCTGGCTACTCAGTTATCCCTCTAAACATGGGTATCAACACATGAGACTGTCACGAAACTCTCAACAGTGCTTTCTTGAATCCTAATGTTGTGTATTACACTTTACATCAGACATATATTACACTTTGCATCTTTGGGTGTATTTACATGTGCAATTTAGCATGTAGCAATAAACACTGGTGCAGTTTGCACTGGAATTTATTGTACCTGCGACTAGCACTTGAGCTGGGGTGGAGAATCCCTTGCTGGCAGGGGGCCAGCCTGTCTGCCCAGCGCTGCTCCACCCCAGCTCAATGTGCTGTAGAGGGGGTGGCTGGGACACAAGGGTGCTATAGTGTGGGGCTAGCCAGCCCTCCTGCCCCAGCCAGCCCTTTCACTGTCTACTTGTATGTTTTGTCAAACGTAACTACTCTGCTGTAGCATAGTACTTGTCCCAGACTACTATCAGGGGAGTTGATTAGTTTACTGCAGCTTAATATCACCGCACATGTAGACAATGATGCTTTACTGTGGAACTAACTAGTCTACTCAGTAAATCATGTGTGTAAATGCGCCATTTAGATGCCAATATCAGCAAAATAGAGAGTAATGCATAGTCCAGAAGACTATTCTACCCTTCAGGAAAAGGAGACTGTGGCACACATGACCCCTCCCATACCTATTCCTTTGAATGAATATTTGGCCATAAAAGTGCTGTATAGTTATGTCTGTTCAATGTCCATGCGAGTTGGCCCCAAGCTGTTAAAGCAGTTAAGCCAAAAGAGGAGTGATTAATCTCCTTGGTTACAAACTCAAATGCTCTGTTGGACTGCAGGCCACATCCTTTTTAGCAAATGAGACTCTTCCAATCATTTAGACTGGGGGAAGAAGCCATTCAAATTACATTTTGCAGGAAACCTTGGCCTACAGAGAGAGGTCCTCTAGTCCAAACGCACACTGGCAGGGAGATGGATTAGCTGGTTTCATCCGTCTCTTGCTTCCGTGAGTCCTAGGGAGAGGGAGAGGAAGCAAAAGAGAACAAGAGGGAGAACTAAAAAGCTAGAGAAAGATGACAGAGGGAGGCTGCAGCCTATTTTTAATCTCAGAACCTGCTACAAACACTAATTCCAACTGCTTTCTAATACTCCAAATTCTGCTAAAGCCCCCACTTCTTTTCTTGCTGCTGACTTGAACTGATTTCATACTCCCACCTTTTTTTTCTGCATCTTGAAGTTGGGAGTAGAGAAGCAGTTTAAAGGCATTGTAAAGAAATTGAGTGGGTGGGAGCTGCTGAAGCAGTAGGAAGCAACCCCATGCTGGAACAATGTGGAGAGAGGGAGATGGTACTCTTCTCCCACATGAGAAATCCCCTCAAGGTTTTATCCTCCTACTGTTCAGCCTCCAATATACAGGGTATTACATGCGGAGCAGCAGATGTCTGAAGCTGAGTTTCATCTCTTTAGTTAACTGCTTCAGTGCTCCTTCATGCATGTCAAGGCATAGGATATGTTTCTACTGCTTCTGTGGTATGATCAGAAGCACTGGTGTTAAGCATGCCATGCTCACTTGCTTCTGTTCCACACACTCCTTGGCAAAAATGAGGCAGTGCAGCAGCCTAAGAGAAACCTAAAATAAGTATTCCCAAGAGGGCCAAAGAGTAGTTCAGGGCAGGTTGCTCAGGGCACTTCAAGGTGAAGGCTCAGATCAAGTGTAGGATCTGCAGTGCCACTCCTTGGGTCAAGATAGAAAAAAAATCTTGCTGACAGCCCAGAATAACCAAAGCCTCATCCCATTTTCCTTGTGAAAGCCTAGCACACATTGGCAGTCTCTCTGGAGACAGCACTTCGGCCAGGGACAGAAGTTACACATAAACCAGTTTAAGTGATCAGAAACTGGTTTAAACCTGCAACAGAACAGAAGCTCAGTGCACATAAACCAGTTTCAAAATGTCTGAAACTGGTTTAAGGTAAACCTGGCTGAATGTAGTATCAGACTTAGCTGATTTGGGTCAAACTGATTTATGCAATTTCTGTACCAGACCCCTTTCTGGTTTCAGTTAAACCAGAGTCCTCCAGCATCCCAGCATGCTCTGCAGCCCTGGGCTGGACTGCGCTGTCTGCTCCAGAAAGCAGGGTAGCTGCACCCACCCTGCTCTCTAGCCTGAGCAGGGGCAAGGGTGCGGCCAGATGCTGGCTAGCATGGCCCCCTTGAGGTGAAGGGGGCAAGGAGGGGGTTTATTTTCCCCTCTCTCCCCTCTGGTCCCAGGGGACTCCAGCTAGTGTCTGCCAGGCTGTGGTGTAGCAGCCCCTGTCAGGCATTTCTCCCCACCTCACCTGGAGCAGTGGAGGGAGAGGGAGGGCATGGTCAGCCACCTCCAGCACATGGGGATAGAGGAGGGTTTAATTTCCACTCCCCTTTGTCCCACCCACACAGAGCTAGCCTGGGTCAGGTTAGCCTAACCTGTGTAGACTGAACCAATTTGCAAATGAACAGACATTCCCTTTTGAATCTGGAAATGCAGGCAGATGCCTGCAGTGGCTCAGGTCAGAAGCCGGATGGCACTAGAGCAGCCCTTGGCTGCAGGGAAGCTGTGCTGGGGGGTGGGAGGGGAAGGCCATGGCCAGCCCCAGCAGTAGCCTCAAGTAAACTGGCCAGGGAGAAGGTTTAATTCTCCCCTCCCTGTCCCATCGGCACAGACCTGAGCCGGGGTCTGCCTGGGACTCCCCCCTCACTGCTGCAGAGGCAGGAACATGGCTGGACACCAGCCAGCATGGCCCCCTGAGGCAAAGGGGGCAAGGGGAGGTTTATTTTCCACTCTGCCCCTGGGGGACTGTAGCCAGGGTCTGCCAGCCCTGACAGCTGCCTCTGCCATTTGCTCCTTGTGTGGGGCAAGAGGTGGAATAAACTTCCTCCCAGCCCCCTTCACTGGACACTGGAAGGAAGGAGGAAATAAACCCTCTCCCTACCCCTTCACCTAAGAAGGCCATGCTGGCTGGCCTATGGCCATGCCCCACCCCTGCCGCTGCTGCCCCATCATGGTGTCCTGGAGTGCAAGCCTCTTCCTGGTGGGGGGGGCTGCACTGTGGGCAGGAGCAGGGTGGGCAGAGCTACCACAGACTGAGGTAAATGGTGGCAGCGCACTTGGAGGAGCTTAGGGGGCTATGGTCACCACTCTAAGCCCTGGTGCTGCTGCTTGCCCCATGCAATTTGTGGCAGCTCTGCCTGCCCTGCTCCTGCCCGCAGTGCAGCCCTACGAGGAAGAGGCTTGTGCTCCTGGGACACCATGACAGGGGCTACTGCCCAATCAGGGTTACACCACTTCAGCAGCAGGGGTGGGGGCATGGCCAGATGCCATCCTGGTATAGCCTCCTTAAGGTGAAGGGGACAGGGAGGGGGTTAATTCTTCCCTCCATCCCCTCTTCCCCCCCACTCCCACCCCGGGGACCACAGCCGGGGTTTGCTTGGCTGCAGGTAAGCCATGGAGGCAGCAGCCAGAGCTGGCAAGCCCCAGCTGCAGTCCTGAAGGGGGACAGCATCTGGCCATGTCCCATGCAGCGGTGGGACAGTGGAGGGGAACCCAAAGGCACTGCACAGCCCTGTGTACCAGGCATGGGCTGCTACCCCTACGGCTTCACTGCCACTGCCATCTGCTTGCCCGGCACGGGTGGCACCTACCAGTACAGCCAGGGTGGGCAACCCTGATGGTGACGGCAACAGCACTACCACTGGGGAAGTCACAGGGGTAGCACCTGGTACACAGGGCTGTGCTTTACCCCTGCCACCAGCTGGAGCCTGAATGTCTGTCCCTAGCCTTTCTGTGTTAATCATGTGAATTCCTAAAGTGGAGCATGGGGTAGAACTACCAGAGACAAATGGGAGGAGGAGTTCAGTAGAGTGACTGGATGGACAGGTAAATCCTCCATGGCTTTAACGATGGGAGCCCTAAAATTTGATTATTAATTCAATTTGTGCTTTGTGTCCCTATACGGTAGCTGGTCAGTTATGCCACCTGCTCATGAATAAATCCTTCAGTTCAAGGGAAAGCAGCTTATGATTTTTAGCACTATAAATCTCAGTTGTGGCTCCCAGCAGCAATCCCTGATGGTAATTGTTACATTTGCACATTGTATTTGTGCATATATACACATATCAGGTGGACATACGCATCTTGGGTATCTCTCTCTCTGACATGAACACACACACTGTGCATGTGCATCCTGCCTGATTTGCACAGGCTTACTAGATGTTTTCGTATAAATTGGTGCTTGTGCAGTTGCCCATGATAAACATAGATTACCTGGATGTAGTTATACATGTTCTTTATCCATCCTGAGGGCTTTTTGGTAGAGGCTGGAGGGCATGCGGAGAGAGTAATTACAGTAGTATGGCAAAACAGATCAGTTAACAGGGGAAACCCGAGGCAGAAGAGAGAGTGAGATGAGAAGACAGAAATGGGTAATGTTGTTTTGGTTTTTTTTAAATATCAGAGTTGGAAAGGCCTTTTAAAACCCCACTGAGAGGCATTCATATTGCTGCTGCTCTTCAGAGTGAGCAGTTCCTTTAAAGTACCTCTTTTTCTTTATCAGTGGAAAAAAGTGAAGTTTAACCCTAAGAGCAAAGAGATGCAGTAGGAACAAGAGCGGGTTAACCACTTCAGCACTTAACCACTCCAGTGGAGTCTCAACGTGTATAATCAGTGACATAAGCAGATTGTTTTTTGCCACACATGATTGAGCTGATGGTGGAAAGAGAAGATGGGGTATTATTTTAATCCTGGTGAGTGTTGCATCAGCTTTCCCTTTACTTGTTAATGAAACTAATGCTCTCTGCATCTGTGGCTTTGGTATGTTCCAAAAGGTTTTTCTGATATCTTCCTCTCCACTTTCCTAACCTCTTTTTTAGCATTTCTGTAGCAATGCCAACCTCTTTGCTGTCTATCTCACAAATCTTGTAAAAACTGGAATAGCAGAAGTTACATAGTAACATACCCCAGGATAAAATTTGGATTAAGAAGAGATCAGGGGATGGATGGAGGTTTCTGTTTCATTGGGCATCAGCATAATAAATCTTACCTGATTAAAACTTGTCTCTATATTTAAAAAGCATCCTTTCTCAATATTATTCTACAAGATGTAGCTCTACCAAATAGTTTGTAAGTGAATGATTCTCAATACACAGGTTTAGTTTTACAAACCCTTCCAGTGAAACATTTATGCCACCCCATGTATTTGCTGAGTGCTGTACTACATTCACTAATTAACCCTGCCAAATACTCTTGTAAAGTGGAGAAACATGTTCTTATATGGAATTAGCCAGAGAAATTAAGTAACTTAACCAAGACAAAATGGAGATGCTGTTCACCAGTTAAAAATTGGGAGTTCCTGGATTCAGATTATACCAATGACTGCGGAGAGCTGGTACAAGTATACCATATTTAATATTAAAAGGCCTGTTCTTATTTTCTTCACTGTTCTTAAGCAATAAAAGACTGCAAGCACTCAATAAAATGCAAATTTAAACCCTTTTTATAATTGGTGCAGCTTTACTGAATCTGAGTAGCAGATTTTCATTTTATACTGGTTTTGAAAAAGTATCCTCTCACTAACCACAGATTCACTTTAAAATGTTAAACTGAAAAAATGTCTTGTGAAAATAGACCTGGGTGTATAATCTCCATTTAGGAGACAAGGTTAATTGTGTATTTCCCAGTGCTTGGTATTTGAGATTTTTTTTTTGCTAGAACAGTTTGCATTTGGGCGTGTAAGGAAGGGAAGGGAGGAGGAGGAGGAAATCATTTCACATCACAATCTGGGCACAATGCTAATGATGTGACACCATTTAGCCTCCAGACCAAATATTCAGACTAACTTTACCCACTACCCACATAAGTAAGAACACTGCCCATCACATGCAATATTATTGTCCTGCTTTAACATGGCTCACACTATACACAGTTTTGAGCTGTTCCTGGTGACATCTGAATCTGAAACTATAAACCCTAGTGAGAAGCCTAATAAAGCTGAGCAAATAGCTGCGGTGGGGAACTGCCTGAGAATACCTGAATTTTATGGCAAACTGACTTGACCACGATTGGCATACTTAAGTACTTCCTTGCTCTATTCAACTGAGTAAAGGGTGACTACTTACTGACTGTGAATCACATACGTGACCCCTTGCCCTGTCCCTTTCTCTTCTATATATCGGCTTTTCTTTCTACCTGTCTTTTCATGACAGCTGACTAAATAAGTTGTTGCCTATGAAAGATCATGCCTCCCTGAACCAGTTAGTCTTCAAGATGCCACCCTGTCCTACCTGTTGCCTAACTTCAGACTAACATGGCTAACCACTTCTGTACTGGACTGGTAGCTGAAATGTGAATTTTAGATCTGTTTATGTGAAAGATCTGCAATTGACACTGCTTGTTAGTTACACTGGACATAAGAAGCAGAATCAGGCATCATACGCATGGGTGGATCCAGAGGCGGTGCAGTTACATCCCTGTTTGATTCTTGCTCCACCCGAAGTTTAAACCCATGGAAGGGGCAGTGGCATTTCCATTCAGGTGCTGAAAGAGTCAATTAACTTCATGGCTCATTATCATCTCCCTGATTCCTGCTAAGGTCCTCTCCACAGGTGTTAAGCACCCTCTCTCCTTTTTAGTGGTCTTGATGTTCCACTATTCAAACTATCCTTTTTTCTGAAACTCTGCCGTCTGCTCTGTTAGCCCTTCCTGGTAATGTCTTTCTTCTATTTCCCAGCTCTGTAGACTGTTCTTAGTTGTAGCTAAAAACCTTAATTTGGGTGTAGAAAGGACTGACAGTGAAGTATTGCAAGCACTGTCAAGACACTCAAGGAGGTTATATTTTGTTTTATGAATCTGAACAAGAGGTATGCATTTAACTATAATGACTGTAAAACTCATGACACAATATGTTTGGACTTTTTACTCTTTTGCCTAGTTTGTTGGGGAGGGGGGTTAACTTTACATATAATCAAGGAAATTGGTGTATATTCCCATAATTATTTGTTTTTTGATTTGATCTTAAACTGAATAATACAGTGCTAGCCCTCTAGCATATTAGTATAGTATCTAGTTTCTCTTTACTGGAGACAACTGTGTTGTAAGTGATGATGTGCCATGGCATCTGTACCCTCCTTTTCAAAATCCTAGATCTGTGCATGGTTATATAGTATCTTCTCTCATCCTTGACTGGATGACTCATGTTATGAAACAACAAGATGTACACTCCTAAAATTACAGTAGAAAATAGATTAGTAGCCTTTTAAAAAGTCATCTTAGGCTAAGAGAAACTGCCTAATTTGTATGAATATCTGCAGCATTTCTCTAGATTTAATGTAAGAAATACTTTTAAAAAAATGCCAATTTTGAAATTAATCCAGGTACATGCGTATGATGCCTGATTCTGCTTCTTATGCTCACTTTGGGCTTGTCTACATATGCAACTAGTGTGCATGAATAAACAGAGCTTATTGCTCCAGAGTTTTTTCCTCTTGGGTGCACCATTTGAATGTGTGCCTGGGAGCAATTAACTTTGGAGCAATAGGCTCCAGAGTTTATTCATGTGCAGCACACTGAGTTGGGTTGGAGCAGGCCTGGCTGGAAGGGGCCTAGGGGGTCAGCCTGCCAGCCTGAGACTACTCCGACCCAGCTCAATGTGCTGCAGAGGGGCTGGGTGAGGCATAAGGGTGCTCCAGCACAGGGCTAGGCAGCAGGCAGCCCCCATGCTGTAGTACCCTCATGCCCCCGCCAGCCAGTCACCATCTATATATGCAGTACCGCGCACAAAAATACTCCACAGCAGGGTAGCATTTGTATTTACAAGTACTACCCTGATGCAGAGTTTATTAGTTTTGTGTGCCCTAACAGGGGTGCACGTGTAGGCACTGAGACTGCTCGGTAAACAGCTCATGTAGATATTCCCTCTGAGTAGTATCTTACTTCATTAGTAGTCTCACCATGCTTTACTCCCAAGGTGTATTTCCAGAGAAAGCAATGGGATGACTCATGGATTAAGGTTCCCCTTATGTGAGTCAGGATAGCAAAACCAGGCCTTTATTTGTCTCGAGGCAATTTACAAATTAGGGATTCTAGTGTACCAGTGAAAGTTTGTGTTCACTCAGTGAAACACATGCTTTGACTACTGATAACAGCTTGTTTGTGAAGAAGTCAGACCCAAGAGCACTCTGCCTTGAATGCCTTCTAAGAATATGGAATCGTGACTATATTGGAGAATTCTGTGTAGACGAATTACAGAAAAAGAAAGCCGAATGCATCAAACAGCGTATCTGGCAGTTGTGCCTAGTGATTGTGGCACTTGAACTCACCAAGGCCTATCACAGATATCTAAATGATCCTCACAGACATTCACTGCTTGCTCTAAACCCAAAGCCTCAGCTCAGGATTTATTCTGGCAATAAATGCTTGCAGGCCCAAACAGACTATGGGGTGGACTTTGATGTCTGTAAAGCAGCTACAAAAGCACCTGCTAAGAAGAAACAGGAAGCTTGTGACACTGTCATGGCTTTCCTTTTGTCAGGGGTGGTCACTAGAATGCAGACAACAAGCAGCAACAGGCAAACAAGGAAAGAAAGGGAACGGATGGGAGTTGGAAAAAAGCCTTTGAGAAGCTGGCTGTGTTTGCTTTCACTCTCAGTGGGATTAGGCTATTTTACATGAGGAAAACAAACCGGAAAAGCATTTTAACCCTTTGAATCTGAAGAGGAGCATATGCACCCTGAGGACACTTTAAAGGGGACGTGGGAGACTTTTTGCTGCTCCCAACCTTCCTCCTTCCCTTTCCTTCTCTGACCGTCCAAGATGGGCTACAAACGTACGTCACTCATTGCAACAGAAAATATTTTACAGCAGCACATGTGAGCGTACAGACATCCTTGCCACTTGTCATGCCACAATGTTCAAAAAAGTTTGCCCAACAATAATCTGTCTAGAAAGAGACATTGCCCAATAAAGCAAATCAGCTGTGCCATGAATGTGTCCCAGCAGAGCTGATCTATCTACTTCATTGGGCAAAACACACAGCCTGCAGGATGAGCAACGTGCTGTCCAAGGGCTTCAGGGCCCAGTCCTGCATGCTCCAGGAATTCCCATGAAGGACCAGGCCCCTCAGTACCTCTGAGCACCTGTGTCTTTTCCCCTTCTTCAGAGCTGTGCTGCTGGGTATCTCTTGGGTGCATCCCTATAAATGGAGAAAGCTAGGGTTCTCTGCTTACAGAGATGCACCCCTAGGATTTCCCAGCAGCACCTCTCTGTAAGCAGGGAAAGCCAGCCACGTGCTCCCGGGGCTTGAGGGGCCTGATTCTGTGTGAGAATTCCCGGGGTGCACAAGATCAGGCCTCTCAAGCCCCAGCAGCACCTGCCTGCGATGGCTGAAGAGTGTGGGCAGCTCTGGGTTGCCTGCACTCTCCCACTATAAAGCAAATAGATGTCTGCTGGAATAAAGTGGCACAAATTATTACTGCCTTTTGTTGCAGCCATAAATTTGGACATGTGTAGCATGACAAAGAGTATGGCTGTCTATTTGCTTTTGCTTTGTCCCACCATAAACACTGTTACCATGGCATAAAATATCTTTTTCCAGCCATGCAGCCACCCCTCCAGTATACTGCTCACTGTCTTTCCATTGGCAGTTATGTTCTGGCACCCATGGCCTTCTTATACAATGTAACTGGAAGTTACTAGCCTGAGCGAGGCACTGGGAGTAGAGTTGGACAAAAACACCCAGAAAAACTGGATTCCCTCTCCCTGCCCTTCAAAATCTCCAGATGAATCCTAGACCTTTGGAAAGATATTTCTTTACTTTCCCCAGAACAGCCTAATGTTTAGGGTGCTCTTCTGGAACAGGGGAGGCTGAATTTCAAGTCCCTGTCTGAATCAGGTAGAGCAAGGACCTTGAACCTGATTCTTCTCCTCATCAGTGATTATTGCATAGTAGGAGAGGAGAAACTCTCTTTCTTGTTCTGGGCAGGAATTCCATCCTTGGAGAAACTGGCATGTACATTCGCATAGAAAGTTTTTGCTGAAAAACTGTTTCTTTAGAAAACTTGCTATCAGATCTGGTTGGAACCTCATGGGGGAGTCTGGACAGAACCAGGGTGTAAGCCAGATGATAAGGACATTGGTAGGGATGGAGAGGATATATGTAGGGACCTGGAGTAAAACCTGTTAGGCTGGCTCTTGCATTCAAGGTTAAAGGTTGGGTTTTTTTAACTTCTATAGGGAGTGTTCATCACTTATAAGGAAATCCCAACCTGACTGCTGTACTTGCAGGGCAGAGCAGAGCAGAGGAATCAGGAACAGTAAAATCAAAGCTACCCCATGGGGTCATGGACAGTGTGGGCTCTTGGCATGTGGAGCAGTTTGTGTTTGCTTGGAGGAGAGAGGATGAAGACTGAGCTGAGAGCTCTAGTGCTCTCAGGCACTCCCTGCCATCTCTTTTTGTGGGCACTTATCCCAACACCTTTGAGCCTGAAGATGTTACCTGCTGCACCTATAGCCTTAAATTGGTTGGGAGAGAATACAGAGCCTGGATAAACATCCTCTCCTTTGTCCTCCTCTCCCCCCAACCTGCATATAATATGGGAACACTTAATGGGAGAGAGCAGAACCCAGACAGAGGGGTACTACTACAGGTAATCACAGAATAAAGGCAGATGGTGGCACAATCAAAAAGTGTGTGTTTGGGGAGAGTGAAAATGTAAGTGTAAGAATAGTGTTAATCAATTGGTTCTGGGAGGTAAAATTGAATGTCTTGTGTTGTGACTGAGAGAAGGGGCACAGAATTGATCTGTGCTGGGCAGTAGGTCTGTATCGTGGAATTTAGATCTGCCTTAGTAATGTTAATTCACATAAATTGGAGCATGTGCCTACAGGTATGTGGTAATGATGTATGTTTTTGGCATGCTCAGGATGTGAGTAGTAAACCCATAACTTGATCAGACTGGGCATGTCTGCACACTCATTAATGCACCTTAGTTACTGTGCATTTAGTTTAGTCCTTGCTTAATATACTAACTAACTGTGCAGTAACTAGTTACTGCCAGCACAGTTATTTTGTGACACTTACTGCACATTAACCTAATAACACCGCACAGTAGGCTATTAACATGGTTTTTAACTGCCAAGCTACTGCACAGTGTTATTAGGCTAATGTGCAGTAAGCATCTTGTGTAGCTACACCCACTATGTGACAAAAAAGGGGAAAATGTGTAAAGACTGTGTTTGCTTTGGTTTGGGGTGGGATGGGATGCATCTTTGTGTGTGGGTATGTGCATGCCTTAAACCTGATGGCAAGCACCTCTTATACACCCACTTCCCTGTCTAAACCACAGAGGATGTGAAGCTTTGGCAGATCCTGACTCTTTAGCTCAAGATATAGAGACCCATAATTTAGCTGTGGAGGTCCCTAATTAGACCCCTTGGGCATGTCCAGATGTGCAGGGGCATATGCCTTCAGCAGCACAAATAGTAGCAGTACAAATTTGTGCCACTACTTTGTGCCACAGCACACACCCCTGCATGTACACTTCATTGTGGGACGCTGTATCCCGCTTTGGGCAAACTGCTGTTGCCCACTCCTCCCAGATCCTGGCATGCTGGAGCACCTGGGGCACAAATGGAGGATTGGAGATGTTCTTGCCTGGACCACTGCACATGCCTTGCATGTGGGGATGTGGCCCTTGTGTCAGTCAAGATAGTAACTGCCCTTTTTTTAGTTATGGGGAGAGCCAGGAACTATGGGAACAAGGACCATGGTATAAGTTTGTTAACTGTCTAAACAATTCCTCTCTTCTCTCTTGGATTTACCCCTTTGAAGTAAACATAATGCTGCCCAGGAGGGAGCCACTTAAAAGTAATAAAATGAAATTACAGAGTGGCAAAATTTAAGCTGATTATCTGGGAAATACTCCTTAGGATGAGAACCAATGGACTTCGGAATTCTTTTTAAAGGGAAGTCCTGTCTTTACTTGAGATGAGACACCAATAGAGGCCATCAGAATAAACTCTAGAGACAAACTTGAATTGGCTACGAAAAACCAACTGTGGGCATGTCTACACATTCATTTATGTACCTTTGCTACTGCGCATTTAGTACCTCTAATATGAGGTACTTCATAAAGAAGCCTGTGCTAATGCACAGTAGCAAAGGTGAACAGTTTTTTTTCTGACGCTTAATGTGCTGTAGACTAATTCTACTGTGCATTAGTGCATTAGCAGTTTTTGCCATGCCATGTTAATGCGCAATAGAATAAGCTACTGCGCATTATGGCGTCTCATGTAGACGTGCCCTGTGTGTCCCTTCCACTTCCAGTGTGCCTCATGTGGGATTTAATTAGGGATCTATACATAGGAAATTTTGCAAGATAACTATATTGGAGAAGTTCTCTATGCAAAAGAGCACTTTAGCTGAATGGTTTATCCCAGTTTCCTTGAACAGAAAAAATAAAGCTATATTTTTCTGATAGAAATGTTTATAACTGTATAGCTTGCTAGAACATTTTTGCCAAAACTTGCTTTTTCATGAAGAGTGTCTCCATAAAACTTCTGCTATGAAGATTTTCAAAGAGGGGGAGAAAAAAGAAATGGGTGAGGCTGGGTGGTTTGGATATTGCTTGAGATCTGGATACTCTTGGGTCAAGAACCTGCTCTGACTTACTTGGAGTCATCTGGGATGAAAACTACTGAGAAACAGGCAGAACATGGATTTGAAGCTGAATCTCTTACATCCCAATCCAGCAACACACATACATATTTTTGTGCAAAGGCTTGGGGATTGTTCTAATGTGGAATGAAATGAAATTTTGTTTTGAAACTTCTGTAAAAGAGATTTGTTTAACGATGTTGCTTTGTGTTAAGCGTAGTTCTGGCCTTTCTTCAGGACAAGTATAAGAATCATTTCCTGACTGGACAGCTTAAATCAACTGATGAAAACAAATCAGTTAATACCTTTTATTTCCTCTGCTCTAGTAGTAGGACATTATTTAGTACATTAAGGAATTACACCTGTAAGGAGATATATAAGTCAATACAATACAAAATGCACCACTTAATTACTGACTTAACTTAAATGCTGGAATTATACCATGACTCAGTCTCTACAATTAGCAGGCTCTCTTGAATAACTGATATCTTCAACCCAAAATCCTGAATTTTTTTTCCTCAGATAAAATTTTTATTGAATTGCTATTGGTAAGCCTTAACCCTCTAACTATTCTTAAAAGACCCACTCGTCCCTAATAAGGTGAAAACTGATTAGACTGAATAAGTAGTTTTGACAGATGGAGAAAGATGGTATGAATGCTCAGAAAATATATGGTTTGTTCAGTTCTAATGAATGTACTTCAGAGCTGAACATTTGATTTGTAGATTCATGGGTCAGTCTTAATCACCAAGCATAGCAGGCAAATGAATGTGTTTTGGAGTGGGCAGAGAAAAAAAATCAGTGGCAAATGTTGATGGACACCTGCAGCAGTGAGACCAATTACAAACTATCACCAATTTTCAAAGCTAGTCCTAGTAGACAGTGATGCACACAGAATACAGATAGCAAAAATGGGAGTGTAAGTGGGTTGAAGGGGAGAGGAACAAGATTTTTATGGGAGGATGGGGAGTGCAAATGAAGTGGAATCTAAATCTTGCAAATGAGTGTTTGTCTTATGAATGTTTTGCCAGCCATTAAACCAACTACGTTTATAATAAAATAAAAAAGGTAATGGTGAAAAGCAAAGCAACATGAACACATTCTAAGTGCAGCTTGAACTGCCATCCAATCCTTCTTGGCTGAGGATGCCGGAGGGAGCACACAGTGTCCCCGGTATCCCCCGAACCTTGAGGCACCACCAGCAGCAGCAGTCGGCAGCTAAGGGACAGCTGCGGCAATGAGAAGGTAAGCCAGGGGAAGGGAGCGAGCGGGGCGAGGTGTGGGCGATCGGGCAGGGGACTCTTTCCCCGCCTGACCCAATTAGGCGCACTGGGTGGGAGCCGTACTCCCGAGCCGCACAAACAGGCACACTCTTTAGGGGCGCACGGGAGTTTGTGCCGGGGTTCGTGTAGGGAGGCGCACGAGGGAGGCTGCAGGCAGTGGAAGAGCCAATGGCAGCAGCAGCAGCAGCAGTAGTCGTCTCCAGGTAAGTGAGTGGAGGTGATAGCATGGGAGTTGTCACGCGGAGTGCAGCCAGGGCTCCTGCCCCATGGCTGCCTCCTGGCCAAGGGACCGGTGAGGCTTCCACGCAGGTGGGGCCACCTGCCTGTGGGGGCTGCCTGGCTTGGCCCTGGGGCTGAGTGGGGACACGGCGGCGGGGACTTCTGTCACCTGTCCCACCTGTGCCAGGATTGCGGCGCTGGAGGGGCAGGTGAGAGAGCTCCAGGCGGAGGTGAACAGACAGCGGGAGATCAGGGCCGTGGAGGACGAGATTGACGGGTACTTTCTCTCTCTGCAGGACCTGTCCCCTCAGGCTGTCACCACCTAGGAGTCTGCAGGAGGCAAATGGAGGACGGTCACCTCCAGGGCCAGGCGGCATCACAGGCGGTGCATAGCTGCATCAACTGTCACCCCAGTACAACTGGGGAACAGGTATGTGGCCCTGGCAGCACTGGAGGAGACTGGGCATGAGGAAGAAGGTAGGGAGGAAGCCACGCTCTCA
>NW_017728943.1:71859348-71863280 GCF_001723895.1 Crocodylus porosus | reverse complement strand
GGGACTTCCCCCCCCACACACACACACTTTCCTCCTATAGTGTCGGGGGGAGAGGGTGGAGAGGAATTGGGAATCTTGAAAATTTCCAGGTCCACAGCATGGACTGCAAGCTGCTTTGCCCTGACACTTTTAAGTCTGGGGAAATGTCAAAAACTAAACAAGCAACACAAATTTCAAGTTGTGCTGGGTTTTTGTTTTGTGATTTTTGTTTGTTTGCTTGTATGTGCATAAAGTAAAGCGAATTGCCAAAACCTCAATTTCTACTGAAGTCCCAATCAAATTAAAATACATCGGAGGTGTATGTTCAAATACACCATGTTCAAATAAATGTTTACATGAAAAAATCATGCACATGTACACAGTGACAACATTACACTAAACAAATGACAATTTCTTGTCACTTTCTGTCATATGTACATGGCTCCACCATCATGTATACAAACATCCCCGCTGGCATTTTTCAGTGCGGGGACACTGATACACATGATGCTCTGGGAACTTTAATCAAAGCGGATCTCGGAGCTGCTTTAATTAAAGCGCTCCACCCCCTACTCACAGAGCATGTATATAAACACCTGATGATTTCAGCAGACCTCTTGTTGCAGGATTAGATCCAATGCTGGGAAATATACTCTAATCACTATACGTGTCTCAACAGTTCTGTTGTTTTCTCTCTCGTGAATGTTATTAGATATAAGTCCATGCCCAGTACTGAGATCATTTCAGAATACCCTGAATGTTTTGAGTGAAATGATAACTCCACAAAAAGAAGAGGAGGAGGTTTACTACCAAAAAAATCCAGGAAGTGGAAAACAGGAAGATATACAAAACAGTACTGGCTGTGGCAGGGCACTTATGCTAGGGGCAGACATTCAAAAAGCCTGAGAATGAATTGATTCAATTTTTCCAGGTTAGTCTAACCTGGCTAGGCTGAACTGGTTTGTAACTGCACAAATATCCCCTCTGGACTGAAAAAATGCAAGCACATACCTGCAGTGGCTCGGGGTATAAGTTGGGGGGCGCTAGAGCAGCTCTCCCTTCCCTTCCATAGTGTTGAGCTGAGTCTAGGCCCTGGCAAGTTGGTATAATTAGGGAGGGGTTTCCCCCGCTCTCACCCACTCCCACTTCTGGCTGTTGACAACAGAGCATTGATTTACATAGCAGGGAATTACACATGGAGTTGTTACCATTGATCAGCCCATCAGACAAAACAAAGCCTCTCTCATTAGTTCAAGCTCTTGGAGGAACATTACCAGCTACCTGCTGACTAGCTCCAAAAAGCCCTAAGCTGACACTGTCTTGTCTGCTTTTGTCCTGTCTCCCATAGCATGGACCGTAGTCAGCATGTGGTATGCTACCTAATGCTTAGAGGCATCTGTGTAAGGGAGAGGGGAGTGGGGAATCCCTGTTTGAGATGGAAGTGTGTGTGTGTGTGTGTGTGTGGGGGGGGTGATCAGGAGGAAGCCAGGCAGACACCGCTGTACCTGCAGTCACTGCTGGAGCTCCAGTCAGGGAGCAGAGGGGCAGAGCCAGCCCTACTGGGCTGGAGCAAAGAGTTGCAAACCATCTGGAATGCTGGGAGACTCTGGTTTAACTTAAACCAGCAAGGGGTCTAGGACAGACATTGCATAAGTTGGTTTAACCCATATCAGTTAAGTCTGATAGTACATTCAACCAGGTTTATCTCAAATCAGTGTCAGCCATTTTCAAACTGGTTTATGTGTACTGAACATCTGTTCTGTTACAGGTTTAAACCAGTTTCTGATCACTTAAACTAGTTTATGTGTAATGTCTGTCCCTAGCCTTAGAAAGCCTGCCACTTGAAGACGTCAGGAAGCCTGTAGAGCCACCGGCAGGTGGGGATCAGGGCTAATTATGGAGTCAGCTGACCCAGGAAGCCTGCAGGTGAGGCTAGGCTTGATGGAGTCACCTGATTAGAGGAGGGCTGGGCTTAGGCAGGGTATAAGCTCAGAGCCTGAGAGCAGGATGGGCAGTAATGTCTTGGAAGCTGGTAGAGAAACGTCACACAGCAGGAAGGCTGTAGCTCCTGAATGCCAGCAAGGAGAATAACATCTGAAACAGCTGGAGGTTTGGGTTGGAACTATGGGGATGGAGGAGGTTCCTAGGGTGGGGTCCAGAGCCCTGAGAAGGAGGCTTAGTGTACAGGGGCCTAATGAGAGGCCCCATGACCATAGAGAGTGAGGCTGAGTATTTAGGAGACCTACTGAAGAAGGGTCTGGGTGAACCCAGTGAGCTAAGCAGTGTTGGGGCCTATTGAGGGGCCCAGATGAGCCCAGAGAAGGAAGGGGCTGTGCTAGTGAAGATCTAGCACACACTGGGGGGCTCCAGGCGAGCTCAGAGAGAGTGAATGACTTATAGAGGGGCCTAAGAGGGTGGATCCACAGAGAAGTGGGGGCTGACAGCCAGAGAACTGACCCTGAAGACTAACCCAGGGCCCAGGAGGGGCTGAAGGTTGCAATAGGCCATAGCAGACTACCAGAGCCAAGATGGCCTGGAGTGCTCAACTGGCCCAAAGTGGGGCCAGGGCCTAGGCGAGGCCAAAGGTCTTTGTGTGGTCCTTCAGTACAGCACAAGTTATACTGTATTTTAAAATTTACCTCATCTCCACAAAGCCTAAGTTTTGCCTGCATATGAGCTGCTAAGAAGAACCCTGAGGGGGATCAAATCTGAAATCAATTGGCTGGAATCAGGGGTGATGCATAAGGGGTGCACGCAGGTGCACAGGTACCCCCTGAGCGTGGCAGTGCACCCCCTTACAAAAAGGCGCCACCAACACTGTCGGCGGTGCCTGCAGGCGGTCGCCACTCACCACCATGCTGCCGGCACTGCCAGTGGTGTCTGTGGGCAGTCCGCAATTGCCACTGGCCACCACCAACACTGATGGCAGTGCCTGTAGGTGGTCGCTGACCTCTGGTTGGCACTTGCCACCCCCCTGTTCCCCGTCAGTGCTGGTGGTGTCTGCAGGAGCTCCATGCTTACCGCTGCTGCGCTCCCACTGCTGCGGCACTCTCGCCACCACCAACGCAGCTGTGCCCCCCCAGCTGCCGGGGGCACACGTCGTTTATGACTGGAATAGCAGTCACTGTGGTCTCATGTGCCCTAAATTAAATACCAAGTTTCTAGAACCCAGAAAGCCATGAGTTCCCTCTTTTATTCTCTGTGGCTATTTATAATGTACCCATTTATCATGATATCTAGGCACAAATGGCATGGCTTCTTATCCAGGAAGGGGTCAAGGGGCGTTCAACCCAAGATGATGATGGCTGAAGCTAGGTCCTCCAAGAAAGAGGGATCAAGGAAAGGGGCCAGAGAGTCAGGGGCACAGATGTGAGATGAAGCCAGAGCCACGAGGCTCAGGAGGGGCATAAGACATCCAGGGGGAGCCCAGAGAGGGACAAGTAAGATCAGGAAGGCCTGAAGACTGGTTCTGGGTAAGACCTGAAACTGCACCATACTGAGGTTGGTTAGTGGGGTGGAGCTGCCTGTATCAGGGCAGCCTCCCTGAAATGCCAGGCATGGGCCAACCCAGGGAAAGGCGAGGTTGGGGTGCCAGAAAGCCTCAGCTCCCACTGCCTTATGGGTTACCCCATGGAGGAGGAAGACTAGAGGAACACACCCTGACAGAAAAGCGCCAAGCAGGGAGACCAGGACCACATGGGTCCTGAGGCCCAGAGAGGAGCCAGGGAAGAACAGGGCTATGTGGATCCAGTGGCCCATGGAGGGGCCAGGAACAGAGTGCAGCTCAGTGAGGGGCTGAGAATAATGTGGGACTGGATGAGTCCAAGGGCCTGGAGAGTGGTCAGGAAACTGGAGGACCATAAGGGTCCAGGATGAGAAACCAAAAGGGCTGGCAGCTCAGAGAGGGGCTGGGAGAGAGACTGAGAGGCCAGGTAGCCCAGGGACAGCTTGTG
>NW_017728943.1:71846929-71858858 GCF_001723895.1 Crocodylus porosus | reverse complement strand
TCAGGGTGGCTAGGGTCTGGAACCAACTTCCAAGAGAAGTGGTGCAGGCTCCTACCCTGGGGGTTTTCAAGAGGAGGTTAGATGAACATCTTGCTGGGGTCGTTTGACCCCAGTACTCTTTCCAGCCATGGCAGGGGGTCGGACTAGATGATCTGCTCAGGTCCCTTCCGACCCTAGAAACTATGAAACTATGAATGGCCAGTCCTGACCCAGTACCCCTCACTCCTGACCCCCTGCCCCCACCCTGAGGCCTCAGCCCCCCAGTGTGTGGGGCAGGGCGTGGGTGTGAGGCATGGGGGCCTCCAAGCAGTCCCTTGCAAGCTGGAATTCTGAAAGCCTTCAAGGGAAAAGCCACGGTTTCCCATGTTTTTTCCTTTTAAAGGAGAATCCATTTTTAATGTTTGGTTGATCCATTTTTTAAATTTGTTCACAACCCTTTCATATATTTCTGTGACCCACTTTTGGGTCGCAACCCACAGGTTGAGAAACACATATTTAGGGCACCTATATACATGACAGACCTCTGCTCCTGCACATGTTAATTAGCATGCTCCAGCAGCCTCCACATTACATGTATTCAGCTTCCCCCATTTCAAAATGGCAGTGGGGGTGCTTTAACTAAAACCTGTTGAACGAACTTTAGTTAAAATGCGCCTGCTGCCATTTTGAAGCATAGGATGCTGAATACATGTGACGCCCCTCATTCACCCTGGAGCATGTGTAGAGATACCCTGTTTGAACCTGTGAGTAAAAGGGCAGAAGCTGGACTGATAGGAGCCCAAGATGGAACTGGAAATGGCAGAAGCTGGATTAACAGAAACCGAAGGTGGAGCTGGGAGAGAGAAAAGTTGAAAGCACCAGATGTAGGAGGTGCCTTCATTGTGCTTAGAGATAAAGAGAAAGGAAGCCACAAGTGGGCTGGAGAATGGGCTAATTCCTAGTACCTGTTCTTAAGAGCCTTGTTTCTTGCAGGGGCCTGTGCTGCATAGAACATGCCATTTCACAGTATGACAAACTCTTAAGTTTTCTGAGGGGGCCAATCCAAAATACACCAAACATATATTGCCACTATGGGGTTCCTGGAAGCAGACACTGAAGCTCAGAACTCCCTCCTCCAGTTGAGTGCCCTAATCATTACTGTACACAGCCATGCTCCTTCTTGTTTGCTCATTTTCTGACCCCTGACTCCTGTATTCCTTTCTGCCCAATGGGATGGTTTCAAAATGAAGGGTGATGGTTGGAGCACTTTCCCAGTAGGTGGGAAGTGTGGGTGAGCACTCTAACCACTGAACTATTGTACAAAAGGTGGTTAGAGTTTCTACTCCAGCAACTGTCTTTTACAAGGAAAATGGTGATCTCTGCTCAGTTCCTTGGAAGAACACAGGCACCTAACTTTGGGAGAGGACTCTGAGCTCTAGATCCTGCATGGATGGAAGGGCCTGCCAACAACCCTGATTCACTTGTCTAAGCTCCAGAGAAAGGCCAGCAGTTCAGACACTCTCCTGTGCTGGGTAGGTAGCTCCCTGCCCAGCCTACTAAGGTACCTAGCTCTCCCCATGTATTGTATAGAGAATCTATATGTTCTTGTTTCTTCCTTTTCAGTTGGACTCTGGAAGCCAGGTACCTAAAAGCTAGGCAGTTCAGTGCCTGACCCTAGACAAAATCTTCTACTGGATCTAGCCATTAATTTCTTACATCACATCTGCAGCCTCCAAATGAGTAAATAACTGGAGAGTTTGGGTCAGTGATTGGTAGTGGAAGAGAGTATAATTTTAAGGTGAGTTCTGAAAGTAGAGATGGCCATCTCGTTGCGTATTAGTCATGCACTGCAATTCATGCATTGCAAGATGATGCTGAGTCCAACTCTTGCATCCTTCAGATAGGTGAATCTTTTTGACAGAGATGTCACGAACAGTCCTTGCAGAATGGTCTTGGACTAAAACAAGCATATCCAATGACTTATAAATGAGTGACTGAACCACTGGGAGGAAGAAAAACAGAAAAGCTCCTTCTTTTGAAGGGCTGTTTGTATTTGATTTAATGTCTGTTGTCATCTTGTTACTGTGGTGAGGCATGCCCTAGAAAGGCTATCACTAGACTTTGTGAAATAACAATATACAGCAAAATGCAGCAATAATTAATAACATGTATGAATTATGGTCATGTGGTAACTGCTGCAGGCGGGAAGAGGGGCACATCCTGCATTTTATTTTATTCCTGGCTGATGCAGGCATCCTATTTGGTGGGAAACTACAGGGTGTAGGGCTGAGCTACACTATAAAAGTTATACTAGTATATCAGTTAGGAGCGGATTATTTTTTCCAGTATAGCTGTACTGGTATAAGCCCTAGTGTGAACACGGTTACACCAGTACAGCCACATCTTGTAAGAGTGCTATTTCCAAACCTGCATAAGATCCACCTCTGTGAGCACTTCTGACTGCATCCATATCAGGAGGGCTTTGCCAGTTTAATTCTCCTCCTAGAATTGAAGCATCAAAATGTTCTAGTGAAGGCCAGCCCTAAGAGCTACTGTAGTGCTCTAAAATGTCCTGGTCCTAAAATCAGTGCCTCTAACCCTGAGAAAACCACACTGTGGAATGGGGGAGGGGAAGGGGGCATCTAAAAGCAATTGGCAAGCCTGGTGTCTTTTATGCTGGTCTCTTTATTTTGTATGGGAGAGAAAAAATGGCAAGGCTAAAGAAAAAGGGGCATGGTCAGGATGCCCCCATTACTAGACAGTCTGCTGCTTTGATTTCAGTCCCTTTAGAGCTACTAGAAGTGGGTACTAGTTACAACAATTGTTAAGCAACTCTAACTCCACATAAAGTAGGCAAGAAGAGAAGTGTAAAGTTAAGCTCTGTGTGGGCTGTGGGCTATGTGTGTAGCTCAGCATTAGCCCAAGATCACAGTTGAGGGCACTGAGCCCAGTATCACAGCCCTATCACTTCCTATATACATGCCCCTACTTCAGTCTGTTCAGTTATCATCTCCACTCAAGTTGCTGGTCTCATTTTACCCTTGGAACTGACCTAACAACATTTTTTCCACTTGTGGAGGAGGTTAATAAGTACTTCCAAGATTCAAACCACTGAGCACTAGGAGTGAATCTGACTGCACTGAGATGCCCTAGGCTAGGGACAAACATTACACATAAACCAGTTTAAGAGATCAGAAACTGGTTTAAACCTATAACAGAACAGATGTTCAGTACACATAAACCAGTTTGAAAATGGCTGACACTGATTTGAGATAAACCTGGTTGAATGTAGTATTAGACTTAACTGATTTGGTCAAACCAGTTTATGCAACGTTTGTCCTAGACTCCTTGCTGGTTTAAGTTAAACCAGACTTCCCCAGCATCTCAGCATGCTCTCTGGGCTGGGTGGGGCTCTCTGCTTCACAGCAGAGCTGGCCCCTCTCTTCTGCTCCCTGGCTGAAGCTTGGCAAAGACTGCAGGTTTCTCCCTCCTCCCCCACCCCCTCTTTGCTAAGCAGGAATTCCCCTGTCCCCCCTGCCTTACACTGACACACAGTAGCTAGCAGACCACATGCTGGCTATGGTCCATGCTGTGGCAGACTGGACAAAGACAGAATCAGCAGGTAGCTGGTAATGTCCTTCTGTTGTTTTCTTAATGGGGTGATAAACACTGAGTTAAGAATAATAAACACCATGTTATCAATTCTCTGCTGGGTCTTCAGAAGAGCGGTGTGAACTCCTCCCTAATGACAGTGTCCTGCCAGGGCCTGGCCACGCCCCTCTTGGCTCAGCACTGTAAAATGGAAGAGATTGCTGCTCTAGCACCTGCCCTGCCCCAGCTTTTAGCCTGAGCCACTGCAGGTATGTGCCTGCCGGTCTGGGATGTCCGTGTAGTTACAAACTGATTTAGCCTAGCCAGGTTAGACTAACCTGCAAAGATTGAATCAATTCAGGCTCAGGCTTTTTGAATGTCTGTCCCTTGTCCTTGAGCCTTTTGCTATGGAGACAAATTACATTAATTCAAGGCTTCAGAGATGCAAGAAAGAATCAATTGTATTAGAAAGTCAGACAGGGACGCATGGGTACTAGATACTAGAAATGGACCAAGATATAACCTGAGTGGATTCATAATAAAGTAAATGCCCAAGCCTTATTTTATCTTACTGCTGCAAATTTGAGACATGGTTTCAACACCCTAGGAAAACACCAGTAAGCTGTGCCCAAAGACTTTCAGAGCTCTGGAGAAATATATGCAACCAACTCATAAGAGGACCAATTATCTGCACAAATGATAGCAAATTAAAGCAGAAGTAATTCCTTAGAAAATTAGTATAAAAGTTTTATATGGAGCCAGAACATCTAAAGCATAGATTTAAAGAGTCATAGAAAAATACTGAAGGAATGTCAGCATGAGGCAAGGGTGGGCAGCCTTGTGGTTAAGGTACTAGAGTAGGTTTTGGGAGATCTGGGTTCAATTCCTAGTTTTGGTGCGGAGCCGATGTGTGAGTTGGCGGATGAGGGGGGAGTTACTTTATTCTCTGCATGCCTCAGCTCCCTATCAATGTATTGGTATAAAAATGTTTCCTTTGTATTATCTTTTACCCCCGCTTAGACTGTAAACTCTTTTGGGAGCAGGCACTGCCTTCTATGTACATGTACAATGCCTACTTGATGGGCAGTAGGTAAGAGCAGGATCTTTCAGGTGCCACTGCTAATAAAATAATGTTTGATTCTGGGTTTAGATTAAGATGTTCAATCCCATGAATCTGGCTGCTGTGACTCAGAGCATAAGCAAACGCAGGAATTCCACAGAGTGGCTGCTTACAACCTGTGATGAAAATAAATCACATCTTGTCCTGTTCTGAAAATATAAGGAAAAGTTTTTGAAGTGCAGCCAATCTCAACATTAAACAGAGCTGCTCAAATAACAGCTGAACAGTTGCAGCACTTATAAGTCCCCTTTTGTACACATTTTGAAGAAGGGCAGCACCCATTATGAAAGACAAGGGTCCATACAAATTCAGACTACAGTCAAGAAAGGTTTAATTGGCTAGATCCCTTTGCAGCCTTAAGCCCTCCTTCTCTGTTAAGGCTGAACTTCAGCCATGGGATAAACAGCTGACCTTTGCAAGGTGTAAGTACATACAACTTGCCCCTACAATTTGCCTTCTCAGGAAAAGACTGGGGGAAGATAAGGAGTGTGGGAATGTAACTATGTTTCATTCTACACACCAGGGAAAGGTACTGCAGAGTGGCACAAAACATCCCAAAACATTATGGGATATCTCATGACAGGCTGGAGAAGAGGTCGTGGCACTTGTGCCTAGATACCACGATAAATGGGTACTTTATAAAAAGTGAGAGAATAGAAGAGGGAACTAATGGCTTTTTGGGTTTTATAACCTCGGTACTTGATTTAGGGCACATGAGACCACAGTAGCTGCTATTCTAGCCAATCTATTTCAGATCTGATCCCTCCTGCTTAGCAGCTACATGCAGCCAAAGCTTGGGCTTTGTGGAGATGAGGTAAATTTTAATATACAGTATATGTGCATAATATGCACTGTACTGAAAGAGATGCAAGAGCTGAGTCCAGGAGTAATACAAGCAATATAAATCCAACTCCAGACAGGAGGAACTGGCAGTGTTCTAAACAGACTTCCTATTAGGGTTAAAAACATGCAAAGAACAGGGAGGCTGGTGAACTGCATCAGCACTAGAAGGCATTTTGTAAATACCCGGTGATACTTCAGGAACTCCAGCTACTCTATTTTGGGCTTAGCTGGTATAAATGGAGGTTGATTAATGGGAAACTTAAGTGGAACTCCCAAACTTTCAAGGTTCAAGGTTTCTCATACTTAAAAGCAAGCTGCTGATAAAGATAAACTCTGTAGGAATTTGCCTCCCCCTTTCTTCTGGAGTTCCTTTGTCTCAGGGCATAAAAAGCAAGATCTGATACCCTTTAGCTTAGGGGTTAGCAAAATATGGCCCATAGGCCAGATCTGGCCTGCCAAAGGATTCTGTCTGACCCGTAGCAAGTCCCTTGCTGTCATTGCTCAGTGCTTCTGGCCCCAGCCCCTGCCCACCCATGCTGCTCCCTGCCCTCCCCTCTGCCCCCCGTGGCCCCATCTGCCCAACTGAATGTACCTTGCCTACAGTGGTTGTGGCTGATTTCCATGAATACCTTACCCACCTGTTCTGTCTAGTGCCCCTGGCAGTGGGTGCAGGGCAGACATGCCCAGGCTGGATAGGATTAATTGCATGCCCTTTCCTTGCCACACTGGACTGAGTCAGGACCTCCCCACCACAGCCCGCAACAGCTCATCAAAATTTCTAAACTGGTCCTCCAGCCAAAATAATTACTCACCCCTTCTCTAACTTAATCAGCACAAAAAGCCAGCTTCTTTCAACAGGTGAGCATCTTTTAACTATCACCCCATTAGCAGTCCTTAAACACCAGGCACTTTATTCCTGTTGAAAGCGGTCTATCGGTCCCTGAATATATGGGCCCAGTTACTTTCCTGGGGATTAATATGCCTCAGTGGAGAGTACTTTCATGAGTAACTGCATGCACAGTACTGTATGAATGTAACTGGAAGAAAGGTAGCATTCCAGTCAAGCTTTCCTCCCCAGTACATACCCAGTACTGCCTAAGCACACAGCCTATCTCTTGGGATTTCCTTTAACATAAAGCAATGGGGCCCAAAATCAGGGCTCTGCGTACAAACATAAAAAGGTTTATGTCAGTCAAAATGCTCATCCCTCCTCTTCTCCAAGGCAGAGAACCATTCAGTGCTTTATGATTCCAGGTTGGAGGTAAAGAAGCTACACAGTCTATCTGGTCAGATGAGTCAGAGAAATAGTTCTGTGCTTCCCCACAGTCAGGAGATGGGTTATTTGAATCCTGTTAACATTCCTTGGCCATCATCTCATTTTTTTTTTTGTTTTTTGTACTGCTGCATCTGCATCCAAATGTGATCAGGGCACAGCTATGAAGAATTTGTTCTTGTAAGGTCTCTTGTGTCCTGCTTATTGCAGAGGAGCCAGAAGAGAATAATTTATCTGAATGATCCTACCTACCACTGCCACTCAGACTTATAATTTACAGGAATACCTTATTTACCCCGCTTTTGAGTGACGTAGAACCAAAGGCAAATGGCCAAATACAATGTTTTAGGAAAATCAAAATCATTTCCATTTTTGACCCTCTATTTTTGTGGATGAATGTGTATTTGTATGCATGCGGATATCTATGAAAGAATCAAATGCCTTACACAAGAACAATTCAATACATTGCTGTGAGTACAGCACAAAGAATAATAGCTCTGTTCTTGCAAAGATTGGAGAATACCTTTAAAAAGTGAAGCAGGGATATAAAGCAAAGATTGTGAAGTACTGGAAAAAATGCTAAGGATGAATCAGAAAGTGTCAAGATTTCACACTGTCTGTGGCTCTTTATTTTATCTAAAAATTATAAAAGAATAAATTAGGCTTTAGGGATATATTGAAATATTTTAAGCATTCTCCGAGAGCATACTGAAAACATTGGCTTTAATATAAAAGGGAGAATGTCAAAAAAGATTTCTGCTTTTTTAGAAGTTTCTTTTCCTGAGATGCTGAGAATATCTTTGATATTTGAAAGAAAGTATTTTGAAAATCAGCACTGGTGATGTGATACTGGATAGCCCAGGTCAAACAGGACAGGATATCATTTAATTGCTTTTCCAATTTTCCCTGCTTGCAAAACTGTACTGATTTCTCACCAGTCTGTTTCTGGTTTCTTGCAGAGTCCTGTTGTTTTTGGGTGTCCAGCACTCCATAGAGAAACACCCATGTTATGTGTGTGTGTGTATGTATATGTGTGTGTGTATATACACACACACATATATTTGTTGCATTCATTGCAATAGCTTCTAAGAACCCCAGTCCTGGCCCAGCCCAGCTCCCCCTTATGTCAGGTGCTATGCAAAGAAAGAACAAAAAGATGGTTCCTGTTGCAAAAAGCATGCACTGCAGTTTTAAAATGTTCATGGAACCATTTCCATTAAACTCTCATGGGAACAATTCTGTCTGTGCTGTGCTTCACAAGGTAGTCCAGGTTGTGAAAGAGCCTAGACTCCCCATGGTACACTCTGGGGACTGACGTTTGCATTCTGAATGCTCCCCCTCCACTGAGAGCTGTGAAGGAGATAGTGGGAGACAAGGGAAACTCTTTCCTAACCAGTCATAATGCCTTTTCAGCCTGGCATACAGAGAACGTGCTTCTTGAAAGGGCATGTATTCAGCTCAGGGGTTATGCCTGGTTATCCTCTTTCTATCACCAGAAACATTACCCTGTGTCCAGATTTATCCTTGATGTATATCTACTAACTGCAAAGATTTTACACCAGGGATTAATCTGGCTCACTGGGTCTAACCCAACTTTGGCAGCAATCCAGCAGTGCAAACACCAGGAAGACGATTCTTTTGAATCATATTAACAGACCATGGCAAACATTGTGAGATTATACTTACATTACTCTGTGTGAAGCTGAGGAAATGAATGCAAACATGAGCCTGGGGAGGGCTAACATGAGTGTGTGTCTGCATATGTTTTAGTTGGATTAGGTCGCTACTGTAGAAAATGAATATTAATGATATAGTGTATATATATGGGGCCAAATATATCCCTGGTATAACTTCACAGATTTCTGTGACATTGCACCAGAAATGGCTACTATTACTTTGGTTAGAGATCTACCAAAAATGTGATTTTGAGGATTTTGTGGCTTCTGCAAAATCTGGCATTGCCCACAAAAGCAGGCAATGCCGTGAAATCTGCGAAGTCCACAGGAAAAAGAAAAAAAATACAGAAGATAAAATACTGGCCTCCCAGAGGGAGGTGGCAGTTCTCAGGGCGCTGTGGCAGCCCTCTAGGGTGGGGAATAGGGGCGGCAGGGCTGCCGGCAAGATGGAGGTTGCCTCTGCCACTCAGCACTGATTGGCTGCGAGTGCTGCCTGTCATGCGGCCTTGAACCTCTCCAATCAGCAGTGATGTGCAGGGCTGCAGGATGGACAGCCCTCGCAGCCAATCAGTGGCAAGGGACGGGGCCACTGGGGCCCTCAGTCAGTAAGAGCTGTGGGGGGCCCACTGCGTTCTGTCTGTGAAATGGCTGCTGGGCCCCACGTGCTCCCTGTGAAATTGGCAGGCAGCCATTGTGAATTAGATAGGTCCCTAACTATGGTCTTTACTGATCCCAGAATCCTTTAGCATCAATTTGTGCAGAGAAGCTAGGGAAATAAGGATGGTGTTGGCTGATTTCCATAACTTGATTAGAAACCCAAGAAACTACATGGAACTTATATGCCTGCTGCTGCAGCTCTAGAGAAAAAAAAAAATCCAGATCCTGAGCTGGCTTCAGTGCAGCTGTATTTGCAGTGGGGCCTGAGTTCAGTCTGCTGGGGTTGCAGAGGTGTTCCTTAACACAAGGTCATCTCCCACACACAAGACAAAAAGGAGTATTCGCAGGCATAAATCTATGGACTTCAACCACAGTCCAGCAGAGTCCTTCAACCTCACCTGCCTCCCTCCTCCCTCCCCCCTTAGTGAGCGGGCTTACTATGATCAGTGTTTCAGTTTCTTCTCCTCCACTCCATCTTGGCTCCTTTTAAAATCTGGCTTCCACCCAGCCTACTGACACTGCTCTCACTGTGGTCTCTAAAGTTTTATCAGGATCTCTACACTCCATCTTCATCCTCTTCCACCTGTTGGCTACTTGAACACTATCCATATATTGTCATCTATAACTGGGCTTTGGCAAGGTCTTCCGTATCTCTTCTTGTCTCTCTGACTGATCTCTCAGAATCTATTTTGGTGGGTCGTCATGCTTTCTTCTCTTGGTGTCTCAGGGAACAGCCTGGGCCCCTGTGCTTGGCCCCTTTCTCTTCTTACTTTGCACCCTATCTCTCACAAATCTTACAAACTCACAAGACTTCAACTACCATTTCTTGACTGATGATTTCCAATCAGTTTCATCATCCCTGACTGTCTCGTTCTGCATCTCATCAAGTCCCCTCACATCTCCTCTTAAATATCTTCTTCTTCTAAGTTGGAAATGGCAAAATGAGACGCTCTTTATCTCCACCTAAGCCATTTTCCCTCTGTGTCTCTCAATGCTGATGCCACCACCATTCTCCCCATTGTTCAGGTTTGCAATAGGGGAGAGTATTATTTATTCCTTCTTCTCCTTTATTATGTGCATTCAGTTCCACTCTAAATTTTGGCCCTCTTTTTCTTTAGTATGAATAAGACAGCTTCCTTTTTTTTTTCTATCTCCAAAGCCAAATCTCTCTTTCAAACCCTCATTACACACCCTACTTTGATCATCAAAAGAGCCTCCTCTAGCCATTCTATAGCTCCTACCGCTCCCGTCCAGTCCCTACAGATTTACTGCTTATGATCCAAATGAGGTGAATCAGTGGCATTTGCTGCTGTTTGTATTTCTGTAGCACTAAGAGCCCTAGTCATGGACCAGCACCCCATTGTACTAGGCAACATACAAAAGAGAACTTGTTTCTGCAATTAATTTTTTGGTCCTCCCTTCCTCAAATAGCACTGAGGTTAATCTGTGGCAGTGATAGCTGTAGGTTTCTACTTTGGTTAATTCAGGTAACACACTGTCACATGATTTAAAGTCTAATAAGTGGATTAGGTATCTGCATGAATAAGAAAACCATCTGCAATTCTAGCGAACTGGGATAAGATGTAAAGATTATCCATTTTCATGCAGCTAGGTATAAACTAAGAGCAGGAAGAACTTTTTCTTCGTGTTGTATTATTAACCAGTTATAAAAAGTGTGGAAAATTTACACTCTCTTGTAAAGTATAAGGTATTATCTGCTTTTTGAAGCAGGGTATCCAGTTAGATGGACCATTGATACACTGCAGTAAATCAGTTATTATCTGCCTACTCAGGATTCCTAACACTGTAATGCTAATTCAAATAGGTGTCTAAGGCATAATTCCACAGTCATTATAGTCTACATTTTAAGCACTAAATAATCCTGAATGTCTACCTATAATAGCAGTTTTTCCCCCTTCATTTTAAGGATAGGAATGCTGCATTCTTCTTTCATCAGACCTCGAAGTACAGTATCATAGAAATGCAGTTCAATCTGCCACATTATGTAGAGCCATTCTGTCCTCATTATTGTGTATAGTATGAAAAAAAAGCCAGGATTTTTAGCTGACTGTGCTACATGGAACAATCTGATAGCAGGAGCTTATTATTGTCATTCAAAAGAACATTTGTTTAACCAGATACAGTCAGGAAAAATTACTTTAATTTTTAGGAACATTATTTTCTACAGAAAAATGTCCCTGTTCCAAGCAAAGTCCAGACCTACTACAGTACCACATGCTACTACTTTGTTCTGAGGTAGGTTAGAACAGGGTTACCCAGGCTCTAGAAGACTAGCTGCCATACTAGAGAAATTATCCACTTTAATATTATCTTGCATTGATATGTAGTTCAGATAACACAGTAAGGAGCAGCACGAAATAACCCAAACACAAGGATGCCAATGATTGCACAGCTATATATGGTACTGTACACACAGAACCACTGACATGAGCCTGTCTTTTTTCATAGCTTTCATAGATTTCATAGACATTAGGACTGGAAGGGACCTCAGAAGATCATTGAGTCCAGCCCCCTCCCCAAAGGGCAGGAAGTCAGCTGGGGTCATAGGATCCCAGCAAGATAAGCATCCAGTTTGCTCTTGAATGTGTTCAATGTAGATGCTTGAACAACCTCTGATGGCAAACTATACCAGACCTTGGGGGCTCGGACAGTAAAGAAATTCTTCCTTATGTCCAGCCTGAAATGGTCTCGCAGTAGTTTATGACCGTTTGACCTTGTCATCCCTTGGGGCGCTCTGGTGAACAAACGTTCCCCCAGATCCTGGTGGTC
>NW_017728943.1:71831817-71846559 GCF_001723895.1 Crocodylus porosus | reverse complement strand
AGCACTGCCAAGCCTATAAGGATGCTGCAGGTTTTTCTTCCCAAGGTGGAGAACCTTGCATTTTTTGGTGTTAAATACCATCAGGTTCTTGTCCGCCCATTTGCTGAGGCTGTCCAGGCCAGCCTGGATCACCTGCCTTTCATCTGGCGTGGATGCTTTGCCCCAAAGTTTGGTGTCATCGGCGAACTTGGCCAGTCCGCTCCTGACTCCAATGTCCACATCATTAAAGAAAATGTTGAACAATATGGGTCCAAAGACAGAGCCTTGGGGGACTCCACTGATCACAGGACACCATGATGAGTGACTTCCATCAATTACAACCCTCTGGGTCTGACCTCGGAGCCAGTTTCCCAGCCAGCAGATCATGGTGGACCCAAAGCCACAGTTGGCTAGTTTGGCCAAGAGGTGATCATGGGATACCAGATCGAAGGCTTTTTTGAAGTCAAGATATATGACATCAATCTCATCTCCCTTTTTGGGAAGATGGAAGCAAATTGGAACCTATGTCAGCAGTGAAGAAGGGAAATTTAGGGCTGAGAATGTGCAGCCCTTAAACTCGAATAGTGGGTTAAACTATTCCGTAGTGGATTGCAGCCGGGGAGACGTAATGGGGCCGGCTGCCACAGCAGCTCCTGTTCTACTTTGTTACTAAACTGGCAAAAAGGATGAGATTTGTCAAAACTGGCCATGGTGATGGGTCCTTGAGACTAACTGCAGCTGGCACAAGATAGAGATGTTTTAACTTGCACTGAGGAGCCACCATGACACACACTGAGTGAAGAATCGGAGAAGTAGAAAGGTGACCATCCAGTCACACCAGAGGGTCTTGGTGTTTTCAAGCCTGAAGTTTAGAGCACTCCATCAAACTCTCTAGCCATCACATGTGTTGCTGTTTGACAGAAGTTGCCGCTTATTTAAATTTCCCAGCAATTGGTCTGGTAGTCCTCACCCAGCAGGTATAAGAAACAAATAGACACAAGGTGTTGCTCAAGATGCCACATCCTAACCATCTGGCTGAAATTTTGGAACCTGTGAATTGAAGCAATGCTAGGGCCTTTGAAAAGTGACTTGCTCAAAGAATGCCTTAGGGCTTCCAGTAAGCATGAGAGGCAGGATGGTCTATAGAAGTTTCTAAACTGGTCTGTGAGCCTCTTGCTGGTGGTTCAAGGAATCCTGGTTGTTCAGATGGAGCCACCTCTTTTCCCTTGTGGTCAGCTGAGAAAGAGAGAGCACAGGTGAGAAGGGATGCAGACATGAGGAACAAAACCAGATACAATTATTGGCTTTTCCACAGAGGCCAAAGAACTTCTCATACATACACAGATCAAATCACGAGCACAAGTTTCCCTAATGTCACTTCCCAGAGTTGCCACAGGGACTAGCTAACATGGCTGATGGCACTCAGTCTTTCACAGACTCACAAGCAGGTGGCCAGGGTGTTCCCAGGGTGCTTCTAGCACTGTGTTTAAAGTTGAACTAAATGCTTTTCCTGTGCTGCACTTGCTACAGCACTTCCTGGCAAAAATGTGATGTAGCTGCTGTTAGGTGCACCTCCTGTGCTGCTTTATAGTGTCTCCAGCATGCTTGTTGTCATGCAACCTTGTGGTGCTCCAATGGCATCTACCTTACATTTATTTGGTACTTGGCACATCTGGGGCAGGAGCAAGTGGGCAGGCTGTGTTTCCCTGGCAGTTCTCCTTAGGGTGGTTAGAGATGGTGTAGCCATGCCCCACGTGGTAGTTTGTGAGTGTGCTTCCACTTTAGCCATAGAGGCATTGCATCTGTTTTGGGCTTATGAAGGAATAATGCCCCCAGTCAGGGGTGGATCCAAGGGGGATACAGTGGTCCTTGGACCCATATTATTCAACATCTTCATTAATGATGCAGACATTGGAGTCAGAAGCAGACTGGCCAAGTTCACCAACAACACTAAACTTTGGGGTAAAGCATCCACACCTGAGGACAGGAGGGTGATCCAGGCCAACCTTGACAGGCTCAGGAAATGGGCAGATGAGAACCTGATGGTGTTTAACACTGAAAAATGCAAGGTTCTCCACCTTGGGAAGAAAAACCTGCAGCATCCTTATAGGTTTGGCAGTGCTATGCTGGCTAGCACTACAGACAAAAGGGATTTGGGGGTCATGATTGACCACTAGATGAACATGAGCCATCAGTGTGATACTGCTGCTAGTAAAGTGAGCAAAATGCTGGCTTGCATCCATAGATGCTTCTCAAGCAAATCCCAGGATGTCATTCTCCCATTGTACTCAGCCTTGGTGAGGCCACAGCTGGAGTACTGCGTCCAGTTTGGGCTCCATAATTTGAAAAGGATGTAAAGAAGCTTGGGAGAGTCCAGAGAAGAGCCACGCGCGTGATAAGAGGTCAGGAAAACAGACTTTATGATGAGAGGCTGAGAGCTATGGGACTCTTCAGCCTGGAAAAACGCAGGCTCAAGGGTGATCTGATGGCTGCCTACAAGTTTATCAGGGGTGCTCACCAAGGTCATGTACCCACTTTTGTAACACACTATCATTTTAGTCTTAAGAATAAATCGCAAAAAGCAGGGTGCAGGAGGACCCATATATTAATTGTTTTTCAGTTACTTGAGCAGGGTGGAATAGCATCACAATCAGGCACCAAAATCCTCTAGGTATCTGATAGATAGAACAGGATCTGGCCCTGTAGTTCTTTAACCATTTCCAGAACTGCTTACAGCCTCTTTCCTTAGCACATCTCTGGTTGCACAAATTAGAATCCTTAGTGTCCATAAAACATGTGATATTAAAGCAAAATCTTAGTGCTATTAGCTGGATGGCAAATTATGTTGGAAGGGCATAGCCTGCACTGTATTTCCCAAATTCTAACTAACCATAGTTCCCAAATTCTTTCCTTTTTCTCCTTCATACAAAATCCTTTCCAAAAGTACCTTTTATTTTGAGGTTATTATAGATTATTAGCAGTCAGGCCAAATTCTTTCCTAGGGAGACAATACCAATATAGCCCTCATGTTTCTCAAACATCTTGCTCAGAACTATTTATAATGCTTGGATTTTTTTTTTAACTAACTCTGCACAAATTCTTCCATTTTGTTCTGCTTTGAATGCACTGTTGCTTCTCTCATAACTCAACTAAATGTTCTGCCCTACAGCAGCACTTCACGTAGCACTTTTCACCTTTGGCATTTTGTAAATGTTAATGAAACCTTGTGATACTCTGACATGGGTCATCATAATCATTGCTTTGCTAATAAAGAAAGTAAAGCAGAATTAAAGCCTGTAGTTTTTAAACACATGTAAGCACCTAACTCCCTTTGGATTCCCACTGATTTTTGGTGAGAATTAGGTGCTTCAATTCCCTGTGGCAGGGCACTTTTGGGTGCCTGGCACTTTAAGGCTGGGAGGTATGGGCCAGCAGTGATGAGAAGGCCATTTTAGATCCAGGCCCACAGGGCAGAGGCAGCAGTCTGCTCAGAACATCCTTGGAGGTAAGGGCAGGAGCTATGGGGATGGTAGGAGGCTCCTGGTCCTGGGTATGAATGAAAACTGCACCCTGCTGGGGAAGGATGGCCTGGTGGGGGTACCCATGGTGAGGTAGCTCCCCAGAAATGCCAGTTTAGTTGCTTCCTCAGTGAAAGGTGGGGAGGGGCGCCTTAAAATCCCAGCCTCACATCCTGGTGGGTTACCCAAACTAAGGGGCAGGCATGGAGGCCAGGCATGTCTACAGACACCTGAGCCCCACAGGGATGTAAGACCCCAGAAGCCCCACAGAGGGGCAGTAGAGTGGCACAGAGAGAGGGGAGGAGATTGGCCCCAAAGTGGGGCAGTTATGTATGGTAGGCCCGCATAAAGTAGGGGCGTTGTTATAACCTAAAGGACTGTGAGTAAGCAAAGTGTAGAGTAGGAGTGAAGGCTGCTCTGAAGGGCTGTACCAGAGGGTGTGTTAAGTAGGGCTGGACAACAAGAAGGGCAGCACATGGGCCAACCCCCATGAGTATATGAATGTGGAAAGTTGCCCTGTTGGGGGACATGGGCAGAGTCAGTTCAGAGTTAGGCACAAGGCTGATGCTACACAGAATAGGGGAGCACAAGTTACCCAAAGGGTTGCATGTGCAGTGCCAGCACGAGAGTAGTTAAGCCTGATGGCCCACAGGGTTTGCTCAAGGGAGCAAGGCAGACTGTGAGCAGCCCAGTGAGGGGCAATGTGCAAAAGGCCCTGTGAGAGAGGGCGGAGTAGAAGAGGCCCCAGTGAGAGAGGGGCGCTATGAATGAGGCCCCGAAAAGGGCAGTGTGTGAGAGGCCAAACTGTGTATCGAATTTTGCCAAGCCTTAAGCTGGAGCTGTAATAATAATCTGGATGCCATCTGCGACGCATGGGACATGATAAGAGAAAGTCAGAGTCGTGTATAGCACCCCCTGGCATCAGGGCATTAAAACGGGCAGCAAGTCGTGGCAGGTGAGACTGCCATACTGACAGGTGGGCGGGCCAATGCTGAGACCTGGCCCTGAGTTGGCCCCCTGTCACATTCCCCTAACAATCTGACTGTGGGTGGCCTGCCTAAGATCACTGTCAGAACCATGACTGAAATTCCTGGTTTAAACCATCCCTGTCCTCAAGGCCTTCCGCTATGATGAAAATAAAACAGATGCACTGGGGCTATTGGTCTGCTTTCTGTTAAAAATTAGGATGTCCTTGAAAGGTTGTGATAGAACTCTAAAAGCTCAATTTGCTTAGCAGGTACTCAGTCCTAAACTGTTACCATTGATATTATTTCTTATTTACATAGCACCAAGAATTGTACTAGGCCTTGTACAATCAAGCCAAGCAGACTAGGTCCCTGCCCTAAAAGTTTGTAATCGAAATAGACACTGTCCAGACAAATCATGAGCTGCAGCTGAAAGCAAAGTGAATGGCACTGTTAGTCCCAGGAATCTGTTAGTCCCAGACTTTTTAGACTCAAGGCATTCTTTGAAAGACTCGAGGTACTGCTCAAAGAATGCTAGCTCTTAGTTTTCACTAGTCTTTGACTATAGAAAAATAATAGAGCATTTCTTCTGCTGCAAAGAACTTGTTCTGACCTGTTGTGGTCTTTGTTTTTGATACTATGGGTTCCTCTCTAAAATCTTTAGGTTTATCTTGGGAATCCTGTTTGTATACCCAACAGTGCTAATATTGCGTGACATCCTGGAAGGACCTCAAGGCACATGGCACTATGGCACCCTGGTTGAGAATCACTAGCAATGAGACCTAGGGTTCCTATGACAAAATGAACTGTAGCTCACCATGACATTTTTAACATTACAAGGGAAATTCTGTGAACTTCATGAGTTGCTTTATGATGTCACATGCATGAACTGTCAAGTTTGTGAGATTGGTTATGAAATCAGAAACCTGTCCTCAGAAAGTAACTTGACCTGATTATGGTGTTCATCACCATATGAGCTCTAGCGTATGTTCTGTTGTGTGCATAAGCAACATAAATTCATACTTAAGCTGGGCCCTCTTTGTTACAGAAGGCTCCCTTTACTCTACTAAATCAATCAGAAATAAATTGTTTCTAATACTTTACCATGATGCTTTGCACTCCATCCAGAAATCCCAAATCACTTTATAAGTACTGACCAGTTGAAACTCATAACACCTTCCACAGCAGGACAGCAGTATTAACTTCTGAAAGTATTAATTTATTCGTCTGATTAGGAATAAGCCACATGTCCAGGGTCATTTAAGTAAATAACAGATCTAGAAACACACTGAGTTCTGATCCCGTCCCTTTGCCAGCTGCCCGTCTAGTAGACGGAGCACCTTTTCAGGTCATAGGCCAGAATGATCCTGCCCAGGGCAGAGGCAGATAAATGGGAACTAGGACCTCGCCGCCGCCACCACAGCTTCAAGGGGTGGATCCAGGATTTGGCAAACAGGGGGCAGAGAGGGTGGGGAATGCAGGAGCAGCAACCTATACTGCTGTACCACTGCTTCCAGTCTCTTCCAACTCCCTGCCCAATCCTGCGGAAACCTTCAGGGATATTTTAAAAGTCCCCAGAGCTGGTAAAAATCCCCCTTCCTTTCTGTGCTCTGAGTCACATCCTCTCCCTTTCCCATTTCCCTCATCCCTCACTCACTGCTGCTGCTTTCCCTGCTGTCCCTGGGGCAGCAATTGATGGGGAATGGGTTCTCCCACCCTGCCTGGTCCCCACTGGAGCCGGTACAGAGAGAAGGTAATGCCCTTTGCCTATCTCTGCTGCTCTTGCCACGGCACTCAGCTGAGCTCAGCCCCCAGGCAGCCCTGCTGATGCAGGCAAGAGTGGCACTGAAAATTTCCCCTCTCTAGCAAAGCAGGGAAAACAGCAGAGGCAAGTGGGAGAGAGGGAAATGGGAAGGAGGGGAATGTGACTGAGCCTGGTAGAGGAGGGGGTAGATTCTCACCTGCTTTGGGGCCTTAAAAAAAGTCCATAGAGGTTCCTGAGGTGTGTTCCAGTCCAAAAGCGGGATGCAGCCAAGCCACTATACTTCCTCTGGATCTGCTCCTGATCACTTCTCTCCATCATGCCGTGGGAGAAGCCCCTGCTGCCCAGTGCTGCTGAAGTCCCCCTTCTGCAGGTCGGGTCCAATGACTCTGCACACTGTAGGTTACTAACCCCTATACTAGATTATACTCCCTTACTAGCTAGTAATGACCTTCTCAATCCTGAACTCAAAAGAGACCAGCCACAGTGTTAATAAGTGAGGCTGTATCGTGGCTTGACTCTAAAGAAAGAAAAAAAATAGTCCACACCCTCCTTTCAGTGGAAGTGCTCTCATCATTCTTGTAGGTGTCTCCCTGTTCTACGATGGGCAGGTAAGGATTGACTTTGGGTACATGCACCCATTTTACCATGCAGAATGCTAAACTCAGATTACTGAATAGCAGCTACATTGCTCTGTCTGAAACAACTCACTAGGATGTTGCTGCTTATGTGGTTCCTTGTCCCCACTCTCATATTGTTCCTACTCCTGATGGAACACATCTTTCCCCATTCCTTGCCCTCCAAACTTCTTTCTTGCCTTTTTCTCCTGTGGCTTTTTGTCCTCATCTTGTTTCCATGAATTTGATGGATGCTTTGAATGGCACATGGCACCTTTTTGCTTCAGGAAAGAGGAGACCTTGATAATCTTCATAGGCAGGCTAAGAAAGGACTCAGTTCTCAATGGGTGTGTCTACAAGTGCATTTAGGCATGCCTTAATCTAATGCACATTAGCTTAATGTGCTTTAAGGCGATTTAGGGCTCACATCTACACGTGCACGCGTTAAAGCGCATTAACACCATGCACAAGGACTGATGTGGGACTAAAGTTAGTTCCAAGTCAGTCCATCTACAGTGTTATTGCACTTTAATGTATCCATATGTGCATTAATGCACGTTAGCTATTCGCACCTAAATTTGATACCTGCTTTTGCAGGTATCAAGTTTAGGCACGAATAGCCTGAAATCACCATTTTAAGACACATTAACAGTGCGCACATGTAGACACACACCCTTAATGCACCTTAAATCGGGCTAAAGCATCTTAACTCATCACGTGTAGACGTGCCCGCAGTCTACCTATGATGTGATCCAAAAAGGAGAATTCAGTGGTTAGAAGCTGTTAGTGAGGTCTTCAGGATACCCAGCAGAGCCAGTGTTATTTATTTATACTTGGAGAAAAAAGAATAGTGAAATGGGAAACTTGTGATGACACAAAATTATACAGTTAATTAGCCTGACTAGGGAAAACCAAGCCTCTAATGGAGGCCTGAGTGTAGCAAAACAAGACAATGAGAGATGGAATCCACTGTGGACAACTGCACGTCATTCCGTGATGGAAAGAACAGTTTGAACATCTTGCCCAAATCAGTGAGTTCTAAATTAATGGCAGCCGTTCACACAATGAAAACAGCTCTCCAGAGGGCTACTACAGTTAAAGAGCTTTACAAGATTTTAGTGTGTTGAACTTGGGAAGTAATATGGAAGAGACTATACTGGTATTAAAGAAACCAATAGCTAGCCCTCCTGAATTGCATGTTTGGTGATGGTCACCCCATTTCCAAAAGGAGGGAACAAAAATAGGAAAGATCAATGGAAGAGCAATGACAATAATTGCAGACCTAGAAAGGTTTTTTTTTATGTGAGGAGATTTAAAAAGATATGATAGCTCAGTTTCAAAAAGAATCAAATATATAAGTGAATGCACAATCCAGACAAAGTTCAGTCTTGTCTATCCTTTCTCATAATGACAAAAGCAAGCGGACATCCAATAACGGGAACAAGCAATATGATTAAAGGAAAGACTCATTTTATACAATGCTTAATGTATTTGAACAAGAAAAGTCCCCATTAAACTAGCAAGGATAAACATTTATAAGTATGATTAAATGGTGTTTTGGCCTCATGAGCCAATTACTAATTATCTAGATTACAAATACATTTCTGTCAAAAGCAAGTTATTACATAACTCGTTTGGAGGGTGAGGGGAAGTGTCCTGTCTCTGGAGCATCTAATACTGAACATAATGCTACAGTAGATGGACTAGAGATGTGATCCAGTTTGGTGCTTACTATGCTTCTGATGTAAAATATGATCTTCTTACTGCAGGTGCAGAGGGGAAGAGATCTAAACTAAAAACACTTTGAACTTTTAGTTTTCATCATTCTTCCAGTTACAGCAAGTCAGGTAATAGCAAATCTGTACCCACGATTATTTGCTTAAATTAGATTGCTTGAATGCCCTGACCACTGCCAGAGAGCTTGGTAACATTAACAAAATGCACCTACATAGTCAGAAATCTATTCCCTGAAATTGTTTTTGTCCAGTCCTTTTTATAATGCATTTTTTAGGATATTGTTTCCTGACATGACAGTGTTTGCATAGCTTAGATGAGCACTGTTGCTAAGAAACAAGTCCTAAATGGGTCTTTAAAACTCTGCCTTTAAAACATATAGCATAGGAAAATATTTTTTCTTTTTATTAAGCTACATTGTGTGTATGTTATTACAGATTTCTTTTAAATCTGATCAGACTTTTAGGGTTACATTTATATTGTGAGCTTTTGAGCGAGGACTAGTTCTTTTTCAGTCTGCACAATGAAATGAACATCCATAGTGCTACATAAATAATAAATGCATTTTAAGAAAACATTAAGACCCAATTTTGCACCCAACTGTGTATGTGCTAATGAAACTTACAGTGAAAGTCTCCTTACAGTGAAGGACAATGACAGCCCTGACTCTGCTTTGTGCAATTTGAAATCCTGTTTTAAATTCAACATTCACAAATATCGAGTCAATGCTTGGGAGGAAGGAACAGGTGTTCTTCTACCATATGTTGGATCAACTGTGTTACATTCCTATTGTGAACAAGACTAGTTCCAGTTTTTTACCCATATTAACAGGTCAAGGTAAATATTATATGGGACCCGGAAGTCATACCCCCAAATGACTTCTTGTCATTGGGACACTAGGATTTAACCTCATTCTTACTGACACATAACCAGATGAGGGACAGGCAGTGAGGAGACCCAAGTAAAATAGTGGAATTTATAAAGCTTGGCTACACAATAAGACGATTTTGCTGTACTCTGAGAGAAAAGGAAGGTTTAAGTACTGAACTGGGACTCACAGCCATGGGAATTAACTCTGTCTGTCTGTCGCAGACTTCCTATGTAACCTTTGGCAGTTAGGACCAGATCCTAACTGACCTCAAAGGTGCCTCCACTGAGGTGTTGCAGCACCAAGAACGTAGGCACCTCATTCCAGGAGTGGGATCTAAGTGGACAGGGTTATGTGCTTAGATGTCCTATACAGAGAATGGGAAGATGTCGGTCGCTTGCAAGCGCAATCCAAATCCCCCAGAGGCTCAACAATGGGGGTGCCTACAGAAGAGTAGGAGCAATAAGCCCAAGGGCAAGCCTGGACTCTCACTCTTCCTTGGAGCACAGGCATCTGACTCGGAGCTCCAAGGGATCCACAGCACTCAGTAATGAGATACTTACCTGAAACACAAGACATAACTCTCAGCCAAACTGTGTTCCCTAGAAAACACAGCATGGGTTCCCCCAGTCATTCCTGATCAGGAGCAGGGGTGAGAGTTTTAAAAGTGGTGCTTGCCTTTTTTGGCCAAGTGCCTAGTGGCAGGAACATTTGCCCAGGAACTGGGAGGTCTAGGCTTGCCTCCCCCTGAGGATATTCAGACTCACATCTCCCTGGTCCTGGGAGCTAACCAGGTAGCTACGGTCAGGGTTGGGTTGGGCCCCCTCCATTCATCTAGGGGCCATGCCCTGGGTGGGAGGAGTCCTGGGTTCTGGCAGCTGCTGCTGGAACCATTTCTGTCTTCTAACGAATGACCGTTCGATGTAAAATGCATAAACAGTCCTGGTTGCACTGACTGTAACCCAGGACAACTACCTCCCTGGGAAGTGCCCTCCCCACTTGGCCACAGAGTGACATTTTCTATTGCTCTTTATGCTTCTAGTTCCATTAATTCTTGGCTGCCCAGTGGGCCAGTTTCAACAGGAGGTGTGGAAAGGGCACCCAGCCTATATCATAGCAGGTTGATTAGGGGAAACTTCCTGTTTCCTGTCCAGGAAATAGAAACTGTGGGTTTGACTCCCTTCAGGACCACGTTTCTAGAAACCAAGTCTCCCATTTCATGGTCAAGTGCTACAACTAGGGTTCTACCCAACTTGAGGAGGCAGCTGGCCAATTTTGCATGCAGATTGCAGGACGGACCACCATTTTTAGACTTACAGTGGCTGAGGCCCCTCCAAAGTCTCGGGCCAGGCGGCCCTCGTGGTCCCACCCTCACCACTGATTGGTGCAGAGGGCTGTCTGTCATGTGCCCCCACCCCTTGCTGTTAATTGGTGCAGGCATGGAGTCGCACAATAGGTAGCCCTCTCAGCAAATCAGTGGTGAGGGACGGGGGCAGCAGCCATCCTGCCTGTTTGCCTTTATGCCAGCAGTCCGCCTTCCCACCCCCGGCAGGCTGCATGGCTAGGACTGCTGGCTCCCACTGGGGAGCTAGCATTTTATATTTAGTAAGGTTTTTTTGCTCCACGGATTTTGCAGAGATTTCTCAGTTTCGCAATTTCCACGAAATCTGTACAATCGCAATTTAGGGAGGTCCCTAGCTGTAACCACTAACCTGTTTGGGTAGCAGCAAACACCACTACTGTTTTCTATGGAGCTGCATGTATATTCTCACCATTGAACAGTCACCTGGTATGATCTGTCCTCGCCCAAGGGGGCTTAGTCAGCTCCCAGACCAATATTATGGATTGTGGGAGAGGTTAGGCAAGGATTAAGGTGCTTTGGTGACCCACCTGGGTTGCTTCTGAGCATATGCAGTGGTCCGTATACAGACACCTGTGGATCTTTTCAAGCCAATATGCAAGCATCTAATGAAACTAGGCACCTAAGCAGTTCTACAGCTACTGAGCAAGGTCAAATAGGGTGGTTTTATGTGACTTGGACACTTTCTGGCCAAGTCCTACTTAGATGCCTTAGATCTGGCACTTAGGCCACGTGTAGACCAAATGAGAGGCATGTATGCACAACACTTTAAAGCAGGCTAAATGCTTTTGCACTGCTTCAATGGTGTCAGTGTTTGCACACTTCAGCGACATGTTGCGCGTTAATTCCAGCCACTGTAGGAAATCTGGTGGCGTAATGCGCCTTAAATGACTTGGGGCACAGCAAACTAAAACTCCTTCAAGGAGTTTTAGTGTGCTGCCCCTACAGCCGTGGAGCAAAGCACCAGGCTCCATGCAGCTCCATGGCTCTGCAGGCAGCCTGGCAGCAGCCCGGGAAAGCAGCTCCCCCCAAGAAAAGTGGTGAGCCTGATCTTTTTTCCCACCCTCACTGGAGCCTGCCTGCCTGAGACGGGTGCCTGCGAGTGGGTACTACCTGGGAGGGAGGGCCACAACTGCTGCAGAAGGAAGCACCAACCTGCTCTCCTCCTCCCCCCCAGCCCTGCAACCCAGGGACCAATCCACCTGCCAGAGAGGTAGGTAAGCCAGCAGGGGGTGTGCATGACACTGGGGGGGTAGTTATCAGCCCTAAATTGAAGCAGTGTTTTTTAAAACCCACCACTTTAATTTAAGGCCCCTGTTTCGTCTACACACACCCTTAAGTTCTATGAGCTTTGTTTCCACATCTACAAAATGGAAAAAACAATCCTACTTCTGTCTATTTAGACTGTAGTGCATTTCGAGTGCAGGGCCCCTGTCTTGCCTAACCTTTCTTTTAGAGTACAGCATAATCCTCTTCTAGTGAATGCCCAACCTTGGTTGGAGCCTTTTCATGCCTTTGTGCTACAAATAAAAATAATCACAACAATAGTCCAGGAGAACTTTGCTAAACCACCTACTCTGTGCTTCACACACTATAATCAGCAGCCTCCTCCCACTTCTTAGCAAAGATTTAATAGCAGTCAGGGGAATGAGGTCTTCTGTTATAAGGCTTCATTACTTTTACAACAAATACTGGAGAACATTTACCAGTATGCCATGAAGTGCCATAAATAATTAAAACTAAATTGCATTTGTCAAATAAAGAACAGAATCCATTCTCTGAGGCATTATCCTTGGATTTTTAATCTTAGTTGTTCACTCATTTAGAAAACACAATAATTGTCAATGTGTTTCCCAGCCATTAGTAAAAATTAGTCAGGGTCTGTTCCAGTGTTTCCCAGACTTTTGATACCTGGGGCACACTTTTCTTTCTGGATTAAAATTGGTGGCACACTTCACTCCTACACCTAAAAACATTTGTGTGTGTGTGTATGTTTTTTTCTTTCTCCAAAACATATTCTATGTTTGTAACATATTCTGTTCCCCTATCAGAGGAAATTGCACTAGTGCTGAGATGTACTGTTAAACAATAATGCCATAACTTTACTGAATTTCCTGGAATCCCAGCTGAGAAACAGAGAGAGATTTATATTCAGGAAAGATATGGAGGGGGGCCTCAAGGCTAAAGAAAGGTCGATTATCACTGATCTATCTGGTGCCACTTTAAGGCAGTGGAGAAGGTCCTCACCCTGCTGTGCCCTGCTGTTTCCACTATCTGCCCTCTGCCCCTACTGCTAAGGCTGCTCTGGCAGCATCTCATATACTGGTGACAATCCTTGTGACTGCTTCTGTAGGCCCTAGGAGTAGGGGAGAAGTGGAAGAGACAAGTTGGGCTGCAAAGCATGGCTCCTTCTGTGCATCTTCTAACCTGCCCACCTGTTCACTGTGCTGGGAACATGGAGTGGGGGGCAGCACAGGGGCTGTCTGGGGTGGAGAACAGTGCAGGAAGGCAGTAGCAATGGTGGCAATGCCCAGAGGGGCAGCTCCAGGGACTGCTGGAGTAGTTGGGGCAGGCATAGGTTGCTGGACAGGAGAGAAAAACAATTACCTCCTCATGTAGGGGGATCTCGCAGCACATTTCCACAGTACTCACAGCATACTTTTTGGGAATCACTAGTCTATTCTGTTTCAATTTATAAGTGCACTAAAAGGTAAAGACAGAAATTACATTTGACATGTGATTGGCACTTTGAAAGCATTCTTAAAACACTCTTGAGTACTGGTTCCTTCTCCTTGTGATGTGTGGCCATAGCTTCTGCCAATATAAGTCAACCCATAGCTCCACTAACTGTGCACTCCACAAATGGCCAAATTCTACTCTCACTTGCAATGTTTTGCGAAGGAACTACACAAGGGTCATGTTATTGGAACAGATTTCAGATGCCCAAACTCTGCATTTCAATTGCAGAATTCCTACTCTTTGAATCCATCTGTGCCTAAACAGTCAGGCAGGAGGCCAGACCCACAGAATCCCTTACCTCTAATTACACTGTGGGCATTAGTCAGCACTGCCCTGCATTTGTGGAGTCATTTATACCAGTGCAAAATGAATATAAAGTGCTGCCCCTCAGTGGAGTTGTACTAGTTTATATTAATTGAGGAGCTAGTCCTTGAGGTCTGTGAGCAAGGCTGCTGCAGTGTGTGTTAGAATTTGTCTAAAAAAATATTCAGCCCAGAGGCATAGCAAGATCCTACAGTGCCCTGGGCAGAGTCTTGACCACTGTGAAGTGGGGCAGGGGGCAGATAAATACTACCCCAGCTCTTACCTACCCCTGCATCAGCCAGCTTGATTCTCTGGCTGTTGTAGCCTGTTCTTGTGCTGCTATAGCTAAGGCCACAGTAGGCACAATCCTGTGCTGCCCATCCATAGAAGCTAGACAGCTCTGGTTTCTGTAATGTAACGGGGTGCAGGGCTGGGCTGAATGGTGCCTCTCCCCAGGATTTTTGCCGTGGGAGACAGAGCTCCATGCCCAGTAACATATCTGGGAGAGGGAAGTGAACAGGACTCCAGGGACAGCCCCTGGGGATCTTGTGCCACAGGGCTGGTGCAGGCAGTATGTGGTATGCTTGGCCGCCAGCTGCAGCAGCCCCATATGCTACAGAATGCAGGGTTGCCCAACTTCTGTGCCCAGCCAAAGGTTCACCTGCCGTAGCAAGGGCTCCCAGGGTGGGGGGAAATTTTTCTGCCCCCTCTAAGTCTGCACCTATGGCAAGTGCCCTGCTTAGCCTGCCCTTGTTACACTACTGATTACGCTCAACTCAGCAGTTGTCTCACAGTTTCATAGTTTCTAGGGTTGGAAGGGACCTGAGTAGATCATCTAGTCCGACCCCCTGCCATGGCAGGAAAGAGTACTGGGGTCAAACGACCCCAGCAAGGTGT
>NW_017728943.1:71816208-71830905 GCF_001723895.1 Crocodylus porosus | reverse complement strand
AAGGCCACCAGGTTGGTCTGACAGGACCTGCTACTGATGAACCCGTGTTGGTTGCCCCAAAGCATGCAGTCCCCTGCTGGCCCCTCGTGGATGTGTGCCAGCATAATTTTCTCAAACAGCTTGCCTAGGATCGAGGTAAGACTAACTGGCCTAGTCAGTGGGTTTATGATTACAAGAACACACTGGTCACTACTTTATGTGTTTGTGACAGATGCCAGATCTCCTTCACTGTGACTCAGGAAAACCCACTCTTCTCAGTTACACCTGTGTCATACCCTTGGCTCCAATGTTAGAATTCGATAAGCACTCAGATGCCCATGCCAAATGTCATCCAGGTTTTAACAATGAAAATAAGGGAATGGCTTTGGCCTCATTTCAGTCACCCTATGCAGACTCTGCTGTCTGCTGCTTGTACACTATACGAGTTTTTCCGAGCAGCTCCCTGGTCCTTTAATTCACACAAGCAAAGTTCTCTGTAAGCACAAAGAGCTGTCTGACACTGAAATCAAAGTATATTAGTTACTACTAAAATGTTTAAACATTTTACCTCTAAATCCCCTTTTAACTCCTCTCAGACATTAATCATAGTTTGTTTGTCAAAGGCAGAGCTCAAAAACGTCTTCACTCCTTTTATTTCAAATACACATGATGAAAACACTGCAATCACTGAAATTTATATGGGTAATCTTGGCAGTGTTTTCACACTTGGACCAGAAAATAGGGCCTGATCCAGAAAATCCCTGTGTACCTGAGCAGCCTTACCACACTGAAGTCACTGGGCCTGATCTAACACTGCATAACTTGAGAACAAATCTGATCAAAATGAGATTGGCATGAGGCCCTGGTTTCTGCTGGGAATTACACCAAGAAATATACAAAGCAGGGCATGGGTACCTTGGCAGTCACTTGCCTGGAAAGAAGCCATACTCTTGGCATCTGTCACAAACACATGAAGTAGTGACCAGTGTGTTCTTGTAATCATAAACCCACTGACTACTCCAAAACCACAGGAGAGAATGGAAAGCAATGGAAAGTCAGGACACTAAGTAGCCCTACAGGGTTGGGATTTTTTTGCTTATGTGCAGTCCTTTCAGTTCCACTTGTGCTTTCAGTAATAATTTGGGTTTAGGATTCTTAGAATCAATTTCTCAGTCTTTTCTCAAGATATTTAACAGTCAAAAAGGAGCTGAGAGAGACATATGGACTAAGTGAATTTTCACCATTATATGATGGTAATTATATTAGAGGTGTACTGATATATTAGCCCTAAGTTGCAGATTCAAGGCAACTTAGGGGACAGCAATCACCAAATGATAAAATTCACTATCCAGAGAAGGGCAAGCATTATACCCAGCAGGACACCGGTGTTAAACTTTAAAAAGGCTGGCTTTAATAGGCTCAGGAAACTGGTTAGCAGGGTACTAGGAACCAAGAGCCTAGATGCTCTGGGGGTCCAGGATGGGTGGTCATTCTCAAGGAAACCATCCTTTGGGCTCAAAATGAGACAATCCCATGGCAGAGGAAAGGGAGCAAAGGGACCAGAAAACCCCTTTGGCTAACTAGAGTCACCCAGGATATCTTAAAAGCAAAGAAAGAAGCACACAGGAAGTGGAGGCAGCAGGTAGCTAGCAAAGAGAAGTACACTTCTTTGGCCCGCACCTGCAGGGTGTCAGTGAGGAAGAAGACCAAGGAAGCTCTAGAACTCAGGGTAGTGGCAGGGAATAAGGACAATAAAAAGTCCTTCTTTAGGGACATTGGGAGCAAAAAGAGGGTAGGATACGACCACTACAAGATGGGCAGGGGGGCTTAGCAACAGATAGCGGGGCAAGGCAGAACTCTTCAATGAGTTTTTTGCCTCTATCTTCTTAAATAGGAAACTGGACAAACAGTATGCACCACAAGCACAAACAAGGGAACATCAGCCAACCAACGGTCAGTGCTGACATGGTAAAAAGACACTTGGAGGGGCTGAACATGTTCAGATCACTGGGACCAGCGGGACTGTACCCATGGGTATTGAAGGAATTAGTGAGTGTCATAGATGAACCACTGGCAAGGATATATGAGCACTCATGGTGCTTGGGTCAGGTTCCAGAGGGTTGGAAGAGGGCCAATGTCATCCCAATATTTAAGCAGGGGGGGAAGGAGGATCCAGGGAACTATAGACAAGTCAGCCTTACCTCTATCCCTGGTAAAATCCTATAAAAAATTATCAAGGAACACATTTGTGGGAGCCCGCTGGCTAATGTGATGCAAAGGGGCAGCCAACATGGGTTTATAGCAGGCAGGTCCTGCCTGACTAAACTAGTTTCCTTTTATGACAAGGCCACCAAATGTTTAGATGCAGGAGTTGAGGTGGATGTTATCTATCTTGACTTCAAGAAGGCCTTTGACATGGTATCCCATACCATCCTGATAAATAAACTGAGGAGATTTGCCTTGGATGATTATACAGTAGACTGGGTAGCAAACTGGCTCAAGGGTCACGCTCAGAGAGTGGTGGTGGATGGGTTGGTGTCAACCTGGAAAGATGTGGGCAGTAGAGTCTGTCAGGGCTCAGTTTTGGGACCAATGCTGTTCAACATCTTCATCAGTGATCTGGATAAGAGGGTGGGAAGCACGTTGTACAAATTCGTGGATGACACAAAAATATGGGGTTAAGCTAACACCTTGAAGAGGGGGAACTGGATCCAGGCTGACCTAGACAGCTTGGGGAAATGCGCAGAGAACAACAGGGTGCAATTCAGTAAGAACAAGTGCAAGATGCTGCACCTAGGGAGAAAGAACTGCCACCATGCCTATAGGCTGGGGGGGCAACCTTCTTGGCATCACTGAGGGAGAAAGAGATCTTGGAGTCACTGTTGACTCCAGGATGAACATGAGTCATCAATGTGATGAAGAAGTTGGCAGAGCCAATCGCACCTTGTTGTCGTCTTACGATGACAGGCTGAGAGCCATGGGACTCTTTAGCCTGGAAAAGCGCAGGCTCAGGGGTGATCTGATGGCCACCTATAAGTTTATCAGGGGGAACACCAGGATCTGGGGGAACGTCTGTTCACCAGAGCGCCCCAAGGGATGACGAGGTCGAATGGTCACAAACTCCTGCAAGACCGTTTCAGGCTGGACATAAGGAAGAATTTCTTTGCTGTCCGAGCCCCCAAGGTCTGGAACAGTCTGCCATCGGAGGTGGTTCAAGCACCTACATTGAACACCTTCAAGAGTAAATTGGATGCTTATCTTGCTGGGATCCTATGACCCCAGCTGACTTCCTGCCCTTTGGGGAGGGGGCTGGACTTGATGATCTCCCGAGGTCCCTTCCAGCCCTAATGTCTATGAAATCTATGAAATCTATGATGTGCATCCACAGGTGCTTCACAATTAGGTCCAGGGAGATGATTTTCCCTCTCTACGAGGCACTGGTCAGGCCACAACTGGAGTACTGTGTCCAGTTCTGGATGCCGCAATTCAAGCGGGATGAGGACAACTTAGAGAGGGTCCAATGAAGAGCCACTCATCTGATTAGAGGCCTGCAGGGAAGGCCCTACGAGGAAAGGCTAGGGGACCATAACCTCTTCAGCCTCTCCAAGAGAAGGCTGAGAGGGGACCTAGTGGCAGCATAAAAATTCATAAGGGGAGAACAACAAGAAGTAGGAGACAATCTGTTTACCATGGCACCCCCTGGAATAACAAGGAACAATGGCCATAAGCTACTGGAAAGAAGGTTTAGACTGGACATTAGAAAAAAGTTCTTCATGGTCAGGGTTGCCAGGATCTGGAATGGGCTTCCAAGGGATGTGGTGCTTGCCCCATCCTTGGGGATCTTCAAGAGGAGACTGGATAGGCACCTGGCTGGGATCACATGATCCCAGGTTTGGTGACCCTTTTCTTGCCTGCCAGGGGTAGGGGGTTGGACTACATGGCCCACTGAGGTCCCTTCTGACCCTGGAATCTGTGAGTCTATGACTTAGATCAGCACCAATAAAAGGAAAATTGACATTATTGGCAATCAGCTCTTTTTAGCTGGTGTAGCCAATAATGTCACCAATAAATGGTGCGTGCATATGCGCAGCCATAGCATGCACATGGCCAGGAATGCAGCTTGGAGAGCAGCATCTGGCCAGTACGTTTGTAGAGGAAAAAGGGCATGGAGGGACACATTGAGGCCCCCATGGTGAGAGAGGGAGTGGGGCTGGGGGAGTTGTGGGGCAGAGCCACGGGACACTCATCTGGGGGGTGCAGGGTTTGGGGAGGGAGAGTCAATTCACTGCTGTGCACACACCCCTGGAGGAGGCATGGGGGGCATGTGCACCCCAGATTTGTGTGTGGGGTGAGGTCAGGCTGCCCACTTCCCTTCCTGTCCCCGCCTGACCCAAGTGCAGCCTCAGCCCAGCCCCCCACTGGGAAGAAGCTGGCACTGTCCCTGGCCTCAACCCTGCAGCGCGGGCAGCTCGCCCTTGCCCCGTGCACAAATCTGATGCCCCCAAAGCCTCCCCTAGGGATGCGTGCAGTGGTGGGAGACACCTCCCCGGCCCCCTCATGCCTCCTGGACAAGTTACCTGTGGCTCTATTTCATGCCCCGCCCCAGCTGTGCAGTGCCTGCCCCTGCCCCAGACCCACTCCCTCACTCACCATGGGGACCCCACACCTCTTCCATCCCCCAGGCCCCTTCCCCCAACAGACTTACCAACTGCACACTACTCTCCAAGCTGCTAAGCTGCATATCGGCTATTGTATTGGTATCGGCCGAAATGATTAATAACTGGCTATTGGTGTCAGCCAAAAAATATCTTCATCGGTGCACCCCTAGCAAGTATAAATACATATGAAGAAACCAAGCCTTCCTAATCCTAGGCCACAAACTAACCACAAACTGCATAGTGGAAAGGGAAAAAAAACTTTGCTTATTGGGTAGATTATTATATAATTGTTTAGAGGTGTTTCTTGCACCCTACTGTGAAGCATCTGGTACTGGCCGCTGCCAGTGACAGGATCCTGGATGACACAGGCCACTGGTGTGATTTGAAATGGTAATTCCTATGCTCTTGTGCCAGATTGCCTCCTACTTTTCCCGACACTGCATATCAAATAAAACCCTGAATATGCACACACACAAAAATCATGTTTATGGAAATGAAATTGTCATGGCAACAGCAAAGATCTTGCAAGTATTTTAAAAATAGCAAATTAACAAAACTGATTTATGAAATCCAAATCCATTCTATTAATGCATTTAAAAAACAGATTTGTAAAAAAACCCTGTTTTTTTACTTACCTAATGAAAAGAAATCTAGACCAGAGATTTATTTCACGATATTGTTAGATGGTTTTTAAAATTTTATACTTAGGAAAGCAAATCTTAATGTCAGCATGATAAGTTTCTGGCACACGTTAGGGCTTATGTAAGTTTCTTACCAGGTAAAATATTTTTGTGCAAATATTATGATTCAGACTTTGTAAGATTTTTTTTTAACTAGTAAATTTATAATGGTGGTTCACTGTGACTTAGTTTGTGAATCTTCATTAAAAATTCAGTCTCTTCTGAAGTTGTAAGGTACTGGACTCCCAGGCTGCTTGGTAGGTTGGTCTGCTTGCTTCATAAAATTTGCAACAAAATCAGTTTTGCCTTCACTAGTGTTTTAGTCACAATGTAACTGGAGCTAACTGACAGTTAGCACAAATGAATGGACAAGTGCATTTCTAAATTTCACTGTAGATGTTCACAAGTGCTTGTGGTTCACTGAGGGCTCAGGCACTTGTAGCAGGTGTAAATTAGCATTTCTAAAGGTGTTAGGAGTAAATGTACAAATACAAAATCTGAGTATGCATGTCAAGTTTTATCTTCCTGGAAGAGTTACTGTAAAGTAACATCAGGCACACTAGCTACTCAGCACTAACTCCCTATGTGGAAGCTGTTAGAGTGTGGCCCCTGCAAGGTGCCTTTCAGAGTGGAGTGAGGCAACAGGCATATGACTGGAAGTGCAGCTTCAGACATAGCTCTGGAGTAAATTACATTGTGGCAGCTATATACAAACCATGGGCCATGCATTTGGAAGTGTGAGACATGTAAGTTGTGCACTGAAAGTGTTTGGAAGTGTGAGAATACTGTCCCTGATTTGTCTGGGGGTAAGTCTGTCACTATTCCAGCATGCCTTGTCTCCGTTTAGAGGTTACAACATATATTCTCAAGCTTTTTTTTTTAAGTCAGGACAACTTGACTTGCTACCAGTTAACCGGTTCATATATCCATGGTATAAACTACCTTACTTTTCCTGTGCACCTAGAGTAGATCATACAGCTGCTTTCTGGTATGTGCCCAGAACACATCTGGCACCATGCCATTCTAGACATATCCTCTGGGAAAGGGTAGCCAATTAATGTTAATTAACTACTTCACTTGCATGTATTAGTCTGCAAAGTTCCCAAACAAAAAATGTTTATTGTTTTGTCCAGCAAAGTATGTACTAATGCAGGGGTAGCAAAATGCAGCCTGCAGGCTGGATGCAGCCCTCCAGGCTATTCTATCTGGCCTGCAGGGCCCCTAAAAAATTTAGAAAATTAATATTTATCTGCCCCTGGCTGCCTGTCATATGGTCCTCGATGGCTTGCCAAAACTCAGTAAGCGGCCCTCCACCCAAAATAATTACCTGGCCCTGTACTAATGGGTAAGTGATTTAATTGCCAATCATTTCACTCGAGTCTACAAACTCTTGTGCAATGTTGCAAACCTCAAATACTTCATTTAAACATCATGGGGCAGGCTCCCCAAATCATGATTTACTATTTTAAATAATAATTTGTTTTTTCTATATGCTGTCTTGTTTTTCTAGCCTTTAGAAGTGACATATTCATTCATATTATTTCTCCACAACTGCAAGGGCTAGAAACTTACTTTTTAAATAAGATTCCAGGTGTTGAGCCTCAAAGAAAGACAAAAAAATGTTTTGAGGCTTGCAAGAGCCATGGTAATTAGACAAGCCCTTTGAGGGGCAACATCAAGTAGTTTAGACCAAATACTGAGTTTTCTTTTAGGCAACCTGGAAGGGGGAAGGGGGAATGAGTTTTTTTATGTCTTTATAAAAAGACCTAAGATGGTTTCTCCGTAAAAGGAAGAGAGTGAGAGAGACAGAGCAGTTGAGAGAATTGTTCCTCCTTGTACTTCAAAATAGAAATTCATACCTCATCTGCTGTTTTTCCTGAAACAATCTACATGCTGCAAAACCTCATAAATTTAAAACAGCAGAAACACCAATAAATGAAACATAGTTAAATGAAACTTTGATTCAGACTTTAGAATACTTCTGTTTTTGTGATATCACTTTAACTCAACCACTCAAAAACATGCAGGGAAAATCTCTTTCTTAAACTGACACTCTCCTCCCTTTCAATTATGTGAACACTGAACACATATTGGGTACCCTCAACAAAACCAAAGAAATCTAGCCTTGGCATTCATGATATCGTCAGTTCTAGTTTACTCACAGTTGTGCAGGAGGGGCACAGTGAGCTTCTGTAATGCCCTGGGCAGAGTGCTGACCACTTGGGGTGCGGGGCGTTAATGGAGGGGAAGAGGAGAAAGAATCCTACCTTCCCTGGTGCTCTGTGCCCTCTGGCAGCAGCTCCAGTCCTGGGGGTGGGAGGGAGGTGAGAGGCTAAACTGATGGCACCCTCCCCAGGATTTTTACCATGAGAAGTGCAGTTCTGCACCCACTATCTAGGTGGGGGAAATGAAAAGGGCAGCAGGGACAGTCCCTGGGGGAGCCTGTGCCATGGGGCTGGGGCAGCCACTACACAGCAAGCCTGCTGCAGCCCGAGACACAGAGCTGCCTGGCTTCTAGCCAAGGCTCTCAGGGTTGGGGGGTGATTTTGCCTGCCCTGCCCAAGTTGGTGCCTGGAGTGAGCGTCCCACTTGCTGCAATCTAGTTACACTACTGCTTGTGTACTATCAGTTTGCAGGGCAATTTTCTTTGTTCTTTTTTGTATTGATATACTGTCACAACGCTTAGCTTGGAAGAAATGTTCACCATTACTGATGTGCTTATATTGCCATTACTTATTCTAGAAACACATTGTACTGATATAGGTGTAGGTATACACACATGTGTATCAATGTCTATGCTACCACAGTTGTACTCACTTAACTAAACTGTTCTAGCTAATGTGATGATGAGTCTGTGCTTAGACAAGACCTACAGGATTTTTGGGTTGTTTTTTTTAAATAAACCTTTTAAAATGTCATTATGGCTTTATGCCTTGTAAGTCCCTGGCAGATGTTATACTTAAGACATGATTAACTGGTGATCCAGCCAAACGTTTACCTCAAGTATCATATTTACTCAAATCTAAGATGGCCCTGAATTTAAGACAATCCTCCAATAATTAGATTCTATATATGGAAAGCTGACACATTTGTTATAACTGTCCAGATATAGAATCTAATTATTGGAGGACTGTCTTATATTCATCTCCCACATTGCTACAGCATGGAAAGCAGTGGCTAGGAGGGATTGGGGAAGGAGGTCAGGCAGCCCCCTTGCCCTTTGCCTCCCCACTTCTTCCCCCTGCAACCTTCCTGCTCCCCTTTCATCTACACCCACTACTCCAGCTCTCCACAGCCTCTGCTCCCCGCCAGTCCCCAGTCTCTGCCTTTTTAGCCCCACTCTCCCACCTCTGCTTCTTCCCTTCCTCTTACTGTTAGACACTGCTTGGGCTCTGTCCTCTCATTGTAGCACAGCATGTGGAAGCTCAGCCCTTGGCAGGTCATGCAGCAGTGTTGGCACTGTTCACTGGCCAGGCAGGAGATGGAGTTTCAATGTGCTTCTTTGCCAGGGAGGGAACCCAGCTAAACCTGGAGCTAAGATGCACCTGACAGTAAGGGGAGGAGGAACCAGAGGGGCAGAAGCTGCAAAGGGAAAGCAGGGAGGAGGAGAGAAGAAGCATAGGCGACGCATAGGAGGGTATGGGGGGGGGCACATGGCACATGCCCCCCTTGAGACTGGCTGCTGCCAAAGCTGCTATTGGCTTCAGCAGGTGGTTGCCACTTGCCAGTCTCCCCCCCACCCCCACCGATGCAGCCACCGGCATCTGTAGGCAGTCCCCGCTCACCATCTCCCCCCCAGTCCCCAAGACCAATGCCAGTGGCTGCAGGCAGTCCCCACTCACTGCCATGGTGCTCCCCCATTCTTGGGAGGCACTAGTCGTTCATGAGCAAGAGGCTGCTTTAGGTTTGACTCTGGTCCCAATCTGGGCTCAGGACCAGTCTCAGACACACAGTTGCCTGCCCCCCACCTTCTGTATGCAAATCTAAGACAAGGGGCTTTTCCTCTGATGCTGATAGGGAGTGGGAGGAGCCTTGTCTTAGATTCAAGTAAATACAGTAATGGTGAGATAAAGCAGGGGATAAGCCGCAAAGTTATTACATAAAATATGTGTAATAACTTTGTGGTTCCCATTGTGCCTTAAATTGTACATGTGGCTAGTGCTTCCACTGTTGCAAGCACACCAAAGGGCCTCAAGACTCCAGGGTGCTCTCCACAGCTGAGTTTGCTGGTCAGTTGACAGGACTCCCAGTACAGAAGTTCATGGAAGTGAAACTTGCTACTTGCTGGTGCACAGGGAGCCTGGGTTCATGATCCCAGGCTCCCTGTGCAGCAGCAATATGGCATATGGTAATATGACATCTTTGGGATCTGTGGGGCAGGAGGTGCGATCATTGGGATCATGCATCCAGTCCCATCATGCCTTTAATTTAATGTCTGCTAGTGGCCATAAAGAAAGGGGCACTAGATCCATCCTTTCTCCTTTTTCAAGTCATCTATAGAACAAAGTTTTCATCAATCTTTAAAGGATTACACCTTGCATAGGAGAGACCATTGGGGAAAAGGGGTGGGGATGTTGCTCTCTATGTCAAGGATCAATTCACTTCCCTGTAGATTGTGTTTTCTAACTAGGAAGGACGTCTTGATGCCCCCCTGGGTCAAAATACGGGGAGAACATGGGGAGGGTGACATACTTGCAGAAGTCTACTATAGACCGCCCCACCAAGAGGAAGAACTAGATCTGGAATTAAATAGGGAACTGGTCAAGACCATGGGCTCCCGATGCATGATTGTCATGGGGGCCTTCAACTTCCCTGACATCTCTTGGGATGAGAGTGTGGCCAAATCTGACAGGTCGCATAGCTGTCTCGCTTGCATTGATGACCTCTACCTAACACAGGAGGTCTGTGGGCCGACTAGGGGAGAGGCATTGCTTGATCTGGTCCTGGCCAAAGGGGAGGACCTGGTGAGCGATGTGAAGATCGAGGGAAAGCCTGGTGACAACAATCATGAATTGGTCACCTTCTTAGTTCACTGAAGAGCAGGCAAACCCCTCAGTAAAACAAAAGTCCTTAACTTTGGGAAGGCTGACTTTTGCAAACTCAGAGAATTTGTCAGTCAGGCAATTAGAGGCCATACCCCCCTAGATAAGGGAGTACACGAGGAATAATCATCTCTCAAAAACATAATCCTTGAAGCACTAGAGGAAAGACATTCCATCCTGCAAGAAATGCAGTCAATGGGCAAGGAAGACCCCTTGGCTGAACAAGGAACTGTTGGACCTCATTAAACTCAAAAGAGAAGCCTACTCCGGTTGGAAAATAGGAAGCATCACACAGAGGACTGCTCAACACTCACCCACACCTGTGGAGAGTGGTCCAGAAAAGCCAAGGCACAAACCGAACTCAGGCTAGCTACAGGAATCAAGGACAACAAAAAGTCCTTCTTCAGATATGTGGGAAGTCAAAAAAAGAACAAAGATAGCATTGAGCCCCTGCGAGATCTAAGGGGGAACTGACATCTGACACCCAAGAAAGTGCCAATCTCCTAAATGACTTTTTCACCCTCCCAATGGGATCACACTGTCAGAAAGGATACAAACCATCCTGGGAGCAGATGACGGGCCCAAAATTTATGTGAATCAGGTGAGGAAACACATTGAGAAACTGGACATTCACAAGTCTGCAGGCCCAGACGGAACGCACCCGCAAGTCTTGAAGGAGCTGGAAGACACTGTTGCATCCCCCTTGGCAGAGATATTTGAAAATTTGTGGTGCTTGGGTGAAGTCCCAGAAGACTGACAAAGAGCTAACATGGTCCCTATCTTCAAGAAAGGGAGGTGGGATGACCCAGGGAATTATAGACCAATCAGTCTGAAGTCTGTCCCTGGAAAAAGCCTGGAAAAAATTGTCAAGGGATCCATCAATACCAGAAAGGAAAGCATCTGAATGCCAGCCAACATGGCTTTGTGACTGGCAGGTCTTGCCTGGCCAACCTCATCTCCTTCTATGACCAGGTAACACCTGCCCTGGACAAGGGAGATGATGTGGATATCATATATCTGGATTTCAAGAAAGCCTTTGACCTAGTTCCCCGTGATGTCCTCATGGTTAAGCTGGGGAACTGTGGCCTTGATCATCTTACAGTCCGATGGCTAGGTAACTGGCTATGGGGTCAGACCCAAAGAGTACTAGTTGACAGGAGCAAATCAACGTGGCAAAACGTGACCAGTGGAGTCCCTCAGGACTTGGTACTTGGGCCGGTACTCTTTAACATCTTCATTAACGATCTGGATTTGGGAGTCAGATGTGAACTGGCAAAGTTTGTGGACGATACCAAATTATGGGGAAGGTGGTCACATTGCAGGACAGGATGGGGATACAGGCCAACTTGGACATTTTCTCAAGGTGGGCCAACCAAAACCTGATGGCCTTCAATGTAGAGAACTGTAAGGTGCTGCACCTTGGTAGGAAGAGTCTTTAACATACTTACAGGCTTGGCAGTGCTACACTTGCTAGCACCACGAGCGAAAGGGACTTGGGGGTCTCAACTGACCACAAGATATGGGGTTGTGCAGACACACCTGCAAATAGGCTGCAGATACAAGCAGACCTAGACAGGCCGGCATGTTGGGCAGAACAGAACCAGATGAAGTTCATAGAGAAATGCAAAGTGTTGCATCTGGGAAGGAAGAACCCCAGCACACCTACAGGCTGGGCATCGTTAACCTGACCAGCACTACAAATAAAAGGGATCTGGGGGTAACAATAGACACCAGCATGAATATGAACCGGCTATGCGACGAAGTAGCTGCTAGGGCCAATAAAACTCTGGCATGCGTCAATTGATGCATCTCCAGTAAACCCAAAGAAATGATTCTTCCACTTTACTCAACATTGGTGCAGCCACAGCTGGAGTATTGCATCCAGTTCTGGGTGCTGCACTTCAACAAGGATGTTCTAAAGCTTGAGAGGGTCCAGAGAAGGGCCACACGCATGATCAGGGACTTGCATGGCAAGCTACATGAGGAGACGCTCAGGGATCTCGGACTCTTCAGCCTAAAGAAAAGAAGGCTGAGAGGGTACCTGATTGCTCCTTACCGCTACATCAGAGACTCAGTGAACAACTGTTCACCAGGGTGCCCTGGGGGAAAACTAGAAACAACGGCCACAAACTCCTGGAAGATAGTTTCAGGCTGAACACTAGGAAAAACTTTACAACTGGGGTGTCCAGACTATGGAACAAGCTGCCCTCAGAGATGGTGCAGTCATTTACCCTAGAGGTCTTCAAGAGAAGACTGGACGATTACCTGGCTGGGGTTGTGTGACCCCAGATGTCTTTCCCGCTCATGCAGGGGGCTGGACCCGATGATCCATCAGGGTCCCTTCCAGCCCTATGATTCTATGATGAATATGAGCCACTAATGTGATGCTGTGGCTGGCAAAGCAAACCAAATTCTGACGTGCATCCATCAAGGCATCTCAAGCAAAAACAAGGAAGTCACCCTCCCAATTTACTCGGCCCTGGTGAGACCACAGCAAGAGTACTGCATCCAGTATTGGGCCCCCCATTTCAGGAGGGATGTAGAAAAGCTTGAGAGAGTCCAGAGGAGAGCCACTCATATGATCCAAGGCCTGGAGGGCAGGCCATACAAGGAGAGGCTGAGGGACTTGGGACTCTTCAGTCTGGAAAAGAGAAGGCTCCGGGGGGACTTGGTGGCAGCCTACAGTTATATAAGAGGGGTACATCAGGACCTGGGAGTACAGCTGTTCACCAGAGCTCACCAAGGGATAACAAGGTCTCACGGCCATAGACTCCAGGAAGGCCAATTTAGACTAGACATAAGAAAAAAGTTCTTTATGGTGCAAGTGTCCAGGATCTGGAACAAACTCCCCCCGGAGGTGGTTCAAGCACCTACTCTGAACTCATTCAAAAAACATGTGGACGTATTTTTTGCTGGGGTCACTTGATCCCAGCTGACTTCCTGCCTATGGTGGTGGGGCTGAACTCAATGATCTCACAGGGTCCCTTCCAGCCCCTAATGTTTATGAAATCTATGAAACCTACCATGAATTCTGCTCTTCCTGTCATCTCACATTTCCCCACACTGTTGGTGTCATTTAAGATTCCCTGCTTTCTTTCTTACTCCAGGATCCCTCAAGTGTTATTAAATCATCCTCTACAGTAGCTCTCAAGTCCAGCCAGGTGCTTTGTCCAGGCTGTAGGAGAGGGAGGGTAGTTGGTGGGGAAGGGAGGACCCAGGAGAGCTAAGTTCTGTTTCCTAATCTCCCTTGACTCTTTCAAGCAGTTCCACAAATTCTCTCCATCACAACATCAGTAAAACAGAGGTGATAATACCATTTCACACTACAACCTTTACCAATTTTTGTAAAGCCCTGGAAACCTATGTATTCAAGGTCCTACAAATATGACCACCTTCTCCCTGCTTTCCAGTATAACCAAAATTCTCCAGCCAAAAGTATTTTCCTCATCTGAATTGCTGCCCCCCTCAAATCTTTTGGCTTCCTTTGTCCTGCATAAAGTTCAAGTTCTTCCTCCATCCCCTTCAGAGCTCTACAGTTCAGCCTACAGCTCAACTAGTTTCCTCCTGTACATCCCCTTCTGTGCAGCCTTCATGTTTGAATGCTCCTTTCTCATCCTACCATTGACTTTTGTTTTCTGTCTTGTCGAACCCTGCATCTGGAACACCCTTCCACCCCCTTCCTCTTAGAACTCACTTCATTCATTTAGCTGTTTAATCACTGATCTCCTCTTCCTTTTGTCTGTACCTGTCTTCAGCCTCAATCTTTATAATGTATCTGTCTGATCTGATCTTTGAGAACTCCTGGCGCTCTGGTGTAGTGCCCAAAGACTGGAAGAAGGCCAATGTGGTGCCGATCTTTGAGAAAGGGAGGAAAGTGGATCTGGCTAACTATAGGCCCATCAGCCTGACTTCTATCCCAGGGAAAGTCTTAAAAAAGTTTATTAAAGAGGCCATCCTTAATGGACTGGCAGATGCCAACATCCTGAGGGATAGCCAGCACGAGTTTGTTGCAGGTAGGTCTGACTTGACCAACCTCATTTCCTTCTACGACCAGGTGACCTATCATCTGGACAAGGGAGAAGAGATTGATGTCATATATCTTGACTTCAAAAAAGCCTTCGATCTGGTATCCCATGATCACCTCTTGGCGAAACTGGCCAATTGTCGCCTTGGGTCCACCATGATCTACTGGCTAGGAAACTGGCTCCGAGGTCAGACCCAGAGGGTTGTAATGGAAGTCAATTGTCATGGTGCCCTGTGACCAGTGGGGTCCCCCAAGGCTCTGTCCTTGGACCCATACTGTTCAACATCTTCATTAATGATGTGGACACTGGAGTC
>NW_017728943.1:71804805-71815768 GCF_001723895.1 Crocodylus porosus | reverse complement strand
TTACTGTCCGAGCCCCCAAGGTCTGGAACAGCCTACCATCAGAGGTGGTTCAAGCACCTACATTGAGCACCTTCAAGAGCAAATTGGATGCTTATCTTGCTGGGATCCTATGACCGCAGCTGACTTGGGGCGGGGGGCTGGACTCGATGATCTTCTGAGGTCCCTTCCAGCCCTAATGTCTATGAAGTCTATGAAATTACGTTAAAGAATGAAAATGGCAAGATGCTCAGCAAAACCTGTGTTCTGCATTTGCTGAACTTGGTGTATGCCTATGGCACTGGGGAAATAAATGGGAATGTTTTGATTCATTTCCTTTGTTTCTATTTTGATGAAAATAGGGTGTGGAGTGTGTAGGGATATTTCTTTGTTTAATTTAAACAGGGTTGGCAGTATCTGTAATCAAAAAACTGCACAGTGGGTTAGGGCATGACAACCAGAAAATGAAATTGACTGATGAGTCATTATAAACAAAATTAAAACTGACTAATCTGTTTTACTGTCCAAGTGGACTGAAGTACAAAAAATAAACAGAATGATGATAATGGTGTTTGTGACTGTGCCCTCAATGAGGATCAGGGCTTCCCTGTTTTAGCAATATGTATGCATATAATTGTGCATGTGTAAAGGACAATCTATGCTTGTCCTTGCCAAGCTAGTTGGAATATTGTGTCTCATAATAAACTGACAAGATCCCTGTGATTAATTATCAGCCCTTTAAAGCCAAAGACAAAGAAAACAAAAAAAAGAGAAAGGATCCAATAACAAAACAGTGAGAAAAGGATTAGGAAAAGGAAGGTAATAAATATAGGGACAACCATGGTCATGATAAAATACACCTAGGGGAGAAACACAGCTTTGCATAGCTATTTAAACATAGGAAGAAGTGGGCAGAGTTGGCTATCATTAAGAAGCGAGTTCCACCTCCTGGCACTCAGCATGGCCAAAGCCCCATCCTCTTTTGATCTGTGATATTGCTGGAATGAACTGTGGGAATAAATTATTTATTGGATGACTTTCGTTCAAATTAATTGTGAAATACTTTTGATTTTTTCAAGCTTGTCTTTTTTCCAGATTATCCAAAACTCGATGTTACAAATATATGCCAGACCCATTCACTTTAACTAGCTCTTTGATGCCATATCTTCTGATATGCAATAGGCAGCCTAAGCTAATATTCCCTCTGGTCTGACTGCAATGATTTTAAATAGGAGGCAAAACCAACGTTTTGTCAGAAGGGGGTGTGTCGCAGTGCACGCGGGTGCCCTGGGCCTAAAAGCAGAAATGGCAGGAGAGACCCCTAGTGGTGAGAAGGGGGAGGCTCAAATACCAGTCACCAGGGCAGCACAGGTACTGGTTGCCAGGGAAACCAAGGGGGTCAGATGACAGGAAGGGGCAGGGCTTGGCCCCTTCTTAAGCCCAAGCATAAGGGCAGGAGAGCAGTTCCCCTCTGGCGGCCAAGGAGGGGGAAGCTCGGCCAGTACGCAGGGAAAGGGGAAGATAGACTGCAGGAGCATCCCCTGGTTGCGGCTGAGTTGAAGTATTTTTCTGGTAGGGACAGAATATGAATTTTTGACCGGGCAGTTTAGTTTGCATTATAGCCCAGGGCTTTGTGTTTTGTGTTTACTATTTAACCAGAGGACCGGGTGAGGCTATTAGGGGTGGAGGAGGCCTCATAGGGACTCCACGGTAGCGTGGGGTTTCCTGGCGCCGGAGAGGGCGCAGCATTGTTTGGGGGGCGCATTGGCCCCAGCCCTGGAGCCCCGGAGCTAGGGGGCAGCAGGGAGCCCCGTAGCTAGGGGGCAGTGAGAAGCCCCAGGGTGAGAGGGGGCAGCGGGGAGCCCCAGAGCGAGAGGGGGCAGAGAGGGGCCCCTGAGCGAGAGAGGGCAGAGAGGGGCCCCAGAAGTAAAGAAGAGGGCCAAGGCATAGGGCAAACCATGTCAAGTACCATCTGCAAGGCTTGGGCTGTGGTGTAGGGGAAGAAAAGGAGCCGCAAGTAGCTCCCCCTGACTTATAAAGTGGGCAGCCTCCCGCTAATTACATCACTCAATCAATTAAGATGGCAGGCAAGTAAGCAGGCAGTTAGCCCAAGACAGGAAGGTGGAGCTCCAGCATGCTAGACCTGTTACCAGCACCCTAGACCTGTTACAGGGTGTTTAGTGGGATGTGCTTATAGTGTACACAAGGTCAGGTGTACTCCAGACACTCTTATGTCACCACACTGTGAGACTTATGTACATGACAAAGCCTACCACTGCTGTCACTACTAGAGGTGCACCCTGGGATACCAAAGATGAATTGCACATCTCCTTTTTTGACAGTGCAAATGCAGACAAAGGACTTAAAGATAGATGCCTGTGCCTGAGACTTTTACTGTGGGTCTTCATATGGGTTACCGATTTGTGCAAGTATTTGCAAGACCTTTTCACTGAAGAAACTTGCAGACAAACCCATTAAAAGCACTAATTTCCATGTGCATAGGACAATAATACAGGATCATGAACACCACAGAAAATTCATGATTTCCATGCACAGATGTCTGAAAATTCTATATACTCGTTGCAGTATTTTAACCCTGTGGTAGAAGTGGCCATGACATTCTTTTGAAATTTTATCTTTTGATTGAGGTGCTATTAGAAAGAAAGAGAAGGGACTTTGTGTTGTGACATCCATTTAATTGATCTGACAGCAAAAATAAAATGAATATAGATGTTCCTGCACAGGTTTCATTCTTCGGACTTCTCTGAGGGGTATGTTTTATGCTTTTGTTCAGCTTGTGCACACAGCCTCTCATCTGCTCAACATGGCCCTTTGTCACACAGCCGTAATTAGTGGGCAAATCCTTGGTTCTTATAAATCAGACATTCAAGTCGATGGACCAATTGACACCAGCTGGCCTGGAACTTCAGCAAGGAGCCTGCAAATTGAACAAGCAGGTGGCAGAATTGTGACAGGGAGATGAAACACCCAAGATAAAAGAGAATTCACAGCAGGAGGGAATCCTCCTTCTCTCTGTCAAACAGTGGTGTTCCAAGGTCCTTCTACTGGGATGTTCAGGGGTTATGGGTGGGTGTTTCCTCCATCTCGTCCAAACCTTATTTTATGCTATTAACGTCAGTTACCCTAGCATAAAAGTCTGCTATACAAGTTGTAACCCAAAAGTCCATGCCTTCCTTACAGGAGGGGTTCGTGTGGGAGAATAACTCATATTTTCAGATAGAATCATAGAAAATTAGGGTCCCTGGTACAACCCCCTGCTCAAAGCAGGACCATCCCCAACTAGAAGATCCCAGCCAGGGCTTTGTGAAGCTGGGCCTTAAAAACTTCCAAGGATGGAGCTTCCACCACCTCTCTGGGTAACCTGTTCCAGTGCTTTACTGCCCTCCTAGTGAGAAGATTCTTCCCAATATCCAACCTAAACCTCTCTTGCTGTAACTTAAAGCCATTGCTCCTTGTTCTGACATCTGCCACCACTGAGAACAGTCTAGCTCCATCCTCTTTGGAACCACCCTTCAGGTAGTTAAAGGCTGCTATCAAATCTCCTCTCAGTCTTCTCTTCTGAAGACTAAATAAACCCAGTTCCCTCAGCCTCACCTCCTAAGTTATGCACCCCAGATGATTTACTTTTAGTAGTTCCCTCCAACTGTCTTCTTCCATCCCAGGTGCATGCATCTGCATACATGTGTGTATACACACACTAGTTAGAGGAAGAAAAACGGGTAGACAGGAGGACAAGATTTCAGTGTATTGGCTCAGGGAATGGTTAGGAGCCAGATCTACTCCCACGCTGGCTGGCACATGGCAGCTCTAAGAGAACATAGTCTGCCAGCTAAAGGGCATGGCCAGCCCCTCATCCCATCTGCCATCTGCAGCACATACTGGCTAGAAACACACACTGCTAAATACAGCAGGATTTACTGATCAGAGGACACTGTGATGAGTCTTACAGCTAGCTCTTCTGGCTCTGCCACTCTCAGGGCTGGTCGGGGATGGATTTGGCCCTAGGGCCATCCTTACTTCGGGATTACAAGTAAACCTCATTGACTTCAAAGCAGCTATTTGCACCTTGTTAAAGCACCGGCTACAGAGCTGGAAATAAAAGCCAGATTCTCTAACTTCTGGTCCTGAGATAATACTGCAACAGTACTTTGGTCCTCTCTGTTCTCCCACATATTCTGTATCTGTTCCTTTTATAGCCCTGTATTTGTGACACCACCAGTATTTCTATGGCCTGCCTTGCACTATCATAAAGATGGAGTTATGACAGCTGCAGCTGAGGTACATTACAGTGGTCCCTTGAAAGCCTCAAACTGTTGTGTCAGAGTATCACAAATAATCCAATTAGTGTGCAACTGAAAAGACCACACATGCTGACATACCAGGGTAAAATGAGATGACTTAATGGGCCTCCTGTTGTATGGGACACAAGTGTTATATTTCATCAAAGCAAAGTTTTAATTCCCCATGCATTTTTGTAACATTCCAATATGAATGCGAATAAAAAAACTCTTAAGAATTTGCAGCCATTCCCCCAAAATTACAGTTCTGTGAGGCTGCATGAAATTAACTGAAAACAAATTCATCATATGCAAAAGAGAAAGTGACTAACCTATTTTCACTGCCACAAATAGATCAAGGGTAAACATAAACAGCATAAGAAATAGCAGGGAATTCGGATGCCTAAAATTCTGATCGTATATGCTAAGATGATTTTCTGAACATACCTCAGAATTTTTTAATGCTAATTTTAACTCAACAGAGTTTCTTTCAGGAAAGAGTGGTTTTAAGATGATGACAGACTGTCCCTGCATTTATTGGTCTGCGTCATTGCCCAGACACTATATAGATGTTACTTCTGTGTGCCAGGAACTAATGAACAAATCAACCTCGCTGGTTTTCAAGAGGTAGAACTCTTAGCTTTATTTATTGCTCCCTACTTTCTCATCTGCTCTGGCAGCTTCCATTCCCTTGATTTTAACTGCACCAAAGAGTCTGCACACAAATGACAACTTCCTGCGAATATATGGAGAAAGGATTGATAGCTCAAAGTCAAGGACTTTCACTGGGCACATCTACAAGTGCACCTTAATGCACAGTAGCCTATTCCACTGCACATTAAAGCAGTGTGTAAAAAAAAAAAGCTAATATGCTAATGTGTGGTAGAATAGGCTACTATACGTTAAGCATCACCTAAAAAGTGTGCACTTGCACTTGTGCTACTGTGCATTAGCACAACTTAATATGCATTTATTTAGTACTTCATATTGGAGGTACTAATTTCAATGTGTATTAGTAAAAGTGCATTAATGCACATGTAGATCCACCGTTACCTAAAGGAAGTGCAAACATGCCTTCTACCCAACCAGGTGAAATATGCAACAATCTCCTATCAGTGAAGTATCATTTTAGCCTGTCCTGGCTCTGATCCTTTATCACTGCAGTCAACAGGAGTTTTGCTGTTGACTTTATTGGAAGCAGGATCAGACTCGGGATTTGTAAATGTTCCAGTATGGCCAATAGTACATGTATTTTGCAGCCAATTAGAAGCACAAATTCTGTTTTAAGTCAAGCAAATCTGTTCTGACATGAACAAGAAAAGAATATGATATATAATGCTGTCAGGTTCAAGTGCAGGGAAATGGTTTAAATCTGAGCAACTCACACCTCCGTGAGCAGCATAAGGTGCCTGTTCAGTAAGTGTATGTAAACACTGTAGAATCCCTCCTGACATATCAAGACGAACTCATGATAAAATTTGGTCATTATAGAGTAAAATGCATAATCCCCTTTAAAAAATTAATCAATGACAGATGGATGTTGTTGTTACTAATTAGTTCTATTATTGTAATACCTCCCAGCCCCAACCTATGCTATGCCCCAAAGTACCAAGCACTGTGAAAATACATAGAGTCAATCCCTCCCTGGAGACTTTGTAATCTAAACAGACAAAAGAAAGGACAGAAGGGAAAAGAGGCATAGCACATTCAAGTGACTTCCCCAAGGTCACACAGCTGGCCACTAGCAGAGTCTGAAAATTGACCCTTCAGCTCTTGACTTAAAAATAAAGATAAGTAGGGTTGGAGTATCATTGCCGAAAATGTCTAAGAAACAGACGAGAGGCAAGAATTTTTAGTGATGTCTTACCTAACCAACTGTTTAGTTGGGAAAGCTGCTGGACATGCTTTTAGGCATTAAATGCCCTTCAACGGGTTCCTTATGAGGACCTAATAAAGACCTAATCAGGTCCCTAATAAAAATAACTGAGATGAAGGTTTTTAAAAATATTTAATATATTAATGCAATTAGTGAAAGTTTCAGTGGCACAGAGAGTGCAGGTTTTGAGTTCCTAATAACTTCTACTCCTGTTGTGGTCTCATGTCATATCAGGATTTTCACACGAGAAGCCTGGACCAGATCATAAGAATCACAAGACCAAGATGATATTGACACTCTGATGACACTCAGATAACAAAACTGTATAGCGGGAGAGAAGAGTTGTAATATATGACACAGCTTTGGTTGTAAAAGGCTTAGTCCTATATGTGATTAAAGAGGAGACTGTGTCAAGATCACAAATGCAGAGCCAGCATCTCAAATAGTAGCCCATTATAGTGCATGAAAGTGAAGCAGAAACATGTGACTCATTACTGGAAACACAGTGTGAATACATGAGGCATGATTTGAGGGGTAAAGAGTATAGCTGGTCCTAGTTTTGATGAGTGCCCATAGAAGAGACAAGATGATAGCACAACAGTAGATGTGAATGAACCCCTGAGGAGGAAGGGAGAACAAATGTTGCACAGTACAAAGAAATAAACTCAGGCATTATCCTAGCATGAGATGATGGATCTATCTTGCACTAGAACAGATTTGGTTGGGTACCTGCTGCTTTCTCTGGGGTATAAGGGGTATTACCAGGATTTGGCTGGAACTGTGTCAAAAGCTACATTCAGCTTGGCTTGCTGAGTGCCTTGTTATTCCCTGGGCAAAAGCTCTGTGAAACATGTAGGATGTTACCAGCTTCATCAGAGGACTGGCTCACTTACTTACAGAGTAAGTGTTGCGCTTCACACACCCAACTAAAAGCTAAAATCTGCCCTGATATGCAAGTGTATGATTTTGTCAGTGGGAACCCCATTTGTGACTGCTGCAGCAGAAAATAAACACAGGAAGTGGTCCAGTCACCATATTAATGAGAGAAGGAATCTGAAAAATCTAGGGATCTTAGGAAAGAAAAAGACTGGGCTGGCCCAACTGACTGATGCTAGTATAATATGCTCAACTGTAGTCTCCACACCCCAGGCTGGCAAGGACTGGGAGTTCTGTAACAGCAACATATTTAGCCCTCAGAAAGGAGGGACTGCCTACTGTCAACCTTCAGGGACCTTGTCTGGCTGAAGCAAGAAAGGGCACTGATCACCTTTAAAAGGGACTCTCTGATGCTTTTGGTAGTTGGGAACTGTGCTGGGCTGGCAACAGATGCAAAGAATGAGAGATGCTGTTAGTCCCATCTACCCGCTTCCAGTGACCCATGAAAAATGCTGAGGGAATTTCTGGATGATCCTAGAAAAGCTTGTAGTAGTTCCCCAACATTAATGGATAAATAATATATTCAACTGAGATGCTTTTTTTTTGCTAATTTTTCCTTATACTTCTATTATTGCTTTTCTTTTATGTGAAAGATATATTCAATAAGATAGGAGAAAAGCAATGGCTTTCAATTTGTTTTCTGGGGGAAAATAGGAAACTAAATTAAAATGGATAGTAGTAAAGAGCCATTAAGGTACTCAAATGGAGTGTTCCTATATGGTCCATTAATCTATGTTCTTCAAGAGGCTGAGTGCAAACAACTTGAATACATTATACCTGAAGGGTGTGATACTGGACCATGCAAACAGGATCCTGGTGTTGCTAATTTCACAGTAAAAGGATTATTTTTTTAAAATAATTATCACCATTTTTGCAATCAATCTGTTATTTTTCAACAGCACACACATTGTGATATTAGTATATCAACACATTGTGATATTACTATATCATATGTTACATCTGGTGTACTTAGAAGTCTACATTTAATATGAGAAATTAAAAATATTTTATATATCATAAAGAAGCCACAGAAACCTAGCAAACATGTGACTGAATACTATCTCTTTAAGAGGAGGGCAAGTAGGGAAATCAGGCTTTGTACAACAGTGGGTGTGTCTACATGAGATGCTAAATACACAGTAGACCAGGGTGGGCAAAATGTGGCCCATGGGCTGGATGTGGCCTGCTAGGTCATTCTATCTGGCCTGCGGGGCCTCTACAAAAATTTAGAAAATTAATATTTATCTGCCCCAGGCTGCCTGTCATGCGGCTCTTGATAGCTTGCCAAAACTCAGGAAGCAGCCCTCCACCCAAAATAATTGCCTGCCCCTGCAGTAGACTAATTCTATTGTGCATTAATGTGTCATGGAAAAAGGCATGCTAATGCGCAGCAGAATTAGCGTACTGTGCATTAGTGTCACGAACAAGGCATATGCTGACACTACTGCGCAGTAGTGCCAGTTACTGCACATTGAGTTAGTGCTAAACTTAATGAACAGTAACTACCGCGTGTTAATGCATGTGTAGATGTGCCTAGCAGTTTCCAAAAAGACAGATCTAGTGAGGAAAGATCAGCAGGAACTGTAATAAGGAACATACAGGCTGATTTAGGAGATTTGAGGAATGGGTTGTTCCTGATTTTTTTTAAATTCTTTCTTTGTTTTCTGCTAAGAAACCAAGATTTAGCCTTGCACTTCATGAGTCCTTGAGATTCTTAAACTCTACAATCCATATGGCCTTGCATTTTAGCAGGTGAAGACACCTATTTTTAAAAAGTAGTAACTGAGGAATGCCAATATTTTTAAGCATTGACATAACTTTGGGATGTCCTCTTTACGTTTTCGAGTCTGATTTTCAGAGGTGTTGAACACTCAGTTTTCATGGATATCAGTTGTTTCAGATGGAATAAAGTTTCTCAAGTCAGGCACCACAAACTTTGGCTAACAAAACCAGCGGACACTTCTGAAAATGCGCCCTTAATGGCTTGGACCATGCTCACTCTGAACTGGTGTGAGAAACAGGCTGTCAGAATAAAGGAATCCTAAAATCCAGTCCCCTTCCTGTGCCTCTAGACTGTACACCAGTGGTTCTCAACCTTTTTTAACTGAAGGCACCCCTCCTCTGACTCAAGGCACCTCTCAGATAATGGCAGCTCATAATTTGTAACCCATTTTTTGAATACAGAAACATTACAGAGCAATTTTTCTATTGCAAAGAACTCTGAGAGACCAGAATAGGACAGAAAGTTTTTAATGCTGTGAATTTATATTTGAAATGTCTGCGTCTATCTTGAGAAACACATTTGCACACCTAACAATGCTAATATTGTGTGATGCCTCAAAACACCCTTAAAAAGAACTTAGGGCACCACAGGGTGCCATGACACCCTAATTGATGATCACTGCTGTACACCATCCAAAGAATGAAGGAGACTTTGAAATCCCGTGTGATGCCTCAAAACACCCTTAAAAAGAACTTAGGGCACCACAGGGTGCCATGACACCCTAATTGATGATCACTGCTGTACACCATCCAAAGAATGAAGGAGACTTTGAAATCCCTATCTGATGTGAAAAATAAAGGGTCCAAAGGGTGGAAACAAATTATTATTAATAATAATAATGAATCAGAACTCCTAGACTTCGTGCTGAAAGCTGCAAGTGGGAGAGGAACAGTAGAAAAAATCCTGGTCATATCCATCCTCTCTGCCACTGTGTGACACAGGATGCTGGGACGATGGACCTATGGTGTGACTCAGTAGATGCAGTTCTTATGTTCTTATAAAAATGAAACAAATTGCTTGCTAGACTACTGAGTCTGTCTTGCCACAACTTCTTACAGATGGTACCTTGGAGCAAAAACAGAATAGGGCACAGACAGGTAGTTGCTATTTCAGTCTCACCATGGTTTTCTGGGCTCCTGTAAAAATTAATGTTGTGGCATTTCCATCACTACTTTTAAAACCAAGTGAAGTACAGAGGTAATCCAGTTCATGCTATCTCATTCCTGTTTTAACAGATGAGCAGAAAATACCCTTTGATTCCAGTAGGTGGAAAATACTGATGTGACTGAAGTGACATCCTTCTTCCTTTGTGCACAGAGAGGGCGAGAAGTGACAAAGGCAGTTGATGATAGCTGGTTCTGAGTGACTTCTAAAAATGCCTTTCTTTTTAGTACAACTCCCACCCCCGTCCCCAGCAGTTCATTTTGTAACACAGAGGGGACAGGGAAGCCACAGAGTGAGCAACTGGGTCTCACAGTAGACAGACACACAAATCACAGGAACAAGGCAATGAGAGGCTGAAAGCCCAATTCAGTGGAGTCAAGCTAGCCCTATTAGTCTACCTTCTAACAGTGTGTGTGTGTGTACATACACACACCTCACTGAAGTCTGTGCTGTGTGTGTATACATGTATGCGCACACGTACACACACCATACAACTCACCAAATCTCATGCTGTGTGTATATATACACATACAGACATGTACACACGCACATACAACTTGCCAAAGCTGGTGCTCTGTGTGTGTATATATACACATACATACGCATGTATACACAGACACACACACATTTACATACAATGTGCCAAGGCTTGTGCTGGATATGCGAGTGTGCATATACACATACACACCCACACACGAACACACAGAAGGATATACACACACAGCTTGCCAAAGCTTGTATTTGTACGTGCACACACACACACAGAAGCGACTCACCAAAGCAAATGCTGTGTGTGTCCACACACACACACACACACACACACACACACTCAGCACAAGCTCCGGGAGCTGAAGCTCACTTCCCCAGGGGCGGATGAAGGGGCCGGGGGCAGAGGCTGCCCGGCCAGGAGCCGCTGGGAGAAGCGGCGCC
>NW_017728943.1:71799884-71804229 GCF_001723895.1 Crocodylus porosus | reverse complement strand
GCCCAGTCCTACGCATAGCCCCTGGGCCACTGACACACACACAAAGGCGCCCCTCCCCCATTCACCCACCCAGACACACACATACAGGCACAAACACACACATGCCCAGCCACACACCCACCCAGACACATACACATAGACACACACACCCATTCAGACACACGCTCACTCAACCACCTGACACACATACACACCAAGCCACACTCACCCACCCACACAGATACACACACACACACACATTTGCCCTCTCTCACTCCCACCCACACATGACCTCACATCTCCATTCTTCTCCTAGGTGGGAAACAAATTGGCCAGATTTAAATGTGTGAGCTACAGCAGAAAGGGAGTCTCTTACCCCAAAATAGTTACCTGCAGAAGAATTATAGCAGTATAAGGCTATACTCACACCACTAAATACAGTATTTCCATGTAGGCAAGCGCCTAGAGCGGTGGTTCTCAGCCAGGATGCCACAGCACCCTGGGGTTCCCCAAGAGCCTTTCAAGGGTGCCACAGGGTGCCACGCCATGTCAGCACTGGTAGGTGCGCAAACATGACTCAGTAGATAAACCCAGACATTTCAAATAGCAGTCCAGAGTGCTAGAAACCTTGTGCCCTGTTGTGGTCTTTCAGAGTGCTTTGCAACAATTGCTCTATTAGTTTTCTCTTGTCAAAAAATCAAGTGAAATAAGAGCTGGCATTTTCTGTGGGGTGCTTTGAATGTAACAAGAGGTGCCTCCAGTCTAAGGACTTAAGGGTTACAAGGTTAAGAACCACTGGCCTACACCCATGCCCAGCTAAGCCCTTTTCTAAACATGGTTGTCCTTGATATACTCAGAGCTGGCCTTAGGGGTGGGCAACTTGGGCAGTGCCCAGAGCACTGTGGTCAGGGCAGTGCCACACACACACATGCACGCACACAAACATGTGAGCAGCCTGCACTCACAGCTGTGCTCTCCCACTGCCTCACCCTGCTGGTCCCAGCCCCTGGCAGGAGGAGCCTAGCCCAGCCTGCTCCTCACCACCAGCTGCCAGGCACTGTGGGCTGCAGCAGCAGTGCCTGCTTGTCCACCTGCCTGGCGCACCATGCTGCTCCGCCTCCCCGCTGGACTGTGCCCCATGTCCCTGCAGCAGTGTGGACAAAATACAAGTTTACCCAGCACACCATTTTCTCTAAGTCCAGCTCTGGGTATACTAGGTACAACATGTTGTTTAAACTCACATTAAAACGTATAAGTTGGACCTGGTCAACCATGATGGGGCTGTAATGGGAATATTACCTAACCTACATTAAAACATAACAATATTGCCTGGTCTATCCATGGCCACAATCATTTTTGCATTCTCTCAGACCCATTCACATTAGTCTCCCCTGCATCTAGCTATACACAAAATCCTCCACATATTGACCCATGTTGTACATTATTGATTTCTCTGTCACAGATGTACACATCTGTCTTGATTCTGCTTTTAGTTAAAACAGTCTAAAGCAAAAGCAATTTCAGTGAAATCATTAAAGCCACATTTGTGTAAAACAGCTGTTGGTGGGAAAAGAAGGCCAATTGTTTTACACATGCAGCCCTGTGCACCCACTCCTTATCACACATGTACACTTGACTGTCTCTCAAACACTGATATGTCTGGAAAATGAAAAGGGAAAAGCAACAGAGCAAGGCATTAAAGTATTTTGAAATCTGCTGCAATATAAGAAAATAGTGAAAACTGGTGACCTCTCACATTCTAAAAAAAAGTTATTCTTCGGCCATTAGAGGTGCAAAACATCCCCGCACATTCATTGTCTGCAAAACATCTGTGTAAGGGGAAAAGTGTTGCCTTGAAAATGCAAAGAAAATATCAAAAATGTATCATTAAAAGTTAATTTGGGTTTGGAACAGAAAGAATATACACCAATACATATATAATTCCTATCAGTACCACATGATATACTTTTCTTTTGTATGACTGATAATGATCATTCAGTATTCAGTTTGATGGATGAAGTAGTAATAGAACATGAAGCTATCTGTTGTTAGAAAAGATGACACTGCTGGTCATTGCAGATGCTGTTGAGTGAAGAGATCAGGGAACATATTAGAGGTATTAATCACAATACAAAGTGAAAGCGTCACCCACATTTTTTATTTCTCTGGCAGTGAGCAATAGAGTGAGCCTATGCCCTGCTGTACAATTCAAAGCTGTATTTTTATTAAAGGATTCCTACTAAGAATTAAACAAAGACAGCAAAGCTTAAATGTTTTATACAGGTTGCTGGAACCCCACCTGATGCAAATATACAGTGAGATCATTTCCATAGAAATTAGTACAAGCAGACCATTAGGTAACCTGATCTAATTGTGCAGGTGCAGATTTGTTCCCTACAGTGTATTTTCTAGTAACTATATTTATTTAATTTTTCATCCACATGGACACTGGGCAGTCACTACATAGATATCCCATTTAAATGTTGCTGTTTTTAAACCGGGAGTATTTACTCTCTTAACTGGGCACATTTATTAGCCTCATAGATTTCCCTCATTTTTATTTGATTAAATAATTAAGAGGGATATTTTGCTGCGGCACAGTAACTAATACTCATTTGGCATTAAGAATTTTAATGGTGACATCATTTATACCATGACAGTTCTTGACACCCCATTAGAATTTGCAGGTGAAAATTGGTCAATCTCTATGGGTAACAAGATCACATTTAGCCTGTAGGAATCTTGTCTCACTAAATTTCATACAAGTCTGAGTGCACTGATGAAACACTATCAATAATTAATAATGATGATATAATTTTCTACATTCTGAAACAGGTAATAGAGCTGGTAAGAGTTCTGGTCATTATGTGAGTGTGAATCTTTATGAATAGGCAAACAGTAAGACATTGTGTTGCATGAAAGGTATTAGCCAAAATATTTTTAAAAAAGGACAAAGACCAATTTAAAACAATGTTTTATTAATAATATTTAATAACAGTTTGTACTTTTACAGAACATTTCCCTAGAGGGTATCAAAGTGCTTTATGCACTTGAATTAATTCAAGCTCATTATGCCTTTTTGATTGTGGTAAGAAGTATGTGGAGAATATTTTATCTGCTACTAAAACGCAGCCAGTTCTAGAGTGGGATGCACCATTTAGTAGCTCACAGCAGCAATACAAAGCAGATTATTTATTTATATAGCACCAGTGTGGTACATGCTTTACAGATGTCTAGAATAAAAGCTCTTTGGAAGAACTTTCCACAGGGAAGAATAGGGTATTCAGCAACATGACTGAAGCAGGAATGTAAGCAAGAAAAGTACTGTTACCACAACTGAAAGTTGGCCCTGATATTGAGATTGGTAAACCTACTCTTATAAAAAGTGGGATTTTCAATTACTACACGTTTTACTACATTTGTTCACATGTATATTAAAACAAATCTCACTTCAGCTTCTCAGTGTAGAAACAGTATGTCACTCAGGTTTATATATACACTAAGGACTGTGTCCAAAAATAGCATTGTGTAATTAACTGGATTTAGGTGGATTTTAGGTGTCTAAATTCAAAATTACAATAAGAAAAAAAGGCCCTGCTCAGTGGGTGCCTAACGCCAGAGGTGTCTAAAATTGGTAGCTGCCTTCCTATTTTTCACTGGAAAATTACCTAGGGGCCTAGGACTGTCCCCGTTCTCTGTAGCTTAGTGCCAATCCCCCACCTAAGTGTGACTGGAGTCCAGGATCTATAAGGAATGACATGTAAGTCCCGTTAGAAGCTTGAACTGATAGGCATGTTCAAAGCCTAGCCAACATACACTGACAGGACCAATACCCCCATGAAATGGAGCTGTAGTGCTTTCCAGCTGCAACAACATGGTGGTCTCTTGAGATCTGTGTTCTTGGTCTCCCCCTTAGCCTGAAGGGATTCTAACCTGCACCTTCCAGGAGACTCCTCTAAACATTAGGCTGTTCTGAATGTGGGCTGTCTGGTAAAGCTGAGACACTGTGCAGAAAGGAATGAGCACAAGCAAGAGGGAGTGTACCCTGTGGCTTAGTGATTAGGACTGTGATCAAAAACCTTTAAGAAGCCGCGGGCCAGAACAACCCAGCTCCCATATGATGTGGGCTGGATGGCTTTGATGGCACATCAATGAGTGACAGGGATTTCCCTGCACCACTGCTGAGGCAGAAGCAGACAGCTGGGAGCTGCATCCACGCCATGGCCATTTCTCCCAGCCACCCCTGCCCCCTGGCTGTATGTGGGTTCAGCTTCCAGCTGGTGGGGGGCTGCTTGGGTGTTTCATAGTTTCATAGTTTCTAGAGTTGGAAGGGACCTGAGTAGATCATCTAGTCCGACCCCCTGCC
>NW_017728943.1:71796640-71799784 GCF_001723895.1 Crocodylus porosus | reverse complement strand
TAAAGCCGTGCCAGGGGACTTACAATGACCTCAGCCAATTCCTTTAGTACTCTAGGGTGGAGATCATCTGGACCAGCTGACTTGAATACATCCAGTCCCTCCAGAAGCTCCCTAACTAGTTCCTCACTAACCCTTGGCCTAGATGAGCCTCCCCTGGGGCCTAAGGGGGGGTCCAAAGGGGGGGGTGGCTGTTCCAGTCCCTGCTTAGGATGTAGGGTGTAGGGAGCTTCTAGCTGTGCTCATACAGTATCTGGGAGGGAGAGAGTGAAGCAAAACAGAGACAGTGTGGATGCAGTTTGCAGCCCTGGTGCTGTGCCACATCACTGGAAGTTGACCCTCACACAGCCAGGGAAGTGGTGAGGAGAGGGAGCAGGGGGAAGGGGCTGGGAGAAGCAGCAGCAATGTGTGTGTAGGCAAAGCCCTCCAGCTCTGTGGGCCAGTTTCAGTGGCTCAGGTGGGCTGGGTTCAGCCCATGGGCTGTTTGTTGCCAACCCCTGGTGTGGTAGGGCACTGTTTGTGCCTGCCACTTTAAGGGCCAGAAGACAGCACCCAGCAGCTGCCTGATTGGGGCAGACATTTTGGATCCAGGGCTGCCCATATAAACAGGTCATTCTGCTGTGGGGAACCCAGGCAACAACATTGCCTGGCTGCAGGTATCATCTGGAGGTAAGGGCAGGAGCTGTAGGGAATGGTCAGAAGGCTCTTGGTCCTGGGCATGACCTAAAACTGTACCCTGTTGGGAGTGGGTGGCCTGGTGGGGCTCTCAGTGGCACAGGAGTCCCCAGGAAATGCCAGGCCAGTTACCACCCCAGTGAAAGGTGGGTTGGGGCACCTTAACCACTAACCCCCACAATTGGGTGGGTTACCCACTTCATAGGGTCTAGAAGGTGGACCCCAGAGAGAGAGAGTGGGGCCATAGACTCTTAACCTGTCTTGACATCCCACAACTGGTCCAAGCTGGGGCCAGGACCAAAAGGGTCCAAGGGCCAGGGGCCCACTGCAAGGGATGCCCAAGAGCTGCGTGCCTGGGGTTCTGACTGGCCTGAAGGTGAGGCCAGGGCTAGTAGAGCCAAAGGTCCCTGGGGGACCACACCTGTAAGGGGGAAGCAGCTCAGGGAGCTATACAGCCAGAAATGAAGGCAGAATAGGCTGCCTGAAGGGAGGGATCTAAGTGGGGTCCAACTAGTAGGATTCTGGGGCCCAGTGTGGGGCTGGTGATATGGATAACATCTGGATGCCTTCTGCAAGGCTTGAGCTGTGGTGCAGGGGAGAAACGGAGCCACAGATAGTGCCCTCTGGCATCAGGGCAAGAAATGGGCAGCCTCCTGCTTAATCAACATCAATTAATCAATTAACAACAAGGCATGGCGGGTGAGGTGAGTGGTTAGCCCAGAAACAGGTGGGCAGGCCACAGTGAGATCTGCCCGGAGCAGGCCCCCCTGTTACACCTGGATTCAGACATTTCCTTTTGGAAGGAGGGGAGTCCTGAGGTTCTGTCTGCTTTCAGCATTGTTTCTGTAGCTTTGTTCCAGCCCATGAACATTTCATCTAAAAGGAATAAGTCCTGCGCATCAGTGGTCAGATACCTGGATTCCTTGTTCATCTTGACAGTTGTGGATACAGTAGTGTCTCTGTCTGTCTCATATAAGCAAGGACTGTGAATCAAAATCCTATTTCTAACATAGCCTGGTCTTAGTCCATTAAATGATTTGAAGTTTAAAAATTAAGTGAGATGTGCAGGGAGCCAGTGGAGGAAGGACATAGAGCATTTTTGATCTCTTGTGTGGTGAATCCCACTCCAGAGGCATACTGCTGCTGCCTGAGGTACCAGCTTGAACATTTGGTTGACTTTGATCCAATTGATTCCCAGTAATCAAAGCTTCTCAGCATGGAAACAGCAATCTGATACAGAAAGGGCTAAGTCTCAAAATGGACTCATATATCTAAAATGGGACTCGGGTGTACTCTAGGTACAAAGGACTTGGGCACTTATTTAGCAACCCTCCATCAAAAAGTGAAGCTCTAGTCTCTTAACTACCTGGAAACAGGATAAATTGTTCTCTGTTGTGGTCCTCACCTGGTTTTCAGGAAACAATCATGTGTTTATAGATTGCTGTATGTGCTACTTGGACACCTAGCAGAGGAGAGGGCTCTTTCTTCTGAAAATCAGGAAGCCAGAGAGAGGACCTGAATCCTGTGCATTTTGCTGTATGGGTATTTTACTTAGAAAAAGGTGCTTTTAGCCCAAAGTAGACTTAAAAAAAGCTAGTAGGTGAAAAGTAAGAGTTTCCCTCCCTGTCTCTAGCCAATGTTTTCCTATTCCCATCCTGTGTGTTTATCAATAAAAACTCTCTTTAAAGAACGGACTATTCTTGCTCAAATATTTATGGATTCAGTACCACTACTTAAAGCCTAATATTAAGTCTGGTAACAGATTTTGGCATGTAGAGGCTGTCTTCAGGAGCCAGCAAAGATAGATGTATTTCAGGGCCTGAACACAACATACATTTACCCTGGTGTAATATATATTGGTTTTGTATACTAGATTAAATGACACCAGACAATGATCTAGTCCAGGTGCCTGTAGAAGGTTTTAAATAGTGCCTCACCACTAGGTGGTGGGGGAACGGGTCATAGCTCATTTGCCAGGCTAGTCTCTGGATAACTTTGTACACAAACCATTACTTATAGATATAATTTACACTGGTGTATTTTTGTCTGATCTTTCCTGGGGTTATTCTATACCAGATTCAAATATTTACATTTGTATAAAGCAGTAATATTCAACCTGTAGCCTGCAGGCCAAGTCCAGCCTGCAGGGCCATGTCATTAAGCCAGTGAAACTTATGTGGCTGTGAGGGAGCGGGGGCTAGGGGCCGCCGTGACCACCCTAGCGCCCCCTACCGTCACGTTCGGGTGACGTAGCACCCTCAGAATCTCGCCCACCACGACTTTGATGACATATATATTGTGGAGGCTGCCTGTTCCCTAATGGACGGTATGGTGTTCCTGTCCCTATTCCAGACTGGGGTATCTATGTGTGTCACGCCTTAAGGGCTATGCGTGCCTCCAAACCTCCCCCTCAGCACGCCCCAAGCCTCGCAGCTGTTCTGGGGACGTTTGGATGGTCCCTCGCCCCTCGGG
>NW_017728943.1:71788235-71796629 GCF_001723895.1 Crocodylus porosus | reverse complement strand
CCTGGCCCTGCCCTCTTCCGGCCATGTGACCCACCTGGTTGCCCTGGCAGCCAGGCACCTGAGCTGCCTGGGTGATTGACAGCTCTGCCAATCACCCTCACACTCACGGGGCACCTATGTGACTCCGTGACAGTGGCTCTGGAAACTGAGGCAATCCTGCCACCACTGCCTTGTTGCCAAATTGCCGGACCGGTATGGAGCTCCAAGGGCCAGAGGCGGGGCCTGACGTGCATGGGGATTGCATGGGGTCACTCTGTGGCCGAACTGCACCCATGAACCAACCCCACACACTGGCCCCAGGCTGAATCTGGCCTACAGATCAACCTCTCCCAAGGCATCTAGCCTGCAGACCAACCACATGCCCCTCAACCAGCCTGCAGGGATAGAAAGTCGAGCACCACTGGTCTAGGGCTATATGTTGTGTATCTGCACCTTGTTTGCCCTGGTGTAAGGGCTAATTATACTCTATTTCACCTTATGTACACTATCCACTGGGTGTATTTCACTCTGTCATCCCACAATTGTTCAGTGGGGGTGGATTTGCAAATGTGGTCAGCTCTGTTCTGAGACAGCATGATACTAGTACCCATGCACTGGAGTTCAGTACAAGCCAGAGCATTTGGCTAATTGCTTGCATTTCAAACTCTCTAATCCTGGCCTGATTAAACCCTTTGTAAGGACCAAGTCCAATTCAGGATTATTTCCTCTCCTGCCCAAATCTACTTGTACAACATGCTTTGGTTTTGGTCTATTTCTAGTTCAAACATTCCTCTGACTTAGCCAAGAATCATATACAGAAAGAGACTTGCTGTCAGTCGATGCCAGTCTAAATGACTGATTTAGTAGTGTGTTTAGCATGATCTCTAAGTGATCCACTCTAGAATTTATCTGTCACTATTACAGATCAACAAAGATATTAGCTAAGGAAACCTGCATTAGTGTCATGGAGTAGAATTGCTCAAAATAAAAGGGAACAACCTGACCTGGTACCTGTTTTCACCTTGCTTGTCTACCATGCTTGCCATACATCATGTTTTCTGTCTGAACCATCCTTCATAGGTACTTGTTTTGTTGCTGAATTAACCACCTGGTTCTTTACTCTTTCCCCCGCTCTTTCACCCCAATACCCTTTCTAACAGCTTTTCCTTAGAGATAAGTCTGAGTAAAAAAAAACAAATCCCCTCAAATGCATAGACAAGGGGAACAAAAAGGTATTTCTGGTTCAGTGACCCCATTTGGACCCAACTCTACTCAACATTCAGAAGACCATTTCCAACAACCCACATTTTTTCTCATTCCCCAAATACTACTGTAGTAAAAACAGTATCTGACTCTTTTCATGAGCTCATAGGAAATATTCCCAGGACTAAGAATTTTCTTGTTACACATGAGCTGCCAGTGCCATCCATACCACTTGCTTCTGTTAAGGACATGGGTCATTTTCCTTGTCACTTGCTTATTTTCTAGAGATCTTGAACATCTTCACCACTCATTATCACTTTTGTCATTTGATACTTTCATAAGATTGGAGTGAAATGGGGATTCTCCTTCACCCTTTTGAACAGAATGTTTCACCTTGTTCCTTGCAAAGTATTTGCACCCTCTTATCTTTAATTGACAGCACTGTTCAGTGAAGCATTCCTCTTTAAAGCACTTAACATCCATTTTGTCCCTCAGATCAGAGGGCATATTTCTGTGTTCTCCTTTCACACTATTTCGCTTAAGCAATCTTCCTTTCTCCACCAAAGCAAGCAGGAACCACTTTGAGATCCAAGCCTTCCTCCCAAACATTTGTTTGCCTAGAAGTATGAACAGGACTAGGGCCTAGCTGATTCAATTTTTTATTTTAATTTTTACCTATCTATCTTTATTTTTTAGTTACACCATAGGCTGACTGATATATATGCATATATAGCTGATTCATGTTTTTTGTGCTTGGATCTTTATTTTCTACTTAAAGAGTGAGATCTCTGTCAGCCTATGGTGTAAATATATAAGTTGCTGGGATTGCTCAATACTGTCCGTTTCCTCTCCTACTTCCTGCCACGACTTTGATCTTATGTGGGGAGGAAGGAGATTGGTATAGTGTTACTGTCGGTATTCACGGAATAACTCCCTAGACACGTCAAGTCGCTCCATTGATTTAATCCCTTTTCTTTTACAGCGGCTCAAGCTGCAGGCAACAGCCTCATCGACCTTCTCCCGGAACCGGCCGTCAGCTTTGGGGAGGATCCCTGTCCATGAGAACCTCAAAGTAAGTAGCTGCCAATACTCCATGCCACTAATTAACTCATTAGTGAGGCGCGGTTACTATATCTTTGCCCTATCCCCAGTGTCTTTTGCCAGGGGCAGCCCCTTCCCCCAGTTATCCTTCCAATTTTGCTGGGGCTGGCTGGTACAGTCTGGGTTCAGTTTCCCTTGTTTTCAAGGATTCCCCCTCTTGTCTCTCCACAAGCCACATTGCCGCTTCCTACTGGTAATTGACTTGTTAGCGGCTGCGCTCATTGTGTCCTATTTCCAGCTCCACTACTGGAGTTGGGAGTGTCTCTGGCTGTTTTCTCGCAGCTGACACTGATCTCTCCCAAACTGGGACCCTCCTTTGATCAAAGGGTTCCCACCGGACTGTGTCACGGAGCCTCTGCTCCTCTGGACTCAACTGCAGCGGCTACATCTTCAGGTAAGTATCCATCCACCGCCATCCTGCCGGCCTTCCAATGCCTGAAGACATTCTCCCCAAGTCCCGCCTCTGATTCTACTCCCAGCGTCCCCGGTCTGTCAGCCAATCCTGAGCTAGGTGGAGAATTCTCTCCACGTGACTGGGTGTCATCACTTACAGCATCCAGGTGTTCATCCAAGTAACAGGGCTCCAGTCAGAGACCATGATACAATATATATATATATTGCAGGATGGCCGATTCTGGGAGAAGGTTGATGAGGCTGTTGCCTGCAGCTCGAGCCACTGTAAAAGAAAAGGGATTAAATCAGTGGAGTGACTTGACGTGTCTGGGGAGTTATCCTGCGAATACCGACAGTAACACTATACCAATCTCCTTCCTCCCCACATAAGATCAAAGTTGTGGCAGACGAGTACGAGAGGAAACAGTGTGTGTGTGTGTGTGTGTGTGTGTGTGTGTAACTGATATATATCAGTTAGCTTATGATGTAAAAAATAAAGATCCAGGCACAAAAAAATTGATTCAGTTAGGCCCTAGAATCCTACTCCTGTCCATGCATCCAATCAAACAGCATTTATATTTATGAAAGGTGCCTTCTCTACTTGGAGGTATCTTCTGACTCTCTGTTTAATGCATGCTTATTTGCATCATACAGGAGCATCCCAACTTCTCACCACACCTGTCCCTCTAATGAAATACAGGGATTCCATTTCAGTGAAAGACAGTTGTTCAGTTCTTTTGTTCATTAAATCCTTGGCCTTTTTGCTAATGAGAAATCTGTTGACAATTGTGATGTGGATACCTATCCACTACAAACTGACCTAAGATCCCAAATTCATTCCATATAAGACACCCAGCAGACAGGAGAAATTTGCCTTCTTTTTGTGCTAAAAAACAAGCGGATGACCTACAGATGTCTCTTCTATAATGTCCCTTCTCCCAGCCACCTACTCTTAATAAAGACTACTTCCTAATATTTTTGTTAGTACTATTTATTTGACTTGGATTGATCCACTTAACACCCTTGTTCTTGCAGCAGGTAGCTTTGTGACTGCAGGTGTGACCATAAGATGGGGAACCTTTCAAGATTATACTATTAAGGCCTTATTCACTTGCAACAGTTGCAAATCACTGAAAGTAGTGACCTATTAAAGTTACTAAGCCTTAGGAGATAAACCACCCCTGAAAGGGAACACCTTCCCAACGCTTAGGAGGGCACTTAACACATGCTAAACTGCTTGGATATGTGTCGTTTTGAATATGTGCCAGCATTTTAACTGCACTTAAGAAGTGTTTAAACTGAATGTGTGACACCACCCTTGTCATTTCTCTCGGGTCACAACTGAAGGAGCCATGCTATAGGCTGCAATTTAAGAGCAAAACTGGGGTCAGTCTGTGAGTGGCAATTGAATAGCCAAGGTATTCTGAATTGAATGAAACTTTATCTCAGTCCAAAATTCTAGTCACACATATATTACCTTTTTTCATTGTTCCAAGTAGGATTACATGTTACATGTGGTAAGGCAGCCCTTTTAGAAAGCTGAGAAATTGAAAAACATGTGCTGCCCCCTTTTTACTGGTTCACTTGAACCACAGTTCACACACAGGCTGATTTGTCTACAGATGTGAATTGTTAATGCTGGTGAAAGCTTCTGGCCTGTTGATAGCTAAGGAGACTGAAATCTTCTGTTTACCAATGCTGTTGCAGCAGCAGCCCCCACTTTCCTTAGACAGATCAATTTCTGATCTGGAGGGACTGATTTGAGAAATGAGATAATAACAATAAACTAATCAATCCCTGTGTATAAAAACCATAAATTAGCCAATCCCTATATCTGAAGAGATTGCCTACAGTTTTGTAATGTCAATCAGATTGAGACCAGCAGCTAATTTTACATAGGTCATTGAACAGGCATCAGATGGTTATAATGTCTGATTATGCATAGCCTGAGCTGGATCTGACCAGCTGCCTAGAAGCAAGTCTCTATAGTCCATTAGCAATCCTCTGAGTTGTCCACTTCCTTCAATAATATGGTCAAAGATCCACGCATTACAATATAGTTCACCCACTGGCAGAAGAGAGAGAATTCTTTTTTTAGATCTTTCAGTTATAATTATAATAATATATGTAATGCCTCTATAGCATTCAAACCAGCAGGGGTAGATTCAGCAAAATTATGTACTATCAGCAAGGTTGCCTTCCATTCTGAGTGCGACCAGCAGGCAGTTCAGATGAGTCATATTGAGATATGGAGTCTTTTCACTACATTGTACGTGACTGGCTGGGATCTAGCTCAGGTTAGCAGTGACCATCCCGTGGCTGTTTAATAACTTGTGTGAAATGGCTTGATGGTTTTTTCTTAGAACCTTCATCATCTTCATCATTAATACAACCAACCAAACTAGTTCATCTCCTGTCATTTTTAACCAAGGTTTTTACTAGGGGTGTACAAAGCGGGCCATATTTGATTCGGCTTTGGATTCAGCCCAATTCGGGGGACGGTAATTTGATTAGTTGATTTGGATCACTGTCCCAATTCAATTCGGCCAAATCTGAATCTGAAGATTCGATGCTGATTTGGAAAATCAGCAATTCGGTCATAGACACATCTTTAAATGTTTTTTCTATATACCTCAAGGTACCAGGTGCAGCTTGTGAAAGCTGCGATGGTGGGGCAAATGGAGCATCCCACAGGAGCACAGGGCTGTGGGGGCACATGCTCTGTGGCAGACCTGGAAGTGTCCAGTCCACTTCCAGGTCCATCACCAAGTATGTGGAGGCCCCCCCCCATGCACCTGGCTCAGCGATTGGCCATGGAGGGATCCTGGGTGCCCCCCCAGACCCAGGATCCACCAGTTGCTGCCATGTCCACTGCTGAGCACACTGGCGACCCTCCGCACTCCCATGGGATGCTTCATCTGCCCCACCATTTTAGCGTTCGTGAGCCACCTGGTACCTTTAGGTATGTAGAAAAAAACATGTAATGCTGTATCTATGTCCGAATCTTTGAATCTCTCTGAATCAATTCAGAGGGTTCTGATTTGAGATTAAAGGGTCTTCTGACTCTCTTTGGATTTGGAGATTCAGCCGCTGAATCAGATGGAATCTCTGCCGAATCGAATCAGTGACCAAAGCTTCATACACCTCTAGTTTTTACCTTTGGTGGTTTATCTAAGTCACTCATGGTGCAGTTGGGATGGAGTGATTTCATATCCATACTGGATGTGGCCCAATGGATGTGTAAGTTTTCATTGGAAACAATGTTTAGGAACACATGTTTCATGAGTTAAATGAAAACTCTGTGAGGTGAGATTTGGTAACTCTCATTGACATCAATGTAAGTTGAGAGTCTGACTGTTCTCTACATCAGTTGACAGAGCCTACACAGGGAGCCTGACATGCAAAAGAGATCTTTTGGGATTCAAAAGACAGTCAGTCTGGTGATTGCCATCTTTACTAATTTCCCAAACAAAAGGAAGCTACAACTAGTCTTTCCCCCACTTCATGGGGGGAAGGTAGAAGCCAGAGGGTTCTCTTAGTAGTTAAAGTCAAAGGAAGATGACAAGATCCGTGTACTCAAAAGCTTCTGTAAAGAGGACAGGCTGCAGTTCTCTACTCCTTGAAGGATAATATCATTTTTCTCTTTCTCTGTCTTGGGTAGTCGCAACATTTTGCATAAACCGCAAAGGCATCTAAAGGTTTTTAATAAAGAGATGTTGGTTGGGCCAGTCCTCTGAAAACAAATAACCAAACCTCTGTGCCTAAACACATCTCTGAAGATCAGTGGAAATAGTCTCCCCTCATGAAAAATGCACTGGAATCCCTAGCACAAATTGTTGGCAATTTCTAGCATGCAGACCCCCAGTGACACAGAGGAATGTTGGCTAAGCCAGGTGGAATTCTTCCAGGGACTTCTACCAGTGACCCCATGTAACAGGGAGCCTTCCTGGGGCCAGCTCGATGTTGATCTGCCCACCTGTCTCTGACACACCTTGATGATAAATGATTACGATGTTACTCAGGTTGGAGGCTACCCATTCTATGCCCTGATGCCAGGGGGAACTATCCACAGCTCTGAACCTTTCCTACACCATGGCCCATGCCTCACAGATGGCATTGTAAGTTCTTAACAACTCCAGCCCCACACTGGGCCCCATTACACTCTAGTCAGGACCCAAACTAGATCCGTTGTAATCAGGCAGGCTCAATCCCCAGCATCACTCAGGACAGGCAGCTCCCTAAACCTTCTTCCCTCTTGTGTGTGGCTCCCCTCTGGGATCTTTGGCCAAACCCACCTCCAGGCCAGTTGGAACCCCAAGCCTCCTGGCTCTGAGTGTCCCTCATGGTGGACACTCAAGCCCTTTTGACCATCCTGGTCCTGGCCTAAGCATTGACCAGTCAAGGGATTTGTCTAGGCTCTCATGCTGCTCACCCACTCTCTTTTCTATGGGTCTGCCTTCTCGGGTCCTACTATGGGGTTACCCACCCAGTTGTGGGGTCTGGGATTATTAAGGTGCCCCTGCCTGCTTTTCACTGGGGAGTTGAGCAGTCCTGGTATTTGAGTGGGGCTGCCACACCACCAGCAGTCCCACCAGCCATAGCTCAGCTGGCTGATGTTTCTCTCATGGCCACTGGTAGCAAACTGCTGCCTCCCCCTATATAAGCTTGGTCCTAAAATGGCCACCCTAATCAGGCACCTGCCAGCTGCCTACCTCAGCCCTTAAAGTGGAAAGCACCCAAAGGTGCGCTGCCACACCTTGCTATAAGGGTGTGCCATCTTTACTCTGCCCAGCCATGTTGCCAGGAACTGAAAGTCACAAAATTTAGGACATGATCAGATGAAATAATTTTAGTTTGAAAAAAGAAACGAGTGTGCAGAGGAAGCAGGGGATTCAGTATCAATAAGTCTGTGTGACAGAAGGCCAACTCAGGGCCAGCTCTCAGCATCAGCCTGCCCATCAGTCCTCCAACTCTTGCTTGCCGTGACTTGCTGTTTATTAAACTGGTGTAAAATGTTGGAGGCTCCCCCTTTTAATGCCCTGATGCCAAGAGACACTATACACAGCTCCATACCATCCCTACACCACGTCCAATGCCTCACAAATGGCATCCAGATTATTGCTACACCTCTGGCTTAAGGCCAGGCTAAACTTGGTCTTATGCTGAGTCTGTTGCACTCTGTCCTTCACTGGGCCACACTCATACCACCCCTCTCTCACTGGGGCCTCTTTCACTTTGTCCACTCTCACTGGGCCTCTTTCATACTGCCCATCACTAGGCCACTCTGTACCTGCCCTGCACCCCTGAACAGTCCCTCTCAGGCCATTGGGCTTGCCTACTCTCATGCTGGCTGGACCCCATGCAGCCCTTTGGGTGGCCCGAGCTTCCCTACTCTATGTGGCTCCAACCTTGCCTCATACAGGGCTGACTCTGCCTCTAGCCCCTCACTGGGCAACTTCATACATTCACATACTTGTGGGCATTGACCTGTGTGCTGTCCTTCAGGCCACCTCTACATCCCTAACTCAGCACACCCCCTAGTGCAGCCCTTCAGATTGAGGTAAAAAAACTCTCTCTCGGTTCGTTTTCTTTGGAGGCTCATTGAATAACAAATCCTTAGGCACACATTGTTGGTGAGACAAAAGGTATATATTTGCAAATAGGGTCAGAGGGAGAAGACAAAAGATCAAAACCCTCTGCCCCTGAGTACAATCATTA
>NW_017728943.1:71756659-71788224 GCF_001723895.1 Crocodylus porosus | reverse complement strand
CACTATTGATGGGAGCTAACAGCTATTGATAATGCATTTTTAATAATATTTCTAACAAGATCACCTGTACAACCTTACTCTGTACCCACTTACGCAGTCCTTCAGGCTGCAACGGCGCACCCTACTCTATGCGGGCCAACACAAACTTCTGCCCTCTCACTAAGGCCACTCTATATATCTACCCCCTTTGCTGGGGCCTCCAGGGTCTTATACCCCAGGGGGCTCAGGTGTCCATAGACATGCCTGGCCTTTGTGCTTGTCCCTAGTATGTGTGACACACCAGGATGAGAGGGGTGGGGTTATAAGGTGCCCCTACCCACCTTTCACTGGGGAGGCAACTGGCCTGGCATTTCTGGGGAACTACCCCACCACAGGAAGTCCCACCAGACCATCCTTCTCCAGCAGGGTACAGTTTCAAGTCATACCCAGAACCAGGAGCCTCCTGCCATCTGCATAGTTCCTACCATTACCTCCAAGGATGATCCAAGCAGCAGCTTAGCTGGGTGTTGCTCTTTCAGGTGGTAGCAGAAGACTGCTGCCTCAGTCTCGTGGGCCTAGATCTAAAACGGAAGCTGCTCAGCCCTGTCTTCATATCCCAGGGCTCTTCTGCAGTCATGTGACTGCCTCATTAGGGCTAGCCCACATTTGCACGCTGCCCTGCTGCCTGCTCCCAAGCCTTAAAGTGATAGGTACCCAAGGTGATCTGCCACAGTCTGGTCCAGCTGAATCTGCTGCAACTGCTCTGTCTATCCACTTGATCCCACACCGATTTACCACCTCTTCATTCAGGGGTAGATCAAGGAGGCTTATTTTCCATTACTGTAGGATAGGAACAGCCAGACTAAACAATTACAATGGACAAGCCAATGTACTCACCAGCTGTAAGGTCTTGTCCCTACCTCATACTTTACAGCAATATCATCATTCATTTGTTCACTCACTCAATGGTTTATTTGCAGAAGCTGTTCATTCTCATGGTTCCCATTCCCTAGCTACTTGAGCAACACTTGCCCCTACCAGACTTAGTTTGTATGTGTTTAAAAGCATTCTAATGCCCAATTAAATTAAAAAAGCTATGATCAACAGACATGGTATGATTATCTAGTCATTATCCTTAATGAAATCATAACTTCCTGAGTGATTCTTATTTGTCCTTAATTAATGCCTCTACTATATATCTGCCCCCTCACTGTGGAAGTCAAGCTGTGGTTTCCTTCCTGGTGCATGCGTAGATCTTTTCATAAATCTAAGTTTAGCTTCTCTCCAGCCAATTAACTGTTAGAATCATAGAAAAGTAGGGCTGGAAGGGACATCAGGACCTGGTCATCTAGTCCAACCCACTGCTCAAGGCAGCAGCATCCCTAAGTCAACGCAGTCAAGTGTTTGCATAACCTACTCTTAACAACTTCTAAGAATGAAGATTCCACCGCCTCTTTAGGTTCTTCTCCCTTTGGAGTTTTTAGTAATCTTGACAAGATGGGAGTTTTTATGCCGACTGATTCACCTGCACAGGGTTCAGCTGGTTGCCAAACTTGGGAAGGAATACACTGTTAGGAGCTTGAGAGGAGTTTTATCTTCCCCAGGAACATGAATGAGGGTCATTATTAGACTCAGATGGGGTTTACTTAACTCAGTCTTTTGCAATTGTCAGGCTTCAGTACTGATGGAACGATGTCCTATGTTCCCTTGCTTAACAAGCCGCTGTATTTTTTAGTTAATTGCATGATAATCTGAGACATATCCCATCTGGCCCTGATGTTTTGTCAGCCCTGTGACACTACATTTTTTTATGACTACGTTTGGCATGTTCTCAACTTCTGACAATATTTTTGCTTTCTTCCCTAGAAAATGAAGGCCTGTTTTTGGCATGTTCCAAATCCTTTTTTGTAAACACTAGGGAAAGGCTCTTTTGAAAAATCACAGTCTGCTTATGCTATGCCTATTATGATTTACCCTTCTGAAGCACTGTCTTCTTAAAAATGTCATGTTCTCTTGTGTAACTGAAGTACCGCCTAAATTTCAAGGAAGTATTCGTGTACCCGTTGTGTGCTTCTCCTTTCAATCACAGAATTTCTTTGTTTTTCATTTTCTCTCTCATCTGACCTTCTGGTTTTCTGCAGTATCTCTTACAGGACTTTTATCCCAAATTACCAACTACCACTGGAGAAGCTAGAGAGATAGCTGTGATTACCAGATTCATTGTAGTTATATTCCTTTTTGAGATTTCAGTACTAGCATCTCATACTTGATCCTTGATCCTTCCAAAATTGATGTATCGAAAGAAAAAAAATCATAGTAATGAGGCTGACAGAACTCATCCTATTTCGTTTACCAAATAGAAGGTAAATTGTGATATCACTGGGTGCATCTACACATTCATTAATGTGCCTATGGCATATTAAGTTTAGTACTTGTATAATCAAGTAATTAATGTGCAGTAACTGGCATTACTGTGCAGTAGAGCTGGCAAATGTCTTTTTAGTGATGCTACTGTGCTGTAGTCTAATAATACTGCACAGTAGCCTATTAGTACTGTTTGGGCTGTGATGTGCTACTGCTCAGTGTTATTAGACTACTGCACAGTTATCATCTTGTGTAGATGAACCCTCTGGGTAGACATTTACATATGAAAAAGAAATGAGATAGTGAGGTGGGGTAATCTTAACCTTCAAATTTGAGTGATGTGGGGGACATCCTGAATTTGCAGCCGTTAAAAAATATGATATAGGTCACAGAGTACTATTGGAGTACAATTCTTATCATCGTTATGATGCTTAAAGCGGTTCGTTTCTCTGGAGGCCACCAAAATCACAGACACACACTCATTACCTGGCACAAAAGGTGTATTTGCAAATAGGGTCAGAGCAGAGTCAAAAACTCGGATTACTCTGAACCCACCAAGGAATTTTGCAGGCTGTATTTATCTTTTTCCTCCTGGGCACGTGTGCAGAAACAGGAACTCTTACAGCTCACTTCCGTTTCATACAAGCATACATGTGGTTACATCACTACATCCATCGCATGTATAGTATAATTAACTACTTAAGTATGCAGGGCGGAGAGGTAAATATGCATCAGCTAATTAAGCATGCTCAGAGACTACTATAGGTCACCAAGAGTTCAACCCCCCCCCTTTCAAGGACACAGTCAGTTGAATTCCATCTTCTGTAATCTGTATGAGAAAGGCTAGGGAGAAGCTGGGGGAGAGTCTGCGATTTATTATAAGAAAAGCTGTGGCAAGTCTAGGAAGGAACAAAGTCCTTGACAGTGTTTCTTTCTTATCGGGTGCAAGATGCAAGCTGTGCATTTCTAACAATACTCCATTTCTAACAATATTCCATTTCTAACAATTACATAGGGGCAGGTGTAAACCATTGTATTGTTTTCAACCAAATAACACCATTTTAAAATCAGGGGACTTTTAATGAGCTTTCTCAATATTTCAACCATAGCTTTCAGCATGTCAACATCTTAATATGATCATAAACTATCTGTTCTGCTGCCAGCTTTTTCCATTCTATGAGTGTGCAACATTTTGAAGCAGGGGTTAGGGACTAAGCTTCCCTACATTTCAATAGGGTTGGTGAGGGAGGTGGCAATGATGACTATGAAGTCTGAACTTCTCAACCCACTGAAAGAGTTAACTGCTGAGATAAAATCATTGTGTCATAGTTTCATAGTTGTTAGGTGCTGGAAGGGACCTTACAAATCATTGGGTCCGGCCCCCCTGCACTTGGGCAGGAAATAATTGTTAGCTTTTCAGGGAGCCACTGCTATACAGTATTAGGTCATTTATTTGATCTCTCCACAAGCCACTGAAACTTCTAATAAACTGGTTCCAAGCTGTGCTTTCCAAGTATAGTTTTATGAATGTTACACTTGGCCCATGCCATTGCCTGCTTCTTTGTGCCAAGTTCTGCTATCAAATCTGGCTCTAGTGATTTCTCATGGAAGAAAGAATTGTTCAGAAAGGGTCAGCCATATTCCATTATTTCCCTGCTGCAGCAGCTCTTTTCATATTCCATTTCTTTTTTACTAGAGCCTGTCAATATATTTATTTTATTTTCTCCCATGAAAAGTTTGAATTTTTATGAAAGGAAAAAAGTGGGGGGTGTTGTTTCTTTACAAAAACCTGAATGTTTTTATTGACAGAGAAACTATTTTTTTAAAATCATTTTAGATGAAATCCTGTATTTCAACAGAACAACTTCCTTGTCACAGGTATTTCAAGTGAATCTCTTTCTTACAACGGAGAAAAGCTTCTTCAGTCTTTGAGATGATCTTGGTTTAATTATAGTTCTTGCAGGTACATATCCTAATGGTAGAAGTTGATAATAGTCCCTCTGAAAGATCCATTTTTACATTAGGGAAGAATAAAGGGTTTTTTTTTTTTAATGTCTTTTACTGCTGCATTCCCAACACTTCATCCAATTTGCAAACAGTTGTAGAAGAATAATAGACTATAGAGATGGAAAAGACCTATTATGTCACACATAGTCAATCCCTCTGGCCTGTCAGAACTATTCCCTCCTGCACAGGGTTTCTGTTCATTGACAGTTCTGTGGGGGGAAAAAAGGTTTTGGGTTACTTGAACTGATTTTTTTTAAATGTTGGCAACCTGAAAAATTTTAAAAAAATGTTTATTTTTGAGTTATTTCTTATTCTTTTATATTTCTAAATGAAAGTAAAGTAAATTACAAGGTGAAAGTCTTTGGAATAGAAAAATCAAAACAGTTAATTTTAAAGACAAATCAAGCAGATACAGTGCACTTCTCAGAACTGTTTTTTTAAGTTTCGTCCTCCAACTGAGGCAATTTACCAAAATCAGCACAAATGGAAACCATATTTCAGTGTCCTTTCCCAAGATACTTTATGCCTGGAAGCTTGTCTAACATCTCTTCCAACTATACAGTCGGTCCAACAAAAGATATCACCAAAAAATCCTTGCCGCTCATATATTTCTGGACTATCCCAGCTATAGCAACACTCCAACCCTAATAACTCTTGAAGTAGAAATAATAGAGCCATGCTAACAACTTTAGGAGCAAGCATACATGGAGTGGATCCACTGGGTCCAGTCTCAGCATGGCAATGTCACAGCACCACAGTACCTTCACTGCATGGTTACGGCCTTAACACTAGCCCTTCATCATGTCTCTCATCAGGTTTTATTATTATTGATTTATATAGTGACTAGTGGAAGGATCTGTTCTTTGCCCAGGTTGTTATTTTTGTAACTGCAGTGTTTGTTTATTTTCAAAGAACTTAGTACAATATATTTAGATAAAAAATATTGTGTATTTTTAGAGAACATAGTACAACTTATTTAACATGTAATTTGTAATGTAGAGTGACATTGCAAATGACATCCAAATGAATGATTTTTATTGTAGAACTTCTTTGTAAACAATGTTTGCAGTGTTTCCCGTTGGCGCCAATATATAAACCCTCCTCGACTACTAACTCTGGAGCAAGCCACATAGTTCATGTGAAAAGCAATGCTCCATTAAATAGTCACTGGGAGACCCAAAAAGGGTCAAGTGAAAAATAACCTACCTGTAATTTTCTTTAGGTGCTATTCAGTGATTTTGGAAGGTTTAGAGTAGATAGGTCCAGCCATTCTCGAGTTATAAGTGAACATACATACAGACATACACACACTTCATTTTATATAGAGAGGTAGATATAGCGCACTGGGAATGTTACCGACAAGTGTAACATTAAGAACCTTGATGTACGCAGTTTACAATTTAAACAGTATACAAATGGGAAATAGGAGACAATGAACAGGTAACAAGAATGGATAGTGAAGAATGAGGTATTCAGTCCAGGTCTGTCTATGCTGATCATTACAGTCAGTCTTTCCTCTGCTGGATGGTGCCTACTATAGCTCTCACGGTGCCAGATCAGGACTACCAACGGGATCTGGCCTGAGGACAGACAGGGTACTGCCCATCTGGCCCATGAAGGAAAAGACTGAGCATCACTTGTGCAGACCAGTTCTTTAAGAACTCTACTTTTCCTAGTGCAAATGAGCATTGGATACTTCTTAGTGCTGTGTTCAAGCGATAAGAAGCACACTGTGAAAGAATGTGGTGACAAGAGAACTACAAGTTACAGTACGGACAGGAATGGGCAGCTCATATGGCTCAGGTGTGAGGACATAAACCTTAAAATTAACTTTAGTTATCCGTGTTGACCTACTCCAAATTCAGTTTTGGAAAGAGTTCAAAATTGAATCAGGGCTGAAGCTTGGGTCTGATTATACCAAAGTTACATGATTTTGCCCAACCATGTGAGGACTGATAGTACCAGAGACAAAGATTATTGGGCAAGGTTGAAGGGAAATAGTATTGACAGTCTCTCTCCCTCTACCTCTCTCTTTGTTTCTCTCTCTTTCTCTCTGTTCATGTCTCTTAGCAACACCTGGAACAAAGGTGCAGAACAAAGGGATGTGTATGATTGCTCATTATGAGAAAAGAAAGAGTGAAAGAGAGGAGAGAGAGAGGAAAGGAAGTGTCAGCCTACACAGGAACCCTTAACTCATCACAGAGTCCAAGGGAAAAGTCTGAAGCAAATTACAAAAGATGTTTGGTTTAATCCACGAGGGCTGATCGATGGATTACTCATTTTATTAGCTACTGGAAGCATTTTAGGAAAAGAATCAGAAGCTTTCTTGAAGAAATAGATTCATAGAGTTGGAAGGGACCTCAGTGGGCCATCTAGTCCGACCCCCTGCCCCTGGCAGGCAAGAAAAGGGTCACCAAACCTGGGGTCATGTGATCCTAGCCAGGTGCCTGTCCAGTCTCCTCTTGAAGACCCCCAAGGATGGGGCAAGCACCACCTCCCTTAGGAGCCTATTCCAGATCCTGGCAACCTTGACCATGAAGAACTTTCTCCTAATGTCCAGTCTAAACCTTCTCTCCAGTAGCTTATGGCCATTGTTCCTTGTCATTCCAGGGGGTGCCATGGTGAACAGATCATCACCTACTTCATGCTGCTTACCCCTTATGAATTTGTACGCTGCCACAAGGTCCCTTCTTAGCCTTCTCCTGGAGAGGCTGAAGAGGTTAAGGTCCCTTTGCCTTTCCTTGTAGGGCCAGACCCTGAAGGCCTCTAATCAGGCAAGTGGCCCTTCTTCGGACCTTCTTCAGGTTGTCCGCATCCTGCTTGAATTGCAGCATCCAGAACTGGACACAGTACTCCAGCTGCAGCCTGACCAGTGCCGCATAGAGGGGGAAAATCACTTCCCTGGTCCTGTTTGTGAAGCATCTATAGATGCACGACAAGGTGCAATTGGCTCTGCCAACTGCTTCATCACATTGGTGACTCATGTTCATCCTGGAGTCAGCAGTGACTCCAAAATCCCTCTCTGCCTCTGTGGAGCTGAGAAGGTCACTCCCCAGCCTGTAGGTATGATGGCAGTTCTTCCTCCCTAGATGCAGCACCTTGCACTGAATTGCATTCTGTTGCTCTCTGCCCACTTCCCCAGCCTATCTAGGTCAGCCTGGATCTGGTTCCTCCTCTCCAGCTGCACCCTATAATTCTGTGTTGTCCGCAAATTTGTACAGGGTGCTTCCTACCCCCTCATCCAGATCACTGATGAAGATGTTGAACAGCATCAGTCCCAGAACTGAGCCCTGAGGAACTCCACTGCACACATCTTTCCAGGTTGACACTGACCCATCCACCACCACTCTCTGAGTGCGACCTTTGAGCCAGTTTGCTACCTAGTCTACCGTATAATCATCCAAGGCAAATCTTCTCCATTTATTTATAAGGATGGTATGGGAAATATAATATGTGTGCAACTGATTTGGTTCCCACCTAGTGGGAATATTTCCTTCTTTTCCTATTAAAGATTCCTACTGAGACTTTGCACAAAGGTAATGATCATTAGCAAATAGTTGAACCACCTCATATCAGCTGCTCTGTTTGTCTCGGTCCCAAAGCATGAAGCCTGGTTCAGCTGAGATCATGCACCCAGTTAACCTGGGCATTTTGTTTTGACTAACTTTTTTTTAAGTGAATTAATGAGATTGTAGATCAGGGGTTGGCAATCATTTGGGCTGGAGGGCCACTTAGGAAGTTTTGGTGAGCTGTTGCGGGTCAGGTCAGCACGCCTACCCTCGAGCCACAACAACTCAACAAAACTCCCTAAGTGGGTCTATCCTGTGCTTGACTGGGCAGATGGGATGGGGCTGTGAGCAGGATGGGAGCGGCATCTGGGGACAGGATGGGTGGGCAGGGCTGGGGCCAAGGTTCGAATTGGGATTGTGGGGCTGTGACAGCATGGGGCTGGGGCAGAGCTTTAATCTGCTTCCTGTATGCCCCTGTGAAAGGTGTCAGTTCCATGGGCAGGGCATACAGGGACCAGATTGCAGCTTTGCTCCAGGCCCTGGCCCCACACTGTTGCTGCCCAGAAATCCCAGGGTCTCCATGGAGACTGGCCCAGGACCCATGTGGGCAGGGCAAGCTTGGCCGGGAGGATGGGATGGGGCTGCAGGTGGGTTGGGAACATCATCTGAGAGCAGGATGGGCAGGGCTGGGATGGTGACAGTGCAGTACTGGGGGCCAAGGGCCAGGGCCCAAGGAAGAGCTGCAATCTACTCCCCGTGCATCCCTGCCCGCAGAACTGGTGTCTGTTGCAGGGACATGTGGGCAGTGGATTACAGCTCTGCCCTGGGCCCTGGTCCTGCCCTGTCACTACCCTGCAATCCTGATCCCAGCCCCAGCCCTGGCTCCACCTGCCCACCCCACTCCTGGATGCTGGTACCCTGCCCACGTGAATCTCAGGCCAGGCTCCATGGGAACCCCACCCACACACTCTGCCTGATTCCCCCAGCAGTGGGTGCTGGGCAGACAGGCCGGGGTGCCTGGGCAGCAGGGCTGGGTCTGGGGGCAACAATGACACTGGCAGTGGCAGCTGGAAGGAGCTGCTGCCGCCAGGGCTGCCAGGAAGCAAGTCTGGCCGCCATACCGCCCTAGCCCCACTACATGCCTGGGGGCAGCGGGGCAGCTGCACATACCAGGCCAGATACAGCTGCACATACCACAGCCAGCTGCACATACCATGGATCCAGCCTATAGGCCATATTTTGCCCCACTTCTGTTTTAGATTAACAGCCATTGTGATGCAAGCTCCTCCCCTCCACTTACCCATCAAATGGGTACCTTATGGTTCAACAGCAGGGGGAGCTTTCATCACACTTTGCCTGGCCAGTGTGAGGTAGTCCTGGACAAAAAATTGCTTTAGGAGTGAGAGGGGATTTTTATCTTACAAGCTATTCAATCGATGGCCTCTCTGGTCAGGTTCATCCCTGTGGTGGCTGAATGTCAGCTGAGTCCTGACCCCAATTTCTTATTGATTTGTTGTGTAACCATTTGAACTTTGTGTGGTTCAGTTTCCATGGCACTCAGTGTAATAGCTAAGAGTTAGATCCTTAATAGCACTTTGTCACCCTTCTGCTTTCTTGGTGCTTAAATCACTATGTTGGTGTCACTGGTACAGTAGAACCCAGATTCTTTGCAGGGTTTGTTTCCTTTCCCTCCTATGAAAAAATAAGGACTTGTGAACTAGCTGGAAATTTATAGGGCTGCAGGAAACAGCTGTGTGGGGCTACTGTGGAGTTCCAGCTCTCTACTGTGGTTTTTATTTTAAAAGGCACAGCTTCTCCAATTAGCTGTACAGGATGGCTACAGATGGATGTGCCACAGTGGCCTCATATTGGCATATTTCCAAGTTTGGGGTAGCAAGCAAGAGTGAATAGATGGGGACTGCTTGGAAATACCGTAGCTAGGGTTTGCTCCTACTGTGGTATAGGCAACAGCCCACTCATGCATTGTGAAGGGACCTCTTACCTAGGTTCATGACTCTTCCAGAGCAGCTGCAATCCACCCACCCCACCCTTCAGGGGGATCTGAAAAACCCCCAAAGTGAACTCCCTCTGCTCCCATTCTCCCCTCCCATTCTGAAACAGGGATAGACTGGGAGCTCGGCAGACACGGGTTACAAAAGACACTACATTTTGTGACATCTTTAGCTGATACCCCATGCAACGAAGGGCCAGGTTTTCACTCAATCAACCATTTTTGAAGTTGTTTGTAGCTGTGCACTTGTTTGGTCAGAGCTATAAACTGCTTTCTGTGGGCAGATCAGGCAGAAATTGTCACTTCTGTCTGCACTCTATGTGCTCAGCCTTGCTATGAAGTTAGGACTTTTGTGATGTCAACACATTTGATAGAAAATGGACTGAGTAGGTCACATGCAGTAGGTCGCTTTCAGTCCCCACTAAGCTGTATCATCTCTTTTCTTAAAAACCCTAATGTAGTACAATATGCTAACATGTAAACTGTGTTTTTCCCCTTCACCTGGAATGACCCATTTACACAGGACAGCATTCTCCAATATAAATGGAAAAAAAACACCTCTGAAAAAGATGAAAGATACGAGTTAAGATGTTCTGCTTAACCTCTTTCCTCCTACTGGAATAAATCAAGGGGTTTTTTTTTTTTTTGGAAATGTGCCATTTACTTCTTTATATCTGGTAAGGTATTGTGTTAAGCCATTATGAAACATCACGAATGATGATGGCACGGAAGCTGTATTACTGTAGCTTCTGAAGAGGTTCTTTTTCATAGCCGCAAGGCTGACAATGAATTAAAGTGCCTTCAGGATAGAAGTGTTATTTCTCCCATACAAAAGTGTTATTTCTCCTGTGCTTTCATAGCTTTTTCTTTCTTCCAGTGCCACATTAAGGTATAAAATAAAAAAGTATTCACGGCATCTATTAAAATATCCCTCACCTCAGGGTCTGACTCTCCCATTAAGAGTAATAGGTGAGGCAAACCCAGCACCTTGAAGCTGAACTCCTTTGGAATGTTAAAAATGCAGGTTTCAGGCTGTGTCCAAAGCCAAATGAGACCAAATCTTTCATTTATCACTCAAGAAGATTGGCATTGCCATACTCACACATTAGTTTTGATTTAGAGATGTATCCTACATTTGCCTAGATTTAAACAAGATTTAGAACTAAGTGATTCCTTGGAAACCTGCCTCTTGCCACCACATCTCTTATTTAACAATGCCTATGGCCTATCTAAAGATGTATGTATACCCTCATAGGAAGGGGGCTGGACTAGATAATGCACTTAGGATTATACCCTAGGGCAGGGGTTCCCAACGTTTATGTGTCCAAGGGCACATTTGAATTTGAAAGGAAAAGCAGTGGGTGTCAATATTAATATTAAAGTTTAGAATTGAGAATCCTGGATATGCGCATGTGCATAATTTTGTTTGGGGAGGGAGTAGTAAGCGCCACTCCGTCACTGCCTCAGTCAGACTGACTCAGTCTCATTTTGGCGGTCATTGCGTACAGCCTGAGTTCCATCAGCAGTGATAACATTTTTTGTTGGAATAATTATCGTGATTTTACTGATCGTGAAAATGTGCATAGGCACCTGAATAAACCTCAGGGGTACCATGGCACCCGTGGGCACTATGTTGGAAACTGCTGCTGTAGGGAAACATTCTGTTCTAGCAGAGTCAAGGGGTCTTAGCAAGCCTTTCTCATCTCTGCTTCTGAGGAACACATTCTCCACTGGTCAGCTCTGGTGCCCTGTGTCAAGCATATCAGAGGCAAAGGTGATGAGAGAAGTTATAATGGAACACCTCCGAAGTGATAGTTTAAAGTCTGCTGTGTGCAGACAGGAGCATGTGGACAGGGCCTGCTCAGCAGTTTCCCCACCAGGATGCCCTCAGGACATGGTGCAGATATTGTATACTCTTTTGCCCACAACATTTAATACAGGATGAAATTTGGGCTGTAGAAATCAGATGCAAAAAGACCTTTATTATTTGGTGTTTTAACATATCCTGTTCCTGATGGATGGAAGATTGTCCCAGGGCCACTTAGATTTAAATGCTTCAAGAGATGAGGCTTCCAGCTGAGGAAACCAGACCAGGACAAATTCAAGATAATTTTTACTTTGTTCAGTTGATGATCTGTACTGTACAGTACTATACCTCAGAAACTGGAAGAGGCAGGAGAATTGCTGAGACTGCTAGAACCCTGGGGAATAATAGTAGTGGTTAAGGAAGATAAATATACTGCAAAAAAATAAATTATTCCTTTGCATCAATCTTCACAAGAACGGAGACTTGGGGAATAACAATTCTTTTCAGGCAGCAAAGGTGAGTTACTATCAGAAGTTGTGAGGTGTCTAGAGAAGACCAAACTGATAAATGAAAGAGCAGCAGTTCACCAGAACCAAATAGTAGTCAGGCAAGAGGTCTGAAAGTACTTAAGAGTGAAGTGCCTGAGCTGCCAACAAAATATGCAGTATCTCATTAAAACCTGATATTATAGTGAAAAAAGCCAATGTGCTACTTCTCCACAGAGGTGCTAAGGATCCTGAGAATTACACACCAGCCAGGCTTACTTTAATAACACACAAAATGGTTGAAAAGCTGATTAAAAATAGAATGATAAAACACCTAGTTGTAAAGATATGATAGGGAAAAAACAGCAAAGCCTTCTAAAAAAGGACATTGCACCTCTCTTAATTGCTATTAATTGGAAGAGCTCCACATTCTGTCCACAGAGAACTTGGCTCTCTAGGTCTGATAGTTTAAAGAAAATCTTGTAAATTAAGAATCAGATTTGAAAAGAGCCTAACTCTGTGGCCCAGTGAGGCTGGCACTTGTCTGGGAGTCCTGGTCTCTGTCCCCAATGCCATTTATGCAGTTTACATTCAGTAGGTATTGGGTAAAATGCATAAGCAGCAGGGGACAGAACCTAGGTATGCCATCCTCATTGAGTAGTTAGTAAGTATTTTAATTCCCAAATTATTGGGCAAAAAGTGGCAGATAACCCTAATTCTCCTGCTTCCCCCTCCTCCTCTTTTGTGTGATTTAGGCATAGGTTCAGGTGAAGGCTTATTACAAAAATAGATGCTATAATGCAAGGGTGTCAAATTCACGGGGCTGGATGAGGAGCATGGGGCCAATCTGTGGGCTGAATTAGACCCAGAGTCTGGCCCCATGCACCTGAGCCAGCGTACTGGGCCTATCCATCATGGGCAGCAAATGCAGTGCACACCTTGGATTGCATTTAGAGATCCATAAAAGCTACTCAGGTGACATTTAGATGCCTTAGAGTTGGAATGGGAGATGAGGCAATGTCCTTATTTTGGTCCCTATTCAGAACACAGCTGCACTCTGCAACCTGAAGTCCATGCCACTGAGCTACTTCACACAGCAGAGAATCTGGGCCATAAATTCAACCCACAGTTTCCCTGTTTCCAGAAATGCACCCCAAGTTGGACCTCTTGGTGCAGATCTCTGCAAATAGAACTGGGAATTCCCTGGGTACATAGGATCAGGTCCCTGAAACCCTGGGTGTGCCTGCTTACGGCAGCTGCAGAACATGGGCAGATCCAGGCTGCTAATGCTTTTTTTGCCTTAAAGCAAACAGACATCCAGTGCAAAATAGCAGTACAAATTCATAGCACCAATGTTACACCCATAAATTTGGGGCATTTGTAGCATGACAAGGGGTGTAGATGTCTATTTGCTTAGTCTTTGTGCCACTATTGAAATGTTTATGATGGCACAAAGGCTACAGCTGTTCCCACGCTTAGAGACTAACTGGTTCATAGAGGCATAAGTTTCCATAAGTAACAACCTACTTCATCAGGTGCTATGAATGTATTGGCAGAAATAAAATACTTTACATAGAAGGGGAAAGGAGGGCACATTGCTAAGAGAGGTAACAGAGGCTAGAAGAGGTTTCTGGCCTGGGACCCTTGGGCTGTTTCTGCCTTCCTGTGCCAGAGGCAAATTCAGATAAGAAGTGGGGAGGAGGGGAGGAGGCAGGAGAGGGCTGTGGGTGATCACCCCACATGGTGCTGGAGCTGCTGGTGGGTGGGGGAGGGGGTAAATGGCTGCAGAAGGTGGGGGGGAAGGGGCAGCGAGAGGGTGAGTGGAGCACAGCAACAGCCAGGGCTTTGCCTGCCATGGGGGTTGGGGGGTGGGAAACCCTCCCCCTCCATGCATGCCACAGCCCTCCCCAGCCATTCTCCCCCCACACATGCACATCCCCCCACAAACTCCACACCCACTCACACCCCACACATCCCCACATGCACCCCACCCAACCCACACACCCCCACACCACTGATGCCTATGCACCCCCCCACAAACCCTCCACACACACTGTCACCATCCCCCACACCCCACACCCCCACAAACCCACCCACATCCTCCCACAATATTGATTTAATTCACTATCTGGCAAAGGATGGGTAAACTAACCAGCAGGGCTGAAGTTCTAGACTTCAGAAAGGCTAAATTCAGTGTGCTCAGGAGATTAGTTAGTGAGGCATTAAAACTCAAGATCATTGGTGAAATGGGGGTCCAGGAAGGGTGGCCATTCCTCAAGCGAGCAATCCTACAGGCACAGAAGGAGACAATCCCATTGTGCATAGAAGGGGACAAAAAGCCCTTTTGGCTGAACAGGGAAGTCCAGGAAAGCATAAGGCCAAAGAAAGAGGTATACAGGCTGGGGAAACAAGGGGTAGCTACCAAGGAGTAGTAGACCTCCATGGCTCGTGCTTGCAGGGAATCAGTTAGGAAAGGCAAAGCAGGATTAGAACTTAGGCTGGTGACAAACATTAAGGATAACAAAAAGTCCTTCTTCAGGTATATAGGGAGCAAAAGGAAGGCACAGGGTAGCATAGGACCCCTACAGGACAAAGTAGGTAATTGGTGACAGAGAGGGGGGACAAAGCTGAGCTCTTCAATGAGTTCTTTGCATCTGTATTCCTAGATACAGACCAAGACAAATCTCCCAACTGGATCATAGATAGACACAGGAGGGACACCAGCACACCCATTGTTAGCACAGACTTAGTGAAGGGGCACTTGGAGGGGCTGAATGTGTTCAGATCAGCAGGCCCAGATGAACTTCATCCAAGGGTGCTGAAGGAATTGGCCAGTGTCATATCAGAGCTACTGGCATGGCTGTATGGGCACTCCTGGTGCTCTGATCAGGTCTCAGAGGACTAGAAAAGGGCCAATGTGGTCCCTATTTTCAAGAAGGGGAGGAAGGACAAACCAGGACACTATAAGCCAATTAGTCTCACCTCTATCCTTGGGAAAACTCTGGAAAAAATCATTAAGGATAACATTTGTGGGAGCCCAGCAGAGGATATAACACTGAAAGGAAATCAGCATGGATTCATTGCAGGTTGATCATGCCTGACTAACCTTGTTTCTTTTTATGAACAGGTCACAAAATACTTGGATGCAGGAGTCGAGGTAGATGTCATCTACCTAGACTTTGAGAAGGCCTTTGACACACTATCTCATTCTGTTCTCATAAATAAACTGACAGGCTGTGATGTAGATAATTACATGATCAGGTGGGTGGCAAACTGGCTTAGGGGTTGCACCCAGAGAGTGGACAGGTTGATATTGACCTGGAAAGATGTGTGCAATGGAGTCCCGCAAGACTTGGTCCTTGGACTGGTGCTATTCAGTGTCTTCATCAGTCACTTGGATGAGGGCATGGAGAGCACCCTGTCCAAGTTCACAGATGATACCGAATTATGGGATGAAGTTAACACACCAGAGGGTAGGGAACAGATCCAGGTGGATCTGGACAGTTGGTAAAATGGGCAGAATGAAATAGGATGCAGTTCAACAAAGACTAGTGCAAAGTGCTGCACCTGGGAAAAAAGAGCCACCAACACACTTACAGGTGGAGGGTGAGCTTCTCAGCAGCACAGCAGCGAAAAGGATCTTAGAATCATAGCTGATTCCAAGATGAACATGAGTCATCAATGTGACAAAGTGATCAACAAGGCTAACTGCACTTTATCATGCATTAGCAGATGCATCACAAACAGGTCCAGGGAGGTGATGCTTCTCCTCTTTATGGCACTGGTCAGGCCACAGTTGGAGTACTGGGTTCAGTTTTGGGCGCCGCACTTCAAGAGGGATGCGGAGAATCTTGAGAGGGTCCAGAGGAGGGCCACTCGTAAGGTCAGAGGCCTACAGGCAAGGTCCTATGAGGAGAGACTGAGGGACCTAGATCTCTTCAGTCTTTGCAAGAGAAGGCTGAGGGTGATCGTACGGCCACCTATAAATTCATCAAGGGAGGGCAGCAGGGAATAGGAGATGCTCTATATACTAGGGCACCCCATGGAGTAACTAGGAAAAATGGCCATGTAGCAGGGCACTAGGGTGCCTGGTACTGGCATTGGTAATAGGGCTTGGCTGCCAATCAGCAGGGCAGCACAGCTGAAGGTTGCTTAGGCAACTGAGTGGGTCAGCTGACTGAAAGGGGGCAGGGCCTGGCCATTATAAGCAGCTAGGCTGAGGCCAGAAGGCAGTTCCCCTCTGACAGGCTGAGAGGCAGGAGCTCTGCTGCGGAGCAGAGCAAGGCAGAGCTGCCTGAGTGCTTGAGCACCCGCGTGCTGATGAGATGGAGAGGCCTCTGACAGGGAGGCTCAACAGAGAGCCGGGGTGGCATGGGATGTTATAGCCAGTAGGCTGATTTTTGGGTTACTGCCAGTTGGCATGGCTTTGAGTTTGGTTTTGATGGTGATTGTGTTACCAGAGGACCAGGTGAGGCTGTAGGGGAAGGAGGAGGCCTCAGGGGAGCACCCCAGCAGAACGGGGTGGGGTTCCTGGCAGCGCAGAGGGTGCTGTGTTTCAGGGTGTGCCCAGGGCGGGCACAGTGATTGGTGCCAGAGGCAAGTCACGGCAGTTTGGCGCCGGGGTGGCGCTGCGTTTGGGGTATTGTGACCTCAGCCCTGTGAGGGCAGTATTTGGTAAAGCCCAGTGAGGCGAACCACCCAGAAGAAGGGCCAGGGGGCCAGGCACAGCTACGCATGCAATTAGAAGCCCAGAGGGGGCACATATATTGGAGAGGGCATGTATACTGGAGAGGCCCCGGAGAGGGTGTGTAAATAGAGACACGAGAATGTCTGGAACACCGGCGAGGCTTGGGCGTGGTATTGGGGGCAGAAGGAGCCACTCAACGCCCTAGGGGGGTGCACCAAGAGATATCCATAGAGGGCAAGAGCACTGGGTCCAAGAAGCCCAGGAAAGGCAGCCTCCCATTAATATTATATAAACAGCAAAGACGTGGCAGGCGAGATGCTAGAAGGGCAACTTGGCACGATAGGGGCGCAGGAGAGATCACGGCCACTCCACCCCATGACAGGCCACAAGTTGATGGAGAGCAGATTTAAGTTGGACATTAGAAAGAGCTTCTTCACAGTAAGGGTTGCCAGAATCTGGAATGGGCTTCCAAGGGAGGTGGTGCTCTCCCCTACCTTGGGGGTCTTCAAGAGGAGATTGGACAAGCACCTAGCTGGGGTTGTCTGACCCCAGCGCTCTTTCCTGCTCAGGGCAGGGCATCGGACTCGATGACCTTCTGAGGTCCCTTCCAACCCTAACATCTATGATTATACAAGAGTAAGACTTCATTTTAAGCTATTATACAATCATCTCTATATACACTATGCAAATACATGTAAATTAGGACAAAGATAATTTTTTAAATAAAATTAATGAATGTTGTAGTACGTTTGATTTTGTTAGAATATATTTTGGTATTTTTCTGGTTCTAAGATGGCAAATCCCGTTGCTGAAAAGACTACTTCTTGGGGCAAGGGGAGGGACTTCTGGTGGCAAAACTCAGGGGTTAGAGGTGGCACTTTCAGTCCCAAGATGGTGACCTGTCAAGGGGCAGGGCTACCCTTGATATCTTGCCAGAACTCGGTAAGCAGCCCTCCACCTGAAATAATTGTCCACCCTTGGGTTAATGTGTTCTGCCACAGGCTCCTGCTTTTCTGGAACTGAAGAACCTTATCTGCCTGTGTCCTTAGACCAAAACAGCTACAACCTACACCCTTCAACACACACAAGTGGTACAAGTTTTGCTTTCAACAGTTTGAGGTGCACTTTCACTAAAACCCCTATACCTATCTCCTTGAAACATGGCAGGCTTCATGCCCTCAGAAGGGGCTACCTTCCCTGCTGTTTTCATCTGAATTGGCAAAAAAATGACACAGTTATAGGTATTTTAGTTATTCTGCATTATAGTCTATGGCTGAATCTTTGAATCAGTGCTGAGTCTCTGAATCCAATTCAGGCAAATCGAAGTGGAACAGTGACTCAGACCACTGAACCTAATCATTGTCCCTGCAAAATGGCTGAATCGGAATCTGAATCGAATACTTGCTGCTTCGCACAGCTTAGTGGATATGGTGGTGTGAAATAGTTGGACAATGAATGTAGTAGTAAGAAATATGACCACTCCTTTGCCTGTCAAGTACAATTTCCTCTTATACATCAGTGTTCCTCTTATACATCAGTGCAGCATTTTTGTAACTGGGCCGTCAGTCCTGGCTTGTTGCTGACATCATCTTCTCCTCTAAAAAGACATTTTGAAACAGTTTTTCTTCCTTCAAGGGGCCAACGCAAAAATTTAAATTTCTCCCTCTTTCCAGTTCAACAACAATGCTTTTGACCCTTTAAAACACAGACACTTCAGTGACGTTTAATCTACATGGCAGTTCCAGGCTAACACCCACAGAATGGGTAGGAATTTGCTCAAACACAGTACATCCAAGTTACATTAAAAGGACCAAGATGAGACCCATCTGCTTTTTTAAACACTGTTTGGCTCAGTCCCCAAAACCCAGAACAGTACAGGAAAGATATGGCTTGTGATTCTGTGTGAAGTTTCATCACATTAACTCCATTTTTTTTCTTTTTAACTTCACAGCAATGTCATGCCTCAGACCATTCCTGAAATGTACAGCTCAGCAGGTGGATGCACATATGGGGCATTTATGACAATAACATTCACAAGGATGGAAAAACTACAGTTGTGGACTTCAAGCACTGTATGTTCTCTCTTCACATCTGTGCATGGAAAGAAGCAGGTTAGTTGCTTACATAACCATGCCCCACTCATGAGCACCCTAGGGAATGTCATTTCTGTGACGCTGAAAGAGGTTCTGGTAGTGGAGGCTGCTCCAGAATTCACCCCATGGGCCCATGGAGGGGAAAAACCAACTAAACACAGGTGGCCACCAAGTGTCTGTGTCTATATGCAAATCTCAGGCAATGTAAGGGTTAATGATGGGGTTCTGTGCTTCTTTTGGAGGAGAGATTCATTATCCCCATGGAACAATGAGTGGGAAGTTCCAAGAGATATTACTCACGGATTTCCTCTCCACAGTACAGATTGTTTCTACTCTTAATCCGGGCAGGGAGGAGGGCTTCTTGCAGCAACATGGCAAGTTTGTTCCTTGTAATATATTTGGAAAGCTGTCATTTCGTCAGTAAATGTGCGCAGGAGGAGATGGCAGGCAAACTGCGTATGTTATGAAAATGAGCCGGAGACCTGAAGTTCAGACAGAAGTAAACGTGTCAAACTGCTTTTGAACAAGCTAGCAATGTTTTGCCTGGAGTGTGCACACAGGAGGCCAGGAGTTTTTGATCCTGCTGAGAATGAGTTTCTTGCAGAGGCAGAACTGGTCAGTACAGTACCTTGGTCTATGGCGGCACATGGTGCAGGAGCAGTGACCCGGGTTCATTACTGCAGGGAGAGATGTCACCTCCTTTTCTGCCACCAACATGTGTATTAAGTTGCCATTTTAAACACTAATTTTTGGCAACAAAACAAGAGGTGACATCTCCCCTCTTCTCCCATCCAGCAGACCTCTGGTTGCTGCTCTTGTGCCATGCAGTGCAGCTGCAGTTCTGCCCTCCCTGCTGCCAGAGCTGGGACTGCTGCAGGAAGGTGCAGGGTGCAGAGCAGGGGGAGAGACAGGAGGATGAGGCACCCCCACTTAGGCAGCACCTGGGGTTCATGCCCTTCTCACTCACCCATTGTTACATTACTGGCTTCTTCTGTTCTGCTGACACATGGAGGCAAGACTCATAACCTCATCAGGACTGAAAGGGGGTGGGTATAACTCTCTGGGCAAAGGAAACAGGATAAAGTCTGAATAAAAAAGCTGATCAACTGTTTTTCATCAAATCATTTCTATGAAAAATGACTGCCGAACAAAACTTTTTTGTGAAATGTTCATTTTGGTCAGTAGTTTTTGTTTTTGACACAAACTGTAATAATATTTCTGTCAAAAATAATAAAAGTGTTTCATTTTAGGGAAAAAAATCAGTTGTTTTTTTAATTGAATTTTTTTAGAGAAAACTTAAAGATTTTATTAAAAACAGCTTCCAAAAAACTGAAAAAATTCAATATACAGTTTGGGGTTTCCATGATCAATTTAGGGAAAAAAATAATTTTTACAAAATCATAAAAATAATTGGATTTTTGGTGAACTCTGCTGAGCAGTCTTGAGGAAAGTACCTTGCATTCAGGCTAAGAAGACCTGAGCTGAACTGAGAGTAGTTTATGTTATTTGTTAACAAACCAAACCTATGTTGACAAAACTTTATACCACAGCCTTGTACATTGTAGCAATGCACATCAGTTAAATGCATATATTTTAATGCATATAAGGTAGCTCAAACAAATGCCACTAGTGATTGGGCAGGATGCATCATAAGAATGCCTGAAATGTGGCTCCCAAAACATGTCATAGAATCACAGAGAGATAGGGTTGGAAGGAGGTCATCTAGTCTAAACACTGCTCAAAGCAGGACCTTCCCCAACTAGATCATCCCAGCCAAAGTTTTGTCTAGCAGGGTTTTGGAAACCTCCAAGGATGGAGTTTCCACCACCTCTCTGCATAACCTATTCTAGTGTTTTACTACCCTGCTAGTGAGAAAATTCTTCCTAATGTCTAACTTAAACTTCCCTTGCTGCAACTTGAGACCATTGCTCCTTGTTCTGTCATCTGCCACCACTGAGAACAGTCTAGCTCTATTCTCTTTGTAACCATCCTTCAGGTCATTGAAGGCAGTTATTAAACCTCCCCCCAGTCTTTTCTTCTCTAGACTAAATAAGCACAGTTCCCTCAGTCTTTTCTCATGAGTCATGTCTCCCAGTCCCCTCCCCATTTTTGTTGCCCTCCGATGGACTCTCTCTAATTTGTCCACAGGTCCTATAGTTCCAGTTTACCAATGGTTACTGCTTGAGAGCTAGGCAAAAGAAGAGATTCAGTGTGATATTAACATCAACACCTGGGAGACTCAAGCACCGAATCATCTCCAGTGGTGCCATGAAATACAAGGCATCAATCATCTTGAACAAACTTGCCTTGCTATGGAGGTGGATAGATAAGAAAGAGGTGGACAATGGGAAAGAGCTACAACCCAGCTATTTAGTACTTCTGCAGTCAAGCATGTAGATTTTGGATTGGCCTCCTCAGTCATCTATGGATTCATTGATGATTTTCATATTTACTGGAAGACTGGGATTGCCATGTTGAGGAACTGCCAGTGGCGATGGCATGCTTGAAATTCCATCTCTGTTAAAGCCTCTGGGAGCTTGGCCACTGATTTTAATAAATTTGGGAGTTCACTGATAGTCTTTATTGTAGAGTGTAAAGTAGGTAGTTCTGAGGCACAGAGGTACTACAGCTCTTCAGTGAAAAGGTTGTACAAATTTTTCCTATATGGAAAAACAAGTGTCTTTTTCTCTAATTTCATTCTTGGAAATGACTGAGTCATTTTAGCTGAACCTTTCCAAAATAATTCGGTCTTAGGCAAACATCCATCATGGAACATTTCAGCCCATATGTTTAAAGTTTGGCAAATAATAAGGAACTGAAAATAGGTCTTACAATAGGAAATGCCAGGCAGTTTTAACTACAGGCAACCCCTACCTGCTCTACCTATAAAATTCCTGTACATAAGTGAATGTAAATAGGCATTTGTTCTTTATATCTAGTGTTCCCTGAATCACATGCTTGCATGGAAGTGGAAACTATTTCAATTTTGAAGTTTTTGTAGTTCCTTAATTGGTGAAACAGATTTTAGTTCTCTCAGTTAGTTCATTCTGGTCTCTGGAACAGCCAGCTCTTAGGAATATGAATTTAAACATACATGGTGGAAAGACAGAAGAAATAGACACTTTTGCTTGACAACAGCCCAAGACAAGTCTCTAGATTCTGATATCTAATCACCACACTAACTACTAGACCAAACTCCCTTTCCTGTCAATACCTAAATTAAACAAAACATAATTGGTTCTTTCACATGGAGCCAGTGAGTAGATACTGCCGTGAGAACCTTTGTTTTTTCTAGGATACATCCCAGAGCCAATACCAATACTTACTTATAATAATAAAAGCTTCACCTTCTTATATGAAAGTTTATTAACATATTAACTTTATTGAGGGAAGAGTTAAATCAAATTTGTATTTTGTTTAACTTTCCCTTTAGATGCAAGACCCATTTGTTTAACTCTGTCTTATTTAGTAAAGCATCATGTTTTCACACAACTCACCATTTCTTCTTCAGACTTAGCTGTTTGCCCCCTGTAAAATACTTTTGTTTAATCATCACTTACTTGCAAAGAGTAATGATGATATAGTTATATGTATTATGCCAAAATAAAAATGTTTTTAAAAAATGACTATATGAAGATTTGAACCAACAATCTTCAGTCAGCAGCTTTAATTGCACAGGACTTTTTGCATAGAAAAGCCAAGAATTTTTACATACCATAAATTTAAAATAAGGATTTTACCCAAGCACAAACCAGGAAAAGTGAACATTATTTCCTTATTAGTGACAACAAAATTCTGTTGGCACTGGTGGATACATCACATGCATCACTTTACTGGAGACATATTGCCCCAAATCCAATTCCAGTTTTAGCTGCATAAGTGGCATTTCAGGCCATTTACAAAGAGTTTAGTTTAGTGAATATTCCCCACAAGATGGTGAGTGATTCCCTGTAAATCCAAGAGAAGGAGGACCTTCCTACCTTTTGATCAAGTGATTAGGGATATTTGTCCAGGGAGGGAAACCTAGATTCTAGATTTCCCTCATCCAACAGACATTAGAACGTATGTCTCTGACTCCCTTGAAGGGTGCCCTAAGGAAACTTAAGATAAAGGCAAGGCCAAAAACAGCTTCAACTCTCTTGTTGAAGTTTGCCCACTGGGAAGCTAAGAAGAGAAGATATGTTGAACCAGAAGGCAAACAAACCAGGGGCAGTGAGATAGATACTGCTTGGGTTCAGGTCTGTCTTCCAGTCCCCAGGGGAGTTCATGCATTTTGCATTTAATAGTCATTGCATAAAATAGCTGAACAGCAGTGAAATAGCTTCTCCCACTTTGGAGACAGGAGTAGGAGGTGTCTGGTCTTTCCAGCTCCACATATCTTCCCCTTGTGGCTGGTTCCCCTGGGTCAACTTCAGCAGCTTCAGGCAATTATATAGAAAAGAAACATATGCCTGGGTAAAAGCTGTGGTACACTCTCACCGTTTCCTTCTTCCTGTCCCATTCCCACTTCCTTCTATTCCCTGCCACCTGAACAGGCACAGATGTGTAATGTTCTTTATTTCAAATTCTGGTGCATTAACCAACAGAGAATGGAAAAACCCAATATCCAAAAAGGGCCCTTCTTTCTACTACTTCCAGTTTGACCAGCAGATAAAACCAGAAGTCTAATAAGAGCCTGTCTCCTAGATATATCCAATTTAATTATACAGACTTCATAGACTTAAGATTGATGTTTTTACATCGAGAGCCTGAGAAATGGAGCTGAGCAGTTTGGTTGCTTGGATGTGGGCAAATCTCCAGGACCAGCAGTTTCCAGCTGTTTAATGTCTGTGGTGGGGTGCTGAGCCTTCTTGGTCAAATTCATTAAAGGAACTGATCCAGCAAGATCAAGGCAATCAAAGTCATAACAGAAGAGTATTTGAAGATAGGCATTGCAAAAACTCAAGCAAAAGAAAGTAACATGCCTATAAGGTATAGTAGTTTATGTATTTTAAGCCTAGCAGCCATTTTAATGTTTCCATGGAAACGCTGAGGAGACCTAATAACAATTTGCTATATAGTTGCCAAAAAGACAAAAGATAAAAGGTATCACCCACAAGAATTCTTGCCTTTTGCCCTGTACAGGTGACAAATCCATGAAGCACTCAGACCTCCTGAGGCAGTTGGATTTTTTTAAATTTAGGATTAATTGGTGTTCAAGGCTTTTTCAAAGTTAGAATTAATTGGTGTTCAAGGCAAGGAGTTTTTGTAGTGTACAAGAAGAGAAAAGGAGTATTTAGTTGGAGCATGAAAATGCACTTTAGCAGAGTGACTCTTTTGGTTTCTGTCCAAATGGACTCTTCAAGGTGGGAATAACTCATCACAGATCCATCTCTCAGTGTCTTCTACAGCCTAAATTGAGTGAGGCATAGCTGCTATTGGTTTCAGGGAGCTGAAAACACCCTTCCTAACCTTGGAAATAGGCTTTACCATCTAGAACATGTAGGAATTAGTAGTGATAGTGTCAGTGCAACAAGAGCTTTGCACTGTTTAAAAATAAGGATGCTGCTCCAAAGAGCTTATACTGTAGACCAGGGCTGTCCAACCTCTGGTGGGCTGAGCAGACCCCCCACCCCCAGCTACCTGCCATGTGGGTTGCACAGTCCCTGGGCCACGAGCTGTACCACATGAACCTCCCCCTCCCCACTCACCTGGTGTATCGCATGGGCTCTGCCACACAAGCTCCCAGTGTACCCTGCGGCTCCACCTTGAGGATGTGCTGCGTAGCACAGGGCCCCTGCACATGCAGATGAGATGCCGTGTGTGGCCCCTTTCCCTACCCCCTATCTTCCCATTGTGAGACAAGGAACTCCACTGCACCATACACACATGGATACTGCTTGAGATACCCTGGCCCCCTGAGCCCTCCATCTACAGGCTCAGCCCCATGGGCTGTGCTGCTCTGCCCTGAGCCCAGGGGTGGGAGCTGGAGGAGGGATGGGGAGCCTGGGGACTCCAGCAGCAGCAGCAACAAAGAAAAGAGGGGAGCAGTACCCAGACCAGGAGCCCAGGGGCAGCAGTTTAGCTTCTCAGAGACTACCAGCTGGAAAGCCCTAATTTAGATAGACAATTTAAAAATGCACAAGGAGGTGAAACATGCAAAAATAATGAAGCTTAGCTTTTTGTCTCTACATCCAAAAAGTTTCTGCAGAGAAGACAGCCTGGGTTTTTTGTGATGTAGATCTGTTATTGGGAAGTAGGCTGAGACCCCCAGACTTATCTCATATTGACCACTGCACAGATGGTAATGACTTTCAGACATTACATTTTCATAGTCCTAGCACTGCTTTGGGACCAACCATGAGTGTGGTCCAATTGTAGTAGATACCATAAGACAGAGCGGGGTGGAGAAGAGGGAGGAAAGGTGGGGCAGGAGAGCTGACTGTCCCTGTCCAAAAGAGCTTGACTAGAAATTAAAATTGCTGCATTGCTTTCTGGCTTTACCAACCCCCCTGAGTCTCCCCAGTCCTCCCTCCTCTGTTTAATGGGGGGTGTTTGTCAGATGAATAGAGGAGACCATAAACATTACTGGTGATCAAAATGACAAAGCTAAACTGAGGAGATGACATAACAAGTGTTCTTCCTGTTAGATAGGAAGATAACAGAAGATTATACACGCTATTATTTATATACTGAAAAAGTGCTTTACCAGCCTCATATGGGCTTGGAAATGTAGTGTTGCTGCTTTCCTGGGCTTTACTATTGACAGCACTTTGAGGTTTTTAAGAAAACAGAATCATTCTTTCAACGGTCTGATTACCAATATTTTCTAGAAAGAGCTTATGTTGTATCTCAGAACTGATAAACTACAATACCTGAAATAAACTGAATTGTTATACTAATAGCCACAAAGATATAAAACCTATCACACATGGGGATGAAGAAAGGCTTCATGTAATTTTCATGGTGAGAATAATAGCCAAGTAAGGAAGCCATCACATTTTCTCTGAACCGTTTTTTCTGTCCTAATCCCACTGAAATATTACTTCCCAGGAGCAGCAATAGCAAGGTTCCCAGACAAAATTGTGCTATGTGTATCCACCTACCAACTAAACAATAAATTATAAAAGAAGCATACAGGAAAAATGTAATGCTTGCTATCAAAACTTTGAGTGGATAGAAGATTACATGTCTCCTGAACAAAGGATAATGTCTGTCTGGCTAAAGCAATCACCAGTGAATATATCTCACACAATGGCTGCATCTACATGAGACACTTTCCTGTGCTAATCTAATGCACAGTAAAGTGTCACCATCTACATGTGCACAGTAGACCCAAATCAATCTTTGTGGGGCACGGAGAGCTGTCCTGGCTGTAACTGGCCTGCCAGTTACCTGGAAACTGGGGGCTCTCCCGCACCCCATGGAGATCAGGACGAGCCCCAGGAGAGGTTGAAGCCCCCCAGCTGGTGAAGGGGGACAGAGCAGGGCAGGAACAGCCCTAGACTGAACTGCTCTCAGTGAGAGCAAATTTGCTCCTGATGGGTGCACATTCAGATGCGTACAGGGGCTCAATTTAATGCACCTGAATTTTCTGCATAGTGCATTAATTGCACATGTAGACACACCCAGTGAGTCTTGACTGGTACAAAGGCAACATTGCCTCTTTCAAGTAAATGATTCTGATCTCAAATCCTGCATTCAAACACACACAGACTCTGAGGGTAAAGATTTAGACCTACATGTGGATTGAAATTTTGCACCTCCAGCCCATATCTGTATTCTCATACAGGGCCAAATTTGAAAACAGGACTTGACCCTTTAGATGCAAACCTTTAAATTTGAGCTGCCATGATTTTATACGTCTATTCTTGGCATTTCTGTTCAGACTGAAACTTAGATGTGGGTATAGGAACTGTAGGTGCATATAAGTTGCTTAAACCTAAATGGACTTGCCAAAAAGTAAACACACAGCTTTAGGTGTGTAAATTTGAAGGTCAGTTCTGAAAATTTGTCCCATGACCACAGCTTGCTCCCAAACATGCCAATCTCATTGAACTGTTGGGAGTACAGAGTGCTTGGAATATTGTAAGAAGCAGCAAGCTGCTTCCAAGATCAGTTCCTCTCTGGGCCCAATCAAAAGAAGTGCGGAGCAGTTGACATACCACTGAGTATTACAGCTTGTCTAAGCTCTTTGAATGGCCTGAATCTGGCCCTGTGCTAGTTATGATCATTCACAGGTACCTAAGAGAAATAGCAACAACTAATTAATGACATGTGGATAATACCTATGTTAATACTCTTGTGAAAAAAAGTAAACACTTTACATAACCATAGATGGTAAAGGCCTCATCATGCCATCTTTTAAATAGTGAAAATTATTAACAAAGCAATTGCAAACCCCAGCTAGACCACTGTTTCACAAATGACTCAGGGAAATGAGTGATGAATCAGTAGGTAAAATATTACTTCATATAGCATGTAGGCGTTCTCTCTAAGGTTTCCATCCAAGGACTGACCTTGCTCAGCTTATGAGATCTGACAAGAGCACAGCCTTCTATGGGAGAAAAACAATGCGCTAATTCACAATTGCCAAATTTCCTGCCCCGATAAAATACACAGGTAATATTCATATTTCTTACTAAGCCTTCAGCCTTTTTTTCAGTGAGGAAATCTGGATGGGCAAATAAATCCAAATTATATGTTAAATATACTGTTGAAAACATTGCAGAATGGTAGGACTGCAATTTTAGTAATGCATGAAAGTCTATTCTGATAGTGTGTGCATAATTCTGCTCTGCTTCTGTGGATCTCAGACTAGACCTCCCAAACACCACTTCTATGAGATAGGCAAAATGTATAACACACTTTTTAACAATCAATGAGCTGGCTCATGAAGAGCCAGAAGAGATTTACCCAGAAAAACAGAATATCACGGAGGAGAAATCAGATCACTAATTCTGATGGTCTTCATGCAGGTCCAGGTAACTGGCAGGCCAGTGATTGTTACTTAGTGGGTTTTTTCAGTGTGCTTATTGCCAATAAGTAATTTAGGCCCCTCATATTTAGTGAGGTAGGGTTACATTGTTCTTTCTGTTTTATAGATGGGGAAACTAAAGTGCAGTAGCAGCCTACCCAGGGCCACAGAGAAAGTCCATGGCAGAGGCAAAAATAGAAATTGGACCCCCTGAACCCTGATCCAGTCATCAAACTCAGAGGTTTTCAACCTTTTTTAGTTTAAGTACCCCTGGCGGATCGATGCCAAGTGATGGGGAGGGGTGGCGTGTAGCTGGACGCCAAGGGCATGGGGAGCGCGCAGCCAGACACCAAGCAGGAGGTGGGGAGCACACAGCTGGACGCTGAGTGGGGATGTGGGGATGGCACCATCTCCCACAAGCAGGGCTGGGGCGGTTGAGGGGAAGATCCCCGGGCTGTGGGGAGGGCAGTGGTAGCCCTCTGCAAAGCAGGGAAGCTACTGGGCAGGTGTGTAGGGACGGCAGCCGCCACATACAAGCTTTCTGCCTCACAGAGGGGCACCACTGCCTTCACTCTGCCCCAGCCCTGCTCCTGGGAGGCAGCAGCGCTCCGTCCCAGCCCACCCATGCGTACCCCCTAGGACTGGTCCAAGTACCCCCAGGGGTATGCATACCCCCAGCTGACAACCCCTGATCTAACTGCAAGGATATTCTTCTGACTGATGCTCTCTGGATACTAATGTCAAGCATTGGAACAGGTTTCCTAGAGAGGTGGAATCTTCAGCCCTGGACATTTTCAAGAGCCAGCTGGACAGACACTTCCCTGGGATGGTCCTGCCCATGGGCAGATCTCGGCTTTTGAAAAGGGTAGTGCAGATGGTGCACTTCATCCTATAATACAACACATGTTTTTCTCCAGTTACAAAAAAACTGGAAGCTTACTAATATGCTCGGGGCCTATGCAGGGCCAGATTTAGGCTTAAGCTACTTAAGCTATGGCTTAGGGCCTCACAATATGAGGGGCCTCTAAATAAGAAAAAAAAAACCTGACTCAATATCAAGTTTTATAATAATCAGTCGGTAAATAAAGGAGATATGGGACAATGACTCTCTAAATATGGACATTTTCATTCTAATATGACAACATATACATATCTATGGCTCCACAGTTATTATTCATAATTGAGTTCATAAATTTGTTTTATGTTAGATTATAATTTTTTCTTTGTGCCTTCGCCTTTGTATATATGCAGATATAAAGCTTTCATATTTATATTTTCAGTGTCCTTTTTGGGAGAACAATAAAGTATTATTTTTAATGTGTGGAGCTTCTTAAACTGGACATAGTTTAGGGCCTCATCATGTCATAATCTGGCACTGGGCCTATGGCTATATTATTCAGGTTAAGATCAAAGCCAAAACAAATAACTTGATTGGAATATACATTAATATGTTATATATTATATTATGTAAAAAGAAACAACTAAGCAAGAATAATCAAAATATGTTGTTTCATTAGTCCTGTAATCATTCAAATTAAGTGTGCATCTCTTTTTAGATTCATTAAACAAAATCTAGCCTTCTTGAGTATCTTGACAATGCATCCAATGCTTCAGTGAAAATTATATCCACACCTGAGTTAATGCTCACCTGTTTTAAGATTTCTACAGCTAAGTTAGTGTTTTACCTAAAGTTACAAACAGTTTTCAGGGCTGTGCAATAGGAGCTGTATTACCGGGAGCCACTGACAAACAGCAGAATTGCAGAAGAAAGGATAGATTGATTTGTGCTACATTAAAACTATTAAAAAGTAGAGAGGGTCATAACACATGTTGAATGAAGAGTTTAGATGCAATAAAGTAGCTTACAATGAGGCATGAAGTCAGTCGTCTCTCTCACTGCTGCCTGAATAGAAATGCTGCTGCCACTGCCATCTGCTATCTTTAGGTAGACCAGAAATCAAAGGAGGATGCAATTGCACCACCCTTCTGGATCCACCCTTTATCCTGCTTTTTCAGAGGGCTGGACTAGGTGACCTTATGAGGTCCCTTCCAGCTCCATTTTCTTATAATTTATGGACAAGCAGACTCACTGCTGATACAGTTGAATTGTGTTTCCCCCTGACTGAAGAACTGATGCCATAATTTCATGTGGAAATCTCCAGGTGTGAGTATCTGCTTAATCTTATTATAAAAATTATAGATTATAGTGCCATGGTTAGGACTATTCTGAAAACTAATTTTTTAGTTGGCAGTAGTACAGAGGCAGAAGTTTTGGACTGACCCAAAATCAAAATTGTTTAGAATTTTTGGGAAATGGAAAAAAAACCCAAAACTGTGTCTAATCAAAATAAGCGTTTTGTTTTTCAAGAATATTAATGAAAGTAAAAGGGCACATTCACAAGAGGACTTAAATTCCATTCAGAGAATTAACAGTGATAGCAGTTCTCCGTGGTTAGGGACAGACATTACACACAAACCGGTTTAAGTGATCAGAAACTGGTTCAAACCTGTAACAGAACAGATGTTCAATGCACATAAACCAGTTTGAAAATGGTTGAAACTTGTTTGAGATATATCTGGTTGAATTAAGTATCAGACGTAATTGATTTGAGTCAAACTGATTTATGCAATGTCTGTCCCAGACCCCTTGCTGGTTTAAGATAAACCAGACATCCCCAGTATCCCAGCAGGCTCTCTGGGCTGGGTGGGGCTCTCTGCTTCACAGGAGGGCTGGTCCCTCCCTTCTGCTCCCTGGCTGCAGCTCAGGCAAAACTGAGGGCTGCTCACCTGTCCCCTCACCACTCCCTGCTAAGCAAGAATTCTCTCCTCCCCTCTGCCTTGATGAGAGGTGTCTGTGTATTAGCTAGTAGGCCACATGCTGGCTACTGTCAGTGCTGAATCAACAGGTAGAATCAAAAGACAGAATCAACAAGTAGCTGGTAATGTCCCTCTGTTTTCTTAATTGGGTGATAAACACTGTTATCGATTCCCTGATGAGCTAATCATAGTGTCCTGCCTGGCCATAGGGGCCTGGCCTGCCTGGCCATAGGATGCCATAGGGGCCTTGCCATGCCCCCTTCAGCTTAGCAGTGTGGAAGGGAACATAGGGATCCTCTAGTGCCTCCCTTCCCTTCCCCCCCCCCACCGGCTTCTAGCCTGAGCCACTGCAAGCATGTGCCTGCATTTCTGGGATGTCTGTCTGGTTTAGCCTAGCTCAGTTAGACTAACCTGCAAAGATTGAATCAATTCAGGTTCAGGCTTTTTGAATGTCTGTCTCTAGCCCAAGTCATTGAGTGGTTAGGATACTTGCATGGCAAGTGGCAGATGAGAGTACACGTTTAATTTCTGCTGCTTTTATAGCACAGGTGTTAACTAATGTATTCTCATCTCTCATGAGAATGTTCCAGTCTCTGAGGTGGGGTTCTCAAACTCTGCACTCTTCCCAAAATGTGCATTGCTTCAGGGATTGGAACACAAGGTCCCGTCTGCATTGTTAGAAGATCTAGCTAAGGAGTAATACAGTAAAGTATCGCTAAAAAGGAAAGCCTACAAAGGATGGAGGACGGGATTCACCTCCAAGAAGGATTATTCTGCGCTGGTCCGGTCCTGCAGGGAGCAAACCAGGAAAGCCAAGGCTGCAACTGAACTCCAACTAGCTTCAAGCATC
>NW_017728943.1:71753168-71755534 GCF_001723895.1 Crocodylus porosus | reverse complement strand
CTGCTCTTTGGGCAGGGGGCTGGACTCGATGATCTCCCGAGGTCCCTTCCAGCCCTAATGTCTATGAAATCTATGAAATCTATGTACACTATATATACCCCAAAGTGGATGTAATAGAACTGCCCTAGTGAAGTTTTGAGCATGTACCAACGAGGACACACAACAGAGAGTGAGCCTGCTGGTGCATGTCTAATGCCATGCTAAAGTGGCTTCATTAAGTCTTTTTCAAGGTGAAGCATGTGCATAGTAAGCATGTCATGTAGCACTTCAGTACTCCTTGGTACTATCCTTTGGTGTGACCTGGCCTCATAAACTGACTTTCTATGTGAACAGCCTAATGACCAGTCACTATAGTGAGGGCTTCAGGGACTCCAGGGGCCACCCCAGAAGGATACCATGTCACAGGCATCACCTCTTTTTTCTCCCATTTTGTGGAAGGCACCTGCATACCTTTATGAATCTACCCCCAGAAACCAAACCACTCTGACATTTCTGATTTTTTTTGTTTTGTTTCTTTTTTTATTCTTCTGAAATTATCCTATGAATTGGATCTACATTCACAAACAATTTGGGGTCTACCAAACTGTTCTTCAGGGGAAAAAAAAATTTCTCCACTACCATGAATGATAACTATTGTTTTATCTAAACTCTTTTCTTTTCCCTAGCAACTATTTTGTTAAAGTGAGCTATATGGGATATTACTGTGGAAAACCACTTCCAGAAGACAAAAATCTGTGATGGAAACATGCAGCTTTTTAAATGAATGCACTTTTGTTACACTGAGAGCACCTATAGGATTTCTATAATAGAAAATCTTTAACAACCACTGCATTACCAGTGTGGGAACAATATAATTGCAATAATAATTAGGTGGCTTCTCAAAAGAACAAATCATCTCTGCAGAAAGGTATGCCCTACACATATACTATATTGGCAGAAACACCTCAAAACTATTTTTTTATCACAGGAGTAATCCATTAGCAAATATACATGGAGCTCAGTGACCCCAGAAATCATGCAGTGAATAACTTCCCTGTTCATTCTGTTCCCTACCTGTGTGACCTTTTCTGGGGGTAAAAACTGTTGCTACGGAAATTGAGATAATTTGTGATTGGTTATTACAATACAAAAAATCTTTTCTCTGAACAATTTGTCTAGTTCTCTTTCTAACTACTCATTCTCTGGGATTGGTAATGGAATTTGAATTTTTTTCACTGGAAGACTTCCAGCTCAGAGTAGTAGTTACTGGGCATGTCTACATGTGCATTTATGCCAGCTTAAATTTACTGTGCAGTAAGTTATTGCACAATAAGCAGGAATAGGCCATCATCTACATGTGCAGTAACACTCCGTGTGTGTGTGTGTGTGTGTGTATGTGTGGGCTGATTTGGGACTAAAGTTAATCCCAAATTAGTCCACATACACAGTGTTACCTTTCAGTGTTACTACACAGTAAGGCATCTACATGTGCATTACTGTGCAGTAACTAATTTATGTAAATTTAATACCTGCATAAGGCAAGTATCAGATTTATGCTTAAGTTGGTGTAAGTCACCATATTTACTGTGCAGTACAGACATGTACATGTAGACGCATGCCCGTACTGTGCAGTAGTTTTGCTTACTGCACAGTAAATGCACACATGTAGACATGTCCACTGAATAGTATTACTTTCAAAGGAATGTTGGAAGGCCCTTGTGAAATGAGCTGGAGGATCTCAGCCCAGATCTCAGTAGTGGTTAACCTAAAACAAAGTGATCCCTGCAATGTATACATATAGAAATGTATAGCTTGCAAAGTCCTGCACTTTATTGGCATGTTGTATTACAACAGGCATTCAGTTACTTAAGGATCTATTTCACCTCACACTTGTCCTCTCAAAATGTATTGGCCATGAGCTGTAACTTTTGCTGAAGGAATGGAAATGAGACAAAATATAAGGGGGGGGGGAGATAACTATAAAAATTATATGAAGTTCTGCAATTTTACTAATTTCTGTTCTTCTCCCTCATAGCTTTTCTGTGCAGCAAAGTGAATGTAAACAATGCTTGTAATTTAAAAACCAGAAAGTATGGGTTGTAGTTATGAGGTTCTGGATTGGTGGGAAGGTTGGGAAAACTTAACTGAAGGATGTACCCAATTAGAAAAGATCACAGTGGGCGTGCCTAGTTTCATAGTTTCTAGGGTTGGAAGGGACCTGAGCAGATGATCTAGTCTGACCCCCTGCCATGGCAGGAAAGATTACTGGGGTCAAACGACCCCAGCAAGGTGTTCTTCTAGCCTCCTCCTAAAGACCCCCGGGGTAGGAGCCAGCACCACTTCTCTTGGAAGTTGGTTCCAGATCCTAGCTGCCCTGACTGTGAAGT
>NW_017728943.1:71731262-71752618 GCF_001723895.1 Crocodylus porosus | reverse complement strand
GAACCCCACTGCCCACATCCCTCCAAGTTGAAAATGACCCATCCACCACCACTCTCTGGGTGAGGCCCTCCAGCCAGTTGGCGACCCAATTGACTGTGTGGGTGTGGACACCACAGTCCCGCAGTTTCTTAATGAGAACAGGGTGAGAGACAGTGTCAAAGGTCTTCTGAAAGTCCAGGAAGACTATGTCCACTGCTACCCGTGCATCTAATGATTTGGTGATCTGATCATAGAAGGCCATCAGGTTGGTCTGACAGGACCTGCCACTGATGAACCTGTGTTGATTGCCCCTAAGCATGCAGTCCCCTGCTGGCCCCTTGTGGATGTGTGCCAGAATAATTTTCTCAAACAGCTCGCCTAGGATCGAGGTAAGACTAACTGGCCTATGGTTTCCTGGGTCCTCCTTCTTACCCTTTTTGAAGATGGGAACCACGTTGGCCCTCTTCCAGTCCTCTGGCACCATAACAGAGCACCACGAGTGCTCGTAAAGCCGTGCCAGGGGTCCTGCAAGGACCTCAGCCAGTTTCTTTAGTACTCTAGGGTGGAGATTGTCTGGACCAGCTGACTTGAATACGTCCAGTCCCTCCAGAAGCTCCCTAACTAGTTCCTCACTAACCCTTGGCCTAGATGTTCCTCCCCTGGGGCCTGAGATGAGCCCAGTGCGGGGGGTGACTGTTCCGGTCCCTGCTTAGGAAGATGGAGGCAAAGAAATCGTTAAACATGTTGGCTTTGTCGTCTGGTGTGACGACCAAATTTCCTAACGTGTCCTGCAGGGGCCCCACATTACCCAGAACCTTCTTTTTACGCCCTATGTATTTAAAGAAGGACTTCTTATTGTCCTTAAACCGCGAAGCTAGTCCCAGTTCCATCTCTGCTTTGGCCTTCCTGACTGCCCCCCTGACTGCAACTGCAGTATAGTCATCCCTGGTGATGCCCCCTCCTTTCCATCGGGTGTGCGCCTCCCTTTTAGCTAAGAGACATTCCTGGATGCTTTTGGTGAGCCATGGGGGCTTGTGTGCCCTCCTGCTCCCTTTGATCCTCATTGGGATTACCTCCCTTTGGGCTTGGAGGATTGTCTCCTACATGAGACATTGACCGCAGAGCTGACTAATTAGCTCTGCAATAAAACATCACCATCTACATGTGCAGTGCTATTAGGATGGAGCAAACTAATTAAAACTGCCATAGGATAGTACTGCCAGATACAAGTATTATCCTATGGTGGAGTTATTTACTCCACTGCAACACATTTGTAGACACTGATGGGGCTAGTTGGGGCATGAGGGTGCTTCAGTGTGGGGACTGCCTACTGACTAGCCCTGCATTGTAGCACCATGCTACAATGCAGTCAGCCAGCCCCTCTGCAGTATCTTGAGCTGGGTTGGACCAGCACTGGGCTGGCAGGTGAACTGCCAGGACTCTCCGCCAGCTGAGACACCTCCACCCTGGCTCAATGTGCTGCAGTGCCCAGAAGCAATACACTCCAACATGAACTCAGAGTTTATTCAGCCATATTAATTACACTTATAGACACTCCCAGTATGTAGCTATATCCATAGATAAGGTTGGCTTCATATTTTGGACCGCAGTTTTAATTTCTCTACACATAATAAGCCTGATATTTTCTTCCTTTTTGCTACTGTAAACTACTAACATCAGGAAAATGTTATTAGTAAGACCTGAGTAAATCATTCAAAGTAGCTAATTTGCCTGATGAATGTTATGTCTCTGCTCAAAAACTGCACAACAATTATACTTGAGAAGAATATGCAGTGGTTGATCAGAGTTATTTACTGAACTTTTCTTAGAATGGTTATTGCTCTATAGCTCATTGGCAAGCAATTCCTTGTAAGTATTCAATGTCTGAAAACCTAGTGGACTGATTAACTCTTATAGGACAGAGGTCACATGGCATTTCTGTTCCATGTATGGATGAGCATAAGAATTTGGTTTCTGGGACAAGGTATTTCTTTCAGGATTTACTTACTGTCAATATTCTCTCAGGTTAGCTTCAAGTTTTTTGTTTCCATGAAATCACCTGCTAAGAACCTTGTCTGCTAGGCTATTTATAAGTGAATGACACATGAATACAGCCATATGTAATTTACATTTTTATTCAAGATTATTTTTCAGATAATACTTTTAAGCAATTCACCCAGGATACATGCAGGAACTGATATTCATTGTCTCTATACCTTTTTCCATAAAGCATATGGCCTGTGGCTGTAATCTATGAATAGTTAACTAACTGTGATAGGCACTAGGTATATTGAAATAGTGGCATTCCGATTCTGTCAGACAATCCAGATGGCTTCTGTGACAACTTCTCTTATTTCCAGGAGGGAAAAAGCTTTCAGACTGTAAAGCAAAGATGAGCAAAACTCATTTTATTTATTCTTTAAAACTATAATAGTTCAGCCTAGGTGTGAGACCCATGCATCCCTAAAACTTTGCTAAAAACATTTCTTCACCTTTAGCTCCAGTTTCAAACTTGAAGCTTGAGTCTTCTCTACTTTAAATGTGCTGTGTATATACATTGCGTTACTCTGGATGCAGAATAGGGCCTGGCCCCAGCACTTTACACATGATATGGACAATGAGCCCCAATCTCTACTTTACTTAAATGCATTCTAATGTGTTTTGTTCCACAGATTGCTCTGCCTTTGCTATACATGCAAACATTCCCGGGGCCCCACACAAGCTGATCTTCCCTGGCCCCGTACCAGAGCCAGGTGGAGGAGGGTTCAGGTCTGGGGCAGATCAGCTTGTGTGGGGACCCTCCCCCACCCTGGGATCAGGGCAGCGGGTCTCCATTCAAGCTGATCTGCCCCAGCCCCACTGGCTCCAGGCAGCAGCACCTGGCTCCTGTCAGCCAGCAGGCAGATTGAGGGACTGCCGGCACCCCCGGGAAGGCTGCAGGGGTTGTGCCAGAGTCCTCCCAGGCATGTGTGCCCCTGATCTGCTTGCTGGCTGACAGGAGCTGGATGCTGCCACCTAGGGCCAGTGGCAGCACTGATCTTCCCAGCGCTGGGTGCAGGCTGTACCCATCAGCAGTCTGTCATCTGGCAGGCAGACTGGGGGCCCACACCCCCAGGAGGACACTGGCACAGCCCCCACAGCCCTCTCAAGAGTTCAGGCAAGCCCCCAATCTGCCTGCCAGATGAGAGGAGGTGCATGCTGCCGGCTGGAACTGGTGCTGAAGCCAGTAAGCCTGGCTTCAAAACTCAAAACATTTCAAAACTTTTGAAATGTTTTGAGTTCCCTTGCTTTGTTTTGAAGGCTTTTGTTTCATTTCAATTTCACTGTTTCGAGCTCGAAACACATCAAAACAGTTTTGAAATGAAGTGCTGGGCAAAATTTCGCACAGCCCTAGTAATTACTAAGCTGTATCCAATCCTTTCCAAGAAGACAGACTAGCAGGAGACTGACTAGGAAGCCAAGCCAGTCCAGGTGTACCTTTCAGGCAGAAACAGCTCACAAAAGGGACGGAAAGGCTGCAGACAGAGGCTTATATGCTGTTTCTATGTCCCTCCCACAGAGCACTGTGATTGGAAGTAGACTCAGCCACTAGCCTGCTACAGATATCAGTCTTTCCCCTCCTGCTTCCCCTCCCTCTTTTCAGTCCCTGTTCCCCTGAAAGACTGCCTTCCAAATCTCCAAATCTTTTTCTGAATGTTCCAAATCGATTCGGAGGGGGGGGGAGGGGTTTGTCTCCCAATTCAATTCGGGTTCGGGTTCGGTGATTCGGCCTCCGAATCAAGCTAAATCTTCTCTGAATCGAATCAGCAACCGAAGCTTCACATGCTACTCTTGAGCTGCTGTCAAGAGTTGCACCCAGAGCAGCATCACTGCTGCATTTCTGGGTTTGATGCACGTGAGTGGGAGCAGGCAGGCACGGCACTTGGCAGGTTGTCCCCCAAGACATCCCTGTTGCCTCTCTGGGCTTAACTTCCTGACCTGTAGAATGAAGATAATAGCACTCCTGGGCCTTACAGGGGTGTTGTGAGGGTAAACTAGTTAAAACTTGTGCAATGTTTGAATTCTATGATAATAAAAGCCATACAAAAAGTACCAGATGGCAATGGCTTCCCTCACTTATATTGTACCTCTTAATTAATCTTGGAATTAGAAGACAGTTTATTATTATACCTGATGTCAAAATGGAACATAATCTATGGGCTCATTAATAGGAAGTGACAGGAAAGCCACTGCTGAGAGTACTAAGATTGATTTTTCTGCCATGGTTTCTATAGGTCTCTAAAAATCCACACAAAAGCCATCTTATATTTAGTGCTGTTGATTCCCCTCTACTAAGCTAAAATGCCTCTCCAGTCAGGCCTTAGGTTTCAGGCACACCTAGCTGAAATAAAGACTAGCAAGACTTTGGGCTCTAAGCCACAAGTGAGCTTAATGCCAAAAAGATGTTAATCCCCATCACTACTGATATGGATTCACTTAAAAAACATAGTCACAACAGAGTTAAGGTGGTTGCTGTACAACTGGACCATCTGTCCTTATGCATCAGGGAACCTCTAAACTCCACATTCCAGAGCTAGACAATCAGGAAGTGCTGGTCTTCTTTCATATAAAGCAAACCACAGTCTTCTGGAAATAAAGAAGTGTATGGTTAAGCCACTGCTTCTTGTGTCCAACACAACCTTAACTCTGCACTGCTTTGCTGAGAGGTTGGTCAGGGAAGCATCCCCTGCTGTAATAATGACTGTCATGTACTAATCATTTATATTCCAGTAGCACTTGAAGGCTGAGGAGGTCAGGATCCACAGTGCTAGGTGCTGCACAAATGTAAAGAACAGACTAAGCCCCAGTTGCTTTCAGCCTACTTGGTGAATAAGGCAAATGAGCTACTGGGGTTGGGAATGGTGAAGACTGGGTAAAAAATAGGTTGTGTCCAGCACTTCAGCATTAGAACTGAAAATGGTGCTCTCCAAGTGGCAGCACAGTCAACCCTGAGAATTCAGAAACTCCATATAACTACAAGCAATTATTCCAGTTTGAACCACCCATCCCCAGTGCATTCAGCCTTGCTCTCTGCCTCTCTTTTGTTGCCAGCATAATTCAAAGAATCTTGTCAGTTGTCTTCAAATAGTCTTGTGCTCCAGGGGCAACTCTCTGCTTCACCATATTAAGCAGCATTTTGACTGTGGACTTTACTGGAACTGACATATTCGGTCTTTTCACACACACCATTGCCCCTGTGAGAGAGCAGACAGCATGTGAGCAGATAGTTCCTCTGAGAATCACATCTCTGTTTTACTTTATCATGTTTTTTGTCATCTTTTTAGGCTTAAAATATTCCCTGTGGGAAATCTGAAAGCTTCAGCCCTTGCTCCTCCAGAGTAGCTAACAACCCTTGGTAATATACTGAGTGCTAGAAAAGCCTTGAATTTCCATGTGTCCATGCCTTGAAACAGGGAAGGAAGATGAAAGGATTTTAAGTCATGACAGTCATCAAGTCTTTTTTTTACGTGTCACATATTCTACAGGTCAAAGTGAGATCACATGTATGTTATCTACTTCAGACAGCATAATTTTGTGTCAGAAAACTAGCATTCCTACTTTTCATGCTTTTCTTTTGTTATGTGAATTTAGTGTTCCTCTAGGAAGAGAAGGCACCAGAGACTGACAACTGGTAGAGCAAGGATAGGACAAGGTTCTTTAAAGACCAATTCAGAGACTGCCGACACTAGTGTATCAAGTGAGGTGAGCATCTGCTTAACTGAAATAGTGGTGAGAGCCACTGATTTTGTCCTCTAGGTCACCATGTAGCCTTCAATTTTTTCTTCATTGCTGATATGGAACAGGATATTCCTCTGAGTTATCCTCTTCCATAATCATTTGCACACTATGCATCTCACTTGAGGCATTCATTCTCACAAAATGAACCGGCCCTCTTTGTTCCCTTTTTGTTGAACCAACCTCAGGCCTATAAGAACCAAGGCAAGAGACTCCCAAGGGCCCCAACTCAAAGGCTACACTGGAAGCACAGACATGGCCAACCCTAGTTTTTGCTCTGCAAGCTGTATTGTGTTAAAGTGAAGTCACACTTGTAAGACCCCTATAGGGCTGAGCACTGACGCGATCTCTGGGGAATGCAGAGGCATAGCTACCAGAGATTGTGCCTGGGCAGCATCAGTGGCAGGGGCTAGGACAACAGCTAGCAATTGTGGCTAGGTCAGCAGTGGCTGTGGCTGCCATTCTTTTGCCCCCTCTAAGTGTGTACCCAAGGCTGGTGTCCTGGTCGCGCACCACTTCAGTGGTATCCCCTGCATTAATGAATGTGTGACTAAGTTCCTTTGAAGATACTACTGCAGTAATCATTTGACACTTTTCATTGGGGATCTCAAAGCATTTATTAAAATCAGCAATTCAGTTTGTCGACATCCCAATGAATCAATTTATCAGAGGAGAAAAGTGGAGTACAGAGAGGTTAGGGGACTTGCCTGTGGGTACATCCCGTGTCACTGGCAGAGCTGGAGCTGGACTGTAGACTTTTTGACCCCCAGTTCCTTGCCTTAAGCTCTAGCAACACTTGAAAACAGATTACATACATGTAATATGAAATGTTATGTAAGGGCCAAGTCATACTGTTATAGGCGTGGGGGAGAAGACAAACCTCCTGGGGAGAGGGGACATTTTGTATCAATCACTCCCTCCCCCACATCAACCCACTGACTTCAGGGATTTTCAAAATGTTACAGATGATATAGTCTGGTACATTTTAATCAGTTTCTTATCGCATGGCTTTCTGATAAAAACAGTGCCAATAAGAATTAAACATAGTGAAGCAGGACACTACATGTTGTTTGCCCATACAGCTACCACTGAGATGCAATAATGTGGTACCTCTGGTTGTTTAAAGCTGTGAATGTGTTCCCATTTCATCCCATTTTTCCAACCCCCTTGTAAAGGGTTATGGGCTATGACTAGGGATGAAAAGTAATAGCAAGTGAAGTCAGAAGTGTGTAAGCACAAGGTAGAGCAGAGAAGCTAGAAAAAAGCCTAAAAATAAGATGCTAAAATCTATTCATTTTCAGCGGTGAGAGCAGTTAAAGAAGTCCTGTGTGAGAAGCAAATGAAGCTGTTAGAGAGAGGCTACAAGAATGAAGTTCACAGTCAAACTTGGCACTCTAAAAGAATGATGGTCTTAGAAACTGGGATTTTGATGCAGAGCCCTATTAAAGCCTAACATGGAAAAATGTGGATGCACGGTCTAAATCCTCCCCTCATCCCCAAACTCCAGGGCCTAAAGGAACATGTTGAATCAAGGTTTTAATTCAGGGCTGCCCCAGCACAAATAGGATGGCTGTCTGTGCCTAAAGTTTTCAGCTTGTTTAGATCTCCAGTCCATAAAAGTGCTCCTGTGAATGACACTATCCCATAATTCTGTCAGCTGCTGACGCAGGTTGTCGTGGGGGGAGGCCTCGATCTTCCTGTCCAGTGCTCGGCATCATGGAGTGAGAAGCATGGCTAGAAAGGGTCATCACCCTTCCAGCTTCACAGACACTTTAAGCAACCATCCCTTCTCCTGCCCTGGACCACTGTTGTGAGAGTGAAGGGAGAGATTATTATGGCATTTCTCTGGTTCTGGGATTTATGAGGTGGAGCAGTGGCAGAAGCAGCAGGAAGCTGCAGTTCAAATGGGAAGATCATAAATCTCCATCTTGGTCTTCAAATCTGTCAGCCTATGAATGTTCAGTGAGGGAAAATCCCACAGCCTGTCAGTACATCTCAGAGAGAACCAATGCAAAGACACAAAGGAAGAATCTGGCTGGAGAGATGAGATCCAAGGAAGAAAAAAGCAAGCTGGCACTAATCACCATTTCAAGAATAAAGTCAAAGCTAAGGGCAGAAGCAGTCCCCTGCTTGCAGCAATATAGGGAAGTGGCTGGGAATCCTGGGCAAAGCAGAAATGGCAACTTCTGATTTGTGATCATGGGTGTACAGCTGCCAACAGTAGTCACTTTTTTTGTCCCCCCCACTATCCCAAGTTAGCACCTGAGGCAGTTGCCCCTTTCTCCCCCTGCCCCTAGTTATGCCACTGCCTGCTTGCAGAGGCTGAAGAGGTTCGGGTTCAGTCCATATAGGGGTTTTTTTCTGTAGGCCTTTAACCAGATGAGTGGCCCTCCTCTGAACCCTCTCCAGGCCATCCGCATCACTCCCGAAGTGCGGCGCCCAAAGCTGGACGCAGTACTCCAGCTGTGGCCTAACTAATGCCACATGGAGGGGAAACCTCCCTAGAACTTTTTGTGATGCACCTAATTATGCAGGAAAGGGTATGGTCAGCTTTATTTTTTATCTCATCACATTGGTGACTCATGTTCGTTTTGGAGTTGACTATGACTCCGAGATCCCTTTCTGCAGTTGTGCTACTTAGAGTGATACCTTCCAGGCTGTAGGAGTGTTGATGAGTCTTCCTCCCCAAGGTGCAACACATGACACTTATCCTTGTTAAACTGCATCCTATTCTGTTTGGCCCATTTCCCCAGCCTGTCCAAATCAGCCTCATCTTTAGCATACTGCCATTGTGTAACAGCCTAAGGTCAGGTGATCCTACTAAGAGATTCCTCCAGAATTCAGAAGGCATCTCTCCCTTTCCTGCCAGCATAGCCCAGAAGTGAGGGTGAAATTCTTATTTTACATCTCATTGCTGCAGGCATGTAGCCAGCAGCAGGGTGTGCTGAGCACAGGAGTCATCTATATTCAGTCCAATTAGTAGTACCAAGGTAAACAGAGTGGTGGTCATTGCAGGTTGATGAGTTGGCCACCATGTATGAAAGTGCTAAGTGCATGTCTGTGAGAGAACCCCTTTTCTTAGAGCACCTAGAGTCATATCTGTGCTGGAGGCTGGTTCTGTTCCTCTAAGTGCAGCTCCCCAGTACATTTGAGTACGTACTGCTGATGGAGACTACAGCAAGGGAAGTTTAGGTTAAATATTAGAAAAGCCTCTCACTTTTCTCTGAGCTGAAAAGTGTGCTCTTTGTTTGATTTCTAATAGACAGAGATAGCTAGTTAAATCTCCAATTTAATTAGTCTCTAAGGTGCACTTCTACCCTGCTTTCTGCCTCTTTTTCTTGTAGACAGGTGTCCATTGTTCACACCACTGCTACAGTTGGCATCCTTTTCTTGAGAAGAGGCCAAGGACTGAATAGCCAAGGACTGAAGAGGTAACTTTTAGGTTACCAAATATTCCCTGGACCAAAATTAAGGCGTATTGCCAAGGAGGGTAGTAAAGCACTGGAACAGGTTACACAGAAAGGTCGTGAACTCTCCAACCTTGGAGATGTTTAAGACCCAGGTAGACAAACCCCTGGCTAGGATGATCTAGTTGGGGATTTTCCCACTTTGAGCAGGAGGGTGGACTAGATGACTTCCTGAGGTCCCTTCCAGACCTCATTTTCTATGCTTCTATGGTAGAAGTAACTAGTAATCCAAGGCAGCTGCTAATCACAGATGAGGTGATGAAAGAACTGTGGAGAGCAGAAGCCCAGGGCAGCCAGGGCAAGGCCCGCTGCTGCTGTGCTGATGGCAGCCGCATGACTAGCTGTTGTTGCAGTAATTTCCCTGTCCCCTCCCATACACACATACAAAAGTGGCACCTGGAGCTGCTGCCCCCATCATCCCCCTCAGTTGCACTACCGATGGGATGGAAAAGCAAAAGAGCTCTGCTTCTCTGCATAGTGCAGAGAAACATAGTGCCTGGATCAAACATGTTGAGCTGAGACATGTGAGCAAAGGATAGGTGGGGTGCAAGGGGCAGGCAGGATAGTGCCATCCTGGTCAAGAAAATGGCTGCAGTGCATATTATTTTTGTTCCTGCAAGATATTCCCTCTCCCATCTGAGGCCATATCAGCACTGTAATTTTACTGTTCCTGGCAGGGACGCCTCAGCTATGCTGTGTTGCTCCTCATGGACTGGGTCCTGAACCAGAATTGGGCTCACTGCCTCTGCACAGCACCAGACAGGCTAATTAGCCTGGGGTTGGCTAATCAGTTCTGTCAGTGAGCAGAACTGAGTAGCCCAATAAAAATGCCAAACCAGTCTCATGGACTTGGCTGATCAGCCCAGTAACACAGCAACCTTTAGTCCCCATTATGAGGAAGGAAGAGAAAAAGGGAAAGGGCCTTTTTAAGAGGGACACCATAGACTGGGAGGCACTGCCATTACAGGGCTAAAAGACATGTCCCTGCAAGAAAAGGCAGAAATGCTTTGGCAGCAGTTAAGAACAAGGGAGGCTGGAAGGAAGGCTTAGTGCTCTAGTTCAGTCCTGTTAGAAAGATGATAAAGGGGCCTAAGGAAAGGCCAGTGGGTGCTGGGAGAAGTCCAGTAGAAACTGAGCAGGGGCTATGGACTAGAACAGGTCCTGAAAGGTCCAACAACATATCTGAAGGGCAATGGAAGAGGCAGGCTGGTTGTTAAGAAGCTGTAGGAGGCTGCACAGAAAGGGATCCAGAGGAGGACTTGTGGTAAAAAGTATTCTGTATGTCTCTTGTGATCAAGGATTATTCTCCTTCAGCCACCCACCCCATGAATTACAACTGTGGCAGGTGAGTCGAGTGAAGAAGCTGGGACAAAGAGACTGCACCCTGCCTGGAAAAAGGGCACCAATGAACAATTGCCCACACAAATGCAATTACACTGCTTCCTGGCTAGGAGGCAGTCCACCCGGAGCAGTGGCGCGTGCTCAGGGGCACCCCACAAGAGCGCAGTAAGTTTACCATGTAGCTGTGGCTTAAGGCTCTGTTCCCCTGCTGCAGCATAAAAGGAACAGCCTCCCTCTTCCATGATGTTTTAAGTGACTGTGTGGAAACATTACCCTTAAGGGAAACAGGGAAGCCAGGCTGCCACAGAGACAGAAATCTTTCCTATGAAACTGTACCTACCCTTCTCTGCCAGCTGCTCAGGGCCTCGCGATGCATACTGGGCACCGCATGCTTCCCAGCTGCTTGCTCCTCTCCATTTCTTTCACCCCGTTGGACCGTGAGTAAGATAGTGCTAAGCTCAGCTGTCCACTGGGCTGCTCAGTGCATTTGGTAACGCCATTCTCATCTGCACCCTGGTCCTTCACAACAAGCCTCTCTGTTATCAAGTTGGAGTGACTGCCAAGAAACACCTCTCCCAGCATGATTTTTAAATTTTTGATAAGTCCTTTTGCTGAATAGCCTGAAAGGTCAACCAAGGAGCTTGCTGCTGTGAGACTGCTTGCACAGCAAGGTATAACTCTGATTTATTCAAGCAGTTGTTTGCCTTTAGTAAATGACAACATATTCTGGGAAAAGCATGGATGAAAGACATAACCTCATGCAGCAATGTCACTTTCTTCTGCATTTTAGTGTGGTTTGATTTATTACTGGTCAGCCTTAAATAAAATAAAATTGAATGCTCAGAAACATGTAGCCTGAGTGGCACTTTTCTAGCAAATGGGTAAATGAAAGGTTTGTTCAGTTGTTTGAGGAAACATAAGAGGAAAAGCATCCTTTACTTTAATGTGAGCTGAAGAAAGCTGTAGACAAAGCAGAGTGAAAACTTAAGTAGACATTTATGTGCAGCGCACAAATGCTTTTGTATCCCACGGCTGGGCTGATAGGCTAATGTTCAGAGAAATATTTAGTTTGATAAAGAGCTTCTCAATATTGGTAATAAATCAAAATGTACCAGGGACAAGCAGGTACTTGGGAAATTAGGAATAAGCTAAGAATTCTTTCACTGTTATCTCTGAGTCTGGGTCATGTTGGGGGTGACCGAAAGCTGACCTCTGAGCTGAAAAGTATGTTTTTGGTTTGATTTCTAATAGACAGAGGTAGCTAGTTAAATCTCCAATTTAATTAGTCTCTAAGGTGCACTTCTGCCCTGCTTTCTGCCTCTTTTCCTGTAGACAGGTGTCCATTGTTCACACCACTGCTACAGTTGGCATCCTTTTCTTGAGAAGAGGCCAAGGACTGAATAGCCAAAGAGGTAACTTTGAGGTTACCAAGTATTCCCTGGATCAAAAATAAGGCATATTGCCAAAGTGGTCTGGAGAAGCTTGAACTGCCTAGCATGCCCTCTCTCCAGGTAGTTATGCCATTCTCTCAGCCTGATCTCTGCAAGTGTGTTTTCTGCAAAACAGATCCCCACTCCTGTAGTTCCACAAGTGTAGACGAGGCTGAGGAGCTAGCAGAAATTGTTACTATCCAGTTATTTAAATTTTCTTTGAGTCTGTTCTGCTCTTGACAGAGGCCATCAGCAGGGAAACCAGCTGTGTGGACAGTCGCTTTTGGACTTTGGGGTAACAATCTGTCCAGGAACATAGGTATATAACCCTGCTACATATTAGGTTCTTGGTGCATTGTGTTTTGTGCCTTGTAGCTGTGGGTGAGGGTTGGAAGCGGCCAATTGTTCAGCTAACAATTGTCTGTTAACAATTCACGATACTGGTCTCAGTGGCTCAGGAGGCCCCTTCCAGGCCTATGTTCCTACTCCCCTGTCAGGGTCTAAGCAACAGTCCTCACCTTAGTCTTTTCATAGTTCTGACTAGCTAATGAAGTGGTTCCAGGAGTGGATCCAGGAGGGGAGGGGGAGATGAAATGGTGCACCCCACTTTGATTCCTGCTTCACCCAAACTTTAAAACCAACTCCCTGGGAGGGGCAGCAGCATTTCTATTCAGGCACTGAGACAGTCAATTGATTTCATGCCTCATTATCATCTCCCTGATACCTGCTAGTCTCTCTCCACTCTGCAAGTGTTAAGGACCCTCTCTTCTTAATAGTCACTGTGTTTCACTATACAGGCTATCCCTTTTGCAACTCTTCTGTCTGTTAGCCCTTTCTGGTAATATCTCTTCTATTTTGCAGCCCTGTAGAGTGTTTTTCGCTCTAGCTTGGGTGTGGTAATATTAACTCAAGTGTACAAATGACTGACGCTGAAGTTTTGGAGGTGCTGTCAAGACACTCAAGAAAGCTAGATCTTGTTTTACAAATCTGAATAAAAGATGTACATTTAACTATAATAACTGCAAGACTAAATAACACAATATGTTTAGAGTGTTTTGACAATTTTTTGCCAAGTTTGTCATTTTTTTACTTTTATGTATAATCTACCAAATTAGTGCATATTCCAATAGTTACATTTGTTTTTGCTTTGATCTTAAGATGAATAATGTAGCACTAGCCCTGTAGTATATTAGTAAAGTATCTAGTTTCTCTTTAACCGGAGAAAACTTTATATTGTGTTATAAGTAGGGTGACAATACATTCCAGTTTAGCCAGGACAGTCTCGGATTTTGGAGGCTGGTCCCAGCTGGTTGGTGAGAATGAAAATGAATGTCCTTGAAATTCAGGAGCATGGAGTGCAATCCGGCAGGGAGGTGGAGTGGCATGGAGCAGCATGGTGCACCAGGCAAGCACCACTGCTATCCACCTACAGCAGTGCTGCTGACTTGGTGTGGGGGAGTGTCTCAGATTTCCCGTTCACCCGTATGATCACCCTAGTTATAAGTGATGAAGTCTCATGCCATCTGCATCCCCTTTTTCAAAATACTACATCCACTTATGAGTGATTCTCAAACATTTTAGGCTCAAGGCACCCCTTGGAAAATGCCAGCTCTTAGTTTTCACTCATTTTTTACTACAGAAAAATACTGGAGCAATACTACTGTTGCAAATGTGGCAGACTTACCTGCTCGAGCCCTGGCGCATCCCAGGCTCAAGAATTCTCGGTGCTGATTGATGGAATCCATCCACCAATGGGAGAGAGCAGGGATGAGACTACACCACCCCTTTCCTGCGGGGAGGGAGTGAAGAGCCCCAGACTGAGCTCGGACCTGCAAGCTACAGGTCCACTAGACTTCAGAGGGTGGAGCCCCTGAGGGTGTAAAAGGAGCAGCATGAACCGCATGGGACAACACAGCAAGGGATAGTGGAGAGGGAAGAGCGTCCCTTCTTTGCCCCGGTGGTGCGCAGGCTGGCACACGGGCTTAGACTCTGGGAACCATGTCGAGGTAGCTTGAGCCTGCATCCCCAGCAAAAGGCTGGATGGAGCAGTGTGCAGACTGGCATATGGAGAGCCGGCCCTGGGAGCAGCTTGAGGCTGCTCATGCCCCACACAGTGTGCAGTTTGGCACATGGAGAGCCTGCCCTGGGAGCAGCTTGAGGCTGCTCAGGTTCGCCCCAGCATAAGCCAGATAACTGGAGCCCTGCAACGTGGCCCAGCCAAAGAACTATAAGAGCCCTGGAGCCTAGAGCAGGGCCCAGGAAAGGGGAGGCCTAGGTGTAAGGCTAAGTAAACCCAGCCAGCAGTGGCTAGATCCCCTCCATGAGAGCTGAAAGAACCCTTGGTGCCCAAAGCAGGGCACAGGGCCAGGAGGGGAGGTCTTGGCATAAAGCAGACAGCACTGGTGGGGTCTCTAATTTAACAGAGGGCCCTGAGGCCCAGTTGACAGCTCCTTGAAGAGAACTGCAAGTTGCTGGCAGAGTCAGGTCCCACCGGAGAAGCATTCCTGAAATAAGTCACCCTACCAGCCCCACCCCCCGCACCCCCCAGAGGTAAGCCCTGGGTGAAAGTTTCCCACCTAGCTAGACCCATAGGAGGAGAAGCACCCCTTGCTAGCTGGAATCCAGGGGTTAACGCACCTTATATTGGGTAAAACTGTGCCTTATATTTTGTATGATTGTTATCATAATTTTGGATATGTTGTACAATATGTTATACAAAACTAAACCAATCCCATAATTGGTTCCTCACTGGTGTGCTACCTGTTAACACCATTTCCCCCCCCCCCCCCTTCCTTTTCTACTTGGTTATACTCTGGCAATTGACCCCAGCTTACCTGGTTCACCCATCTGGGTATCCACCCTTCCTCCTCGCATGGCCATCCTGAGGACTCACCAGTTGTACCAGGCCTCTGTAGGGCACAGGGTTGAAAAGGCCATCTCCAAGATGAGTAACTCATTGGGACAAGAAGTCCCAGGAGGTGATTCCTGGGTTACTGTATTGTAAATATTTATCTGTATACCTTTGGTGTTGTTAAATGATATTGATGAGGATACTTCTTTTGGGAAGTTTTCCTTTGATACTTATTATGCTACTTACATACATATATCTATATATATGTATATATATGATAAGATGTATATTATAATTCAATAAACTGTAAATAGTTAAGACCATTGGCACAAAGTTAACTCTATAGAGGAAAGAGAGACTCAAGCTCAAATCACCAGTGTCCCTCTCACAGCACTGTCGCCTGCCTCATCTATCCCTTTCAGCTGAGGACAGACACACCCTTGGGTGTTCCAGAGTTACACAAAGAGCTCAGAAAGGTGACAACAGGTCAGATTATTTTTATCTCTCTGGATTCCTATTTGAAATCTCTGGGTTTACCTTATGGATCATGTTTACACACCTAACAGTGCTGACATTGTATGGTGCCCTGTGGCACCCTTGAAGGATCTCAAGGCACCCCAAGGTATTGCAACAACCTTCTTGAGAATTACTGGGATAATGAGACAATGGATTCTAGCATTACCCACTTCTTTCACCTGGTGCACCACACTGAGTTCCTTTTTGTCAGCATCTACAATCTGAGCAGGTCATTCTTGTACCTAAGGGATGCATTTCTCCAGGGGCTCTCCCTAGTTGAGGCAATCACAACTCAAGTGCTGAGTAAGAAGGTCCTCACTGGAGGCCCTCATAGGCTAGGGACAGACATAAATCAATTTAAGTGATCAGAAGCTGGTTTAAACCTGTAACAGAACAGATAACAATGCACATAAACCAGTTTGAAAATGAGTGAAACCAGTTTGAGATAAACCTGGTTGAATGTCGTATCAGACTTAATTGATTTGGGTCAAACCAGTTTATGCAACATCTGTCCTAGACCCCTTGCTGGTTTAAGTTGAATCAGACTCCCCCAGCATCCCAGCATGCTCTCTGGGATAGGCAGGGCTCTCTGCTCCACAGCAGGGCTGGCCCTGGCTGTAGCTCTGGCAGAGACTGCAGGTGTCTGCTTGGCTTCTGCTCCTCCCCTCCCCTCTAAACAGGGATTTCACTGTCACCTCTGCCTTACACAGACACACAGCATTAGCTAGCAGACCACATGCTAGCTATGGTCCATGGTGTGGCAGACAGGACAAAGACAGAATCAGCAGGTAGCTGGTAATGTCCCTCTGTTGTTTTCTTAATGGGCAGATAAACACTGAGTTAGGGGTGATTAAACACTTTTGTCAAGTCCCTGCTGGGCTGGTCAAGGGGGCAGGGAGGCCCTGCCTCCCCTCATCGGAGCATCGTGCCTGGGCCTGGCCATGTCTGAGCTGGAGTATTGTGTCCAGTTTTGGGCTCCACAATTCAAAAAGAATGTGAAGAAGCTTGAGAGAGTGCAGAGGAGAGCCATGCACATTATCAGAGGTCAAGAAAACAGACCTTATGATGAGAGGCTGAGAGCCATGGGACTCTTCATCCTGGAAAAGCACAGGCTCAGGGATGATCTGGTGGCCACCTACAAGTTTATCTGCGGTGCTCACCAAGATCGGGGGAAAGTTTGTTTACCAGAGCGCCCCAAGGGATGACAAGTTCAAATGGTCACAAACTCCTCCATGACCATTTCAGGCTGGACATAAAGAAGAACTTCTTTACTGTCTGAGTCCCCAAGGTTTGGAATAGACTGCTGGTGGTGGTGGTTCAAGATCCTATTCTGAATGCCTTCAGGACATATTTGGATGTTTATCTTGCTGGGATCCTATGATCCCTGCTGACTTCCTGCCCCTGGGGAGGGGGCTGGACTTGATGATCTTCCGAGGTCCTTTCCAGCCCTAATGTCTATGAATCTATGAATCTATGTGTCCCTCAGCTCAGCATTGTAGAAGGAAAGGGAGGGCTGCCTCAGTGCCCCCCTGTTTCTAGCCTCAGCCACTGCAGGCATGTGCCTGCATTTGTTCAGTCCAGTGGGGATGTGTTTACCCTTACAAACTGATTTAGCCTAGCCAGGTTAGACTAACCTGCAAAGATTGAATCAATTCAGGCTCAGTCTTTTTAAATGTCTGTCCCTAGCCATAAAGGCTGTTGATCTGCATGGCTTCAGTCATAGCAGACTTGGTTCTCCTCACCATCTCAAAGACAGCATGCAATTTTAATACTATGTGCTGTCTCAAAGCTTTTCTCCATCCTACTTCAATTCCAAATGAGGTCTTGAAGCTGCTTCTACCCCCTTTCAGCTCTGATCAGCATCTCTTTAGTGTTTCATCTCTGTCCACCGCCTTCAGGAAGAAATCAGCAGTGCGCAGGATCCTTCATAAACTCTTTGTCAGTTAAAACTGTATTTTGATAAAAAAAATGGCCAAACCTGTCATGCAGGTGAAATGCAAACAAGGCCTGTCCTATTAGGTCATTTCTACCTATTCACAGGCAGATGTCAGCAGAGAGCACTCTCCCCTTGGAGCCACTATCTGAATTTCTGAAAGCTCTGGACTGCTTTTCTTGCTTTTCACCAACCAGTGCCAACACTGAGCCCTGTATTACATTGGTCTTCAAGCCACAGGGCTTATAAATAGAAGTTATTTTAAATAATGCTGTATATAACCATAACACACTATCATTTAAGAACATAAATGGCAAAGCCCTCTCAAAGATTTTTTTTAATCTCTCTCCCCCCTAATGGGTCATTATTTATGTATAACAGACCCCAGCCTCATTTTAACAAATGGCAGTGAAACTATCCACAGCCCCTTGAATGAAGGAGATCATTTGCCGTGAATGAACAGTTGTTTGCTTTCTGTAATGGATTACACCCTGAGAGACAGCTGTAATAATTCCTTTCTCACTACACCATACAGTTCGTCTCCCCACACCTTCTGCAAATGCCTGAGCAAGGAAAACCATGTCATCTGGTCTCTCCCAAAGGATTGACAAATCAGTACCTTCATACTATCAGACAACAGATGAGAGCTAGTAGTTAAATGCATGCATGTGGAGTCTGCTTGTGGACTAGATAGAATAGGAAATGCCAATCTGCCCCAGACTAATTAATCCAAAAACTGTGCTAGCATTTGTTTCATCCTAAATAGAAATAAATAACTGTTGCTAATTAACATTAATCTCTATTAAGTTTTTGGATTGAATTGAATGTGTAAGAGCTCATTCTTGGATTTCCTCATTCACAAGGAACGAGCTCTGTGCCATGAGCTTCCACACCACTCAACTTCTATTCTGAAACATCAATAGATCTTGTGCCAACCTATTTCACCCTTAAGGAGGGGGAAGGTACAAAGGCTACACATGGCATGAGCAATTCTTTGCAGTTTTCAGTAGTCTCAACAGAACCATATTTTTCTAAAAAGTGCAGAGCATTTGCTAAATATGCCTTCCCAGCTACTATTTTCACTAGAAATAAATCTGACCCCAAGCCATGTGTCTGAGTTACCCATATGTAGGGACGTACTTATATTGCAGTTTCACAATTTGCATAGAAACCGCCCAAAAATGGCACTCTCCACAACTGCAGCAAAAAATGGCATTGCCCATGAGTTCCTGGAAAATCAACCAAAAACCCCAAATTTTAATAAAAATATAATGCTGGCTTCCCAGTGGGAGACAGCAGTCCTCACTGCCACTGTGGCCCAGCCTCACAGCTCACCTGGGAGCTGGCAGGGCAGCACAAAGGGCAGCAGCCAAGATGGCAGCTGCCCCTTGTGCCTCCCTTCCCAATCAGCACCAAGGGACAAGGCCACATGAGGGGCAGCCAGCAGTCACAATAGTGACCGCCCTCTCATCCCTCCTTCCCCCAGGGCCTCTCCACCAACCAGTGCTGAGGGGCAGGGCTGCCATGAAATGCCCATGAAATTGGCTTTGTGTGCAACACGGAGGCTGTAAAAATTGCTTTCTTTTGCCATGAGTTGGGCAGGTCCCTACCCATATGCTTTGGAAAGTATAGAACATCCAAACTTTGCAGTTCAGATCATCTTGAATGTTTATGCCCCTCTGCACTCGCAGTTGCTGGCCAGGTTGATGTATCAACATGTAATTATATCAAAGGAAGTTTTGCCATTGGTGTGCTGCAGAGGAAGCCTCACTTTGTCCTCTCTGGGCACAAAGACGATACTCTTCAGTGGATCTTGGAGCTGGAGGTGGGTGTGGTTGTAAGTTAGGAAGAAATGAAAACTTTGTGAAGACTTAACTTCACAAAGTTAAGAAGTTTTAGGGGCAGCGGGGGAGAGTGGGGGTGTGTAAAACTGGATAAATGGAAACATTAGGATGGAATATAACACCTTGAAAAGGAGAAAGGGGGTTAGGTTTTCAACAAAAAGTCATGAAACTGCCTTAGTTAGACCTATAGTCACTTGGAATATAATTAACAAAGAAATGTTTCCATCATTGTAAAAGCAAGAAAGCTGTGAAGCAGAGAATAAGAAGTGAAATGAGACTGAAGACTATTGAACTATTCTGTGATAAAGCGGCAGAGCTAAAATTTGGCCATGTCATGTGGTAAAAGAACAGAAACCCTAGGTAACTGTTAGCAGAGAAGATCAAAATATTTGTAACAGAATTTTATTTTTTTTATTGGAATGTCCCCTTTTTAAATGACAGTTTTACCAACTTTGACTCTTATAAACTTGGCTTCAGTGTTTACAGAGTTTTCAATATTTTTATTGAACATGTAACAGAATATTTCATTTACTGAAAATTACATTTGTGCTAAAACAATAAATTAATCAGGGCTCCATTTAAGAGCCCTGAAAAATGGATATCAATTTTCTGTAACACCCCCATCCCAAGTTTTTCAAACTGTGTTAAATATTATAGTTATTCTAGCAGAAATATTAAGCCAACTAGAAAGTCAAGATTTTAATCAATTTCTATGAGTGGAATTGGGCAGGGGGGAGGGGTTATCTTTGAAACATCGCATGTTGTGTAACATCAGAGTCATGTAAATGCCTTGTGATTTGTAGATTTCTCTTCCCCTTTTAAATTCCTATGAGAATCTGAATGTCAAAAGTATCTGTTCTGAAAGCATACCCATGATGGGACAAGGGAGCGGCGGCAAATGTAAAAAGCAAAAAAAGCATTAGGTCAAAAAGAAAAAGAAAACAAGTGGAATGCCAAAGAGAAATATGTATATCCACTGGGAGAGCTGCACAAGGAGCTTAATAAAGGGCAATTGGACCATATTAGTCACTAGGGAACACAGTTCTTTGGCAGAGCCTGTCATGTGTTTTCTTTAGTAGATTTGGGAATTAGCATTAACTAGGGGAAGCAATTTCAGTCCTGTCCCTTCAAGAGGAGAATCTAGAGTTAGCTGATGTGCCCCACTTCCCATATACATATATACATGTGGTTTTTATCCTACACAGCAAAAGAATTTGAGGTCTAATTAAAACAGGGCTGTATATTGCTTTTGGCCTTGGTATTCTTTGATCCTCAGAAAATCAGAGGAATGTCTTTGGCTGCCCTATCAGGCTGCCAGTATCAATTGGCATGCTCTTATATTTGTGGTTGTGATGTCCTCAGCCTGGGAAAAATTCTCCAAAGATCATCTTTGATTGTGGAATTTGCCTGCTGAACTGATCCACCACACCAAACATTTTTAATCTTCAGAGCACAGGGTGAGGCTTGTGTTTCTACTGAAGCACATGTTTTGGATTTGAAGTGAAATCCAGAGGTGTTAAGGGATGGATGTAAATTGGCAACAGGTAGTGAGCAAAATGGTTATTGGGTTTTTTTTTAATTATGTAAATATACCAAAACACTTTCTGCAATAGTGTATCATGCCATATATATTTATACATGTATCAAAGCAAAGAAACCTTTCTTTTATGGCTATGCCACCAATGTTTAATTGTCACGTACCACAGGATCAGAGCATGCATGTGGGCAGCTACCATGGAGAAGCTGGCATGCAGTAAATCACCTTGTGGTAAGCAATTCATCTGCACATAGCCTTAGATAGTGTGGAAGCAACTTCAAGGTGGTCAGCATAGCTGAGACTGCACAGAAGCAGCTTTGAGCTGGCCAGCAGACCTGAGCCAACTTTGGCCAAAGCTACAGAGAGCATCAGCTTCATTGAGGGGCTCTGGTAAGGGCCTCCCTACCCAGTATTAAGCACTGTAATGTACAGGTGTGCAAAACAGGCCATATTTGATTCAGATTTGGTTTGAATTAGGGACAGTGATTGGATTCATTGATTTGAATCACTGTCCCTGATTTGATTCATCCTAATCTGAAGATTCGATGCTGATTCAAAAAATCAGTGATTTGGTCATAGACATAGCTTTAAATGTTTTTCTTACATACCTCGAGGTACCAGGCATGGCTCGTGATTGCTGCAATGCTGGGATAGATGGAGCGTCCCACAGGAGCGCAGGGAGA
>NW_017728943.1:71712545-71731228 GCF_001723895.1 Crocodylus porosus | reverse complement strand
ATCTCGGTGATGCCGTCCTCCGCATGCTTGGTGGCCAAACCCAGAAGTGGACCAGAAGTATTCTGGGTGCGCCCCTCAGACCCAGGAGGCACCAGACACTGAGCCATGGGGGTATAGGGGAGGCCCCCCACACTCTCCCCAGCGGACCCAGAAGTGCTTCTGGTCCCCTTCCAGGTCTGCTGCCAAGTGTGCTGGGGAACACTCCATGCTCCCCAGCATTGCAGCATTCATGAGCTGCCTGCTACCTAGAGGTATGTAGAAAAATCATTTAAAGCTGTGTCTATGTCCTAATCGCCAAATTTTTCCAAATCTCTCTGAATCAATTTGGAGGGTTCTGATTCGATTCAGAGAGATTAAAGGGTCTCCTGATTTGGTTTGGATTCAGAGAGTCACCCACCAAATGGGGCCGAATCTCCACCAAATCAAATCAGGGACCAAAGCTTCACACAGCCCTACTGTAATAACTTCAGCTGTGGTTCCTGATAGAGCCTACAGAGCGTTGCACACGCATAAGCATGTGACAGAGCTATCTAAAAATTGGATTTTGATAAGCTCTGTGAGAGGAGGATGAAGGCTATCGATGCAACACACTCAGGAGAAGAGGCTTACTTCATGTCATTGATTAATTCATGGCTGGCTTAGTTAAATATATTCTGTATCCCCTATTCTCCTCCCCAGTAAATGTCACCCTGAGTTAAACCCTAGGACTTGTGAGGAAGTATCGCTTGCAAGGACTCCCATAAAACATAATTTAGTTTCCAGGTTTCTGAGTTGGAGCTTCAGCCAATATTACAGTTTTTCAGAAGGAACTTCTACATAATGGAAGCATGCATCCCTTTTGACTGCTGACAGCAAAAGCTTTATGTGTCTACAGAGGACATCCGGGTATTCCAAACATTACAGAAGCTTCTGCTCTCCTTTATACTGGTCTGAAACTGGTGAAGGCCGTAGAGGTACTCCGTTTATTTCAGCTCCTAGAAGTGAGTTTGGTCCACTGTGGTGTCTAAGTTTGGAAGAAGGGACTTGGGGCTGTGGGAGCTGGAGATTGTGTTGGGGAAATTTGTTTTGGGACAAACTGACTCCTCTCTAGGGTTCATGATGCCCAAGTCAGCACAGGATTTTGTCCCTCACAGCAAATGCATGCAGGTGCCAGCCCTCTGCTAAAGTGACATTAAGACAATGTTTTTTTAACATGATTTAAAATAGAAGAACTGGCAGATCTTTTGCTTCTGGAAACTGAGATATTTTTGGCAGCTGGCTGTATTAAAATGTTCCTTTCAGGGTTTACACAGACAGCAAATGGCTTCATGCATTTCCAAAAAGGATTAGACGCTTCTTTGAATAAGAACAGAATTTGCAGTTACTAAGTCAGATAAGTGTCTTCACGCTTCAGAGTACAAGCTAATCCATGGCAGTGGTCAGGAAGGAATCTAATCCTGACTATTAATTAGGATTAATTACACAATTAATAGCAATACTTTGTAGTATTACTACAGCTCCCATCTAAGAAAGCACCTGAGAAAACAGAAAATAAATGAGCTTTACTATACCCCTGTGAGATGCTAAAAGGTAATTAATATTGTCATTGTATAGACAGGAGAACTGAAAGGAAGAAATATACTGTAAAATTTGGGGTTACCAGAACCCAGATCTTCCCATAAGCATGCTGCCCCAGTTATGTTATACAAAGTTCATATCTTCCTCTGAAACTTCAAACATTGACCACAGCAAGACAGGATACTTATTTAGATGGACTTTGGCATGTTCCCATCTGGCAAGTCCTGTGTAGTATTAAGCTAACTGTAGCTCTGTACAAAATCCGCTTGAGCTTTCTGCTAAATTAATGTTCTGTGCAGTACCATAAAGCATGCAGTGTCCACTAATAACAAGCAATTAAAGCCTTTGGGGTGCACAAGAAGTGTAGCTTAAAAGAGTTCCCAGGGAGGCCTGTGACTGACATATCTGCTCTCTCTATCAGATTTATTGTGTTTGGTTTCACATACCAAGCATCCTTGTGCAGTCTCCGTTTGTCACTTAGACATCACGTTTGATATTCCAGCAGTGTGAGGAATTTAGTAGCAGCCATGAGCCTATTTTTCTCTCAGAGGTAGCAGCCAGCATCTTTTGATGTTCAGAGAGGTATAAAAACCTGAGTAAGACCTGACAGTTGGCATATTGTTGTTTTTTGCTGGTTGGATTATTATTTAATTGACAGATCCAGGAGGAAAAGGTACTTGCAAAACTATAGGAGTTACTTCATGGAGTAGGCCATGGTCTGGGGTGTTTGCATGGTGTTCCTAAGGAAAGTAACATATTGTACTTGGGCTGGCTTTCCCCGGCACTGTCATGGAAGAGGGTGGTGGATAGCAGTTGCTGAAGACAGCCCTGTCTCTTTACGGATACACCTCACTCATCATGCCGTGGAATTTACTCCTCTTCACTAAAACAATTCTGGTTCTCAAGTCCAGGGCACATGCTGCCACAAAATGGCAGGAGATGACTGCTGGAGAGATACCACATGGTTTAGGGTGCTGTATGAAAAGTGCCTAAGTTGGTCCCCATTCTGCAAGCATTTAAGCCTCTCTTAAAATCATAGGGTGCCTATACATGAGCAGTGAGATTGCTCTGATGTGCTGTAATTACAGCATGTCGGAGCAGATTCGATTAATCAAGGCTGCTGGAGCGTGGTAATTACTGTGCTCCAGCAGACTCCAGCGTCTCATGTATCAGCGTCCCTGTGTTTAAAAATGGCAGTGGGGGCGATGAGCTTTAGTTAAAGCACCCTCCAATGCCATTTTTAAGTGTGAGGACTCTGATACACAAAAGGAGTACTAGACAAATACCTTGGCGGGGTCGTTTGAGCCCAGTACTCTTTCCTGCCATGGCAGGGGGTCGGACTTGATGATCTGCTCAGGTACCTTCCAACCCTACAAACTATGAAACTAGTCCAACTGCCTGCTCAAAGAAGAACCATTCCCAACTAGATCATCCCAGTCAAGGCTTCATCTGCCTGGGTCTTAAAAACCTCCAAGGATGGAGACTCCACAACCTGTCTGGGCAGCCTGTCCAGTGCCTTACTGCTGGGGCTGTGCGAAGCTTCGGGTGCTGATTCAATTTGGAGGAGATTTGGCCTGATTCGGTGGCTGAGTCTCCAAATCCATATCGAATCAGGGGACCAATAACTCTCTAAATAGATCTGGAAAAGATTCAGAGAGCTTCGATGATTTGGGCAGTCCCTGCGCGCTGCAGCAGGGAGCTGGAGCCAGGATCTGGTAAGTAGGAGGCGGGTTAGGGTTAGGGAAGTGGGGACTGGAGGAGGGGAAAGGGACCATGGGGGGACCCCTGCCAGGCCCCATCCACTGCCTGCTCCCCCAGCCCTCCCGACCCTCTCCAAAAAAAGCCCCTACTCACCAGGTGCTGCTTGGTGGGGGTGCAATTCCTGCTACCCCCTTCTGCCCCATGCTGTACGGGGGCTCTGCCACAAGCCCCCCTCCTCCCCTCCGCTCCCCCAGCCCTCTCATGACTGCCCCCCCCAACCCCAGCTTCAGCCCTTTAAGAAAAAAAAAACCAAAAAACCCAGACTTATCGGCTGCTGCAGCAGCCTTGGGGGGCTCATGCAGAGCCCCGCATGCAGTGTGGGGCAGTGGAGGGCAACAGGGATCGCCCCCCCCGCCGGGCAGGAACCAATGAATGCAGGGTTTGTTGGGGAGGTTTTTTTAAGGGGCTGGAGCTGGGGTGGGCGGGGAAGCCATGGGGGCACTGGGATAGCAGGGGTAGTCCCATCACCCTGGCAGCACCTGGTGACTGTGGGCTTTTTTTTCCAAAGTACCAGGAGCTGGGATGGGCAGGGCAGCCGTTGCTGGGCTAGGAGAGTGGGCAGGGGATGGGCCTGCCTGATTCAGAATCAGTGGACTCTCCCAATCAGATTTGGCTGAATCAATTTGGGACAATGAAAAATCACTGTCCTGCGAATCAGCCGAATCCGAATCCAAAGCGAATACTAACCACTTCACTCAGGCCTACTTTGCAACAAGGACACACTGTTGGCTCAGATTCAGCTTATTGCCCACTTTAACCCCCAGGTCCTTTTCTGCAGATCTGCTGCTTAGGTAGTCAGTCCTCAGCCTGTAACTGTGCCTGGGATTGTTCCAACCTAAGTGCAGGACTTTGCATTTGTTTTTATTGAACCTCATGGGATTTCTTTTTGGTCCAGTCCTCCAATTTATTTAGGTTTCTCTGAATCCTAGCCCTACCCTCCAGTGTATCTACTACTCCTCCCAGCTTGGTGCCATCCATTGGCAATGTGTAAGGGGTGCACGCAGGTGCACGTGCACCCCCCGAGACTGGCTGCCACCGACGCTGCCGGCGGCACCTGTGGGCAGTCGCTGCTTGCCAACACCACCATGGCAGCCTGCGGGAGCTGCCCACTCGCCGCTGCCACCACTGCCTGCGGGCTGTCACAGTGCCGCTCCAGCCTCGGGAGGCACGCACCATTCATGGTATCATCTGCAAATGTGCTGAGGGTGCACTCTATCCCACCTTCCAGGTCACTGATGAGTTATTGAACAGAATTGGCCCCAGAACCAACCTCTGAGGCACTCCGCTTGATGCTGGCCGCCAATTAGATATCGAGCTATTGATTACTACCCTCTTAGCCTGACGATCCAGCCAGTTTTCTAGACACTTTACAGTCCATAGATCCAACTTCTTTAGCTTGCTTGCAAGAGCACTCCTGAGCAAAGCATACATTTACCCATAAACATGTATTTCAGATATCTGATGTGTCAGGTATCAACTTCCGTGACTGGATTTTGTGTTCGTTACCACAAATCATGTTTCAAATGCCATCTCCATGTGATGTTCCAACATTTGGCTTGATGTTTCAGGCTGGGAAAATATTAATTAAAAAAAACCCCAACATCAGTTGCTTCCAACTGACATTCCCTGGACTCATGGCCCTGCCTAGTTTTGACCACCATATAATCATCAGGACCGCTGGCTTTTGTGACCTTTCACTGCAGCATCTTGGGTGCTTCAAGGCTGTTCTCTGAAAGCTTCACTGCTTGCCTCAAATGTGTAAAGGCGGGATTTAGGAGCAGAACTTCTTCCAGGTACAAAATACTGGTTGCAATTAGACTGTGTGTCATCCTCAAGAAAAATCTTGTAATTTTGAGGCTGGGGGGGTGGAAGCTGTTGCATCTTATTTTCTCCCCAGCAAGAGTTTGTGTTAGTCAAGATTTCCTCGATGAGTAAATGTGAAATCTTTAAAGCCTGACATTAAATATTCTGCTTTAAAGCTGTTCTTAACTGAAGAAAGTCAATTAGAGCCTCTTGCAGGGGGAAAAATGTCTATTAACTAAAGCAGTGACATTTCCTTTTGATAGAAAGCTAGTGTTTCCAAGAGTCTAACATAAAGGCTAATAGGCAGTAATCAAAGAACAGAGGAACTGGGCCTTATGTAATACCTTTCCCGTCTGTTCATCGCAATTCTATTTGATCTTTATCATTAAGCAATGGAATTTAACTTCATCCCACAGAGAAACTATGCAGTAAAAAAAACAACAGAGATGGGCCAAAGCCACACAATCTGGATTGGAACACAATCTGTGTTCAAATACAGATTTTCCCAGAGTTCAGGCTTTTTTAGAGGCAGGGGTTTGGAGCTAACCTGTTGTAAAACCAAGGATCAGCCTCAGTCTGGATGTGAAAATTCCCTTGGGTTTGGCATGGCTCTTAATAGAGATAGGCCTGAGCTTCAGACTAAAACACAGCTCTGAGACTTGGGGAAGATTCTGACTGGACTCAAATTTAGTGGCTTATAAACCTCTGTAGCTGCCAGTGTCTTGATTTAGGGCCCCGCATTATGAGGTTTGGTTTTACGTAAACAGAAAACTAATGATTCATGCAATTATCATAAAAAATGATACAGGATCAGGACTCTAACTGGGAGCTTTGTAAAAGGAATTAAATATTCAGAAGTTTCCAAATTTGGATCCAGATCCAACATTTTCATGTCAGCCCCCCCGTGCTAAAAAGCTATGCGATCTCCAGTGCCAAATGAGCCATGTTAAAAAAACCAGACTTCATCACCTTCTGTTCTGATTCTGTACCACTGAGATCATGGGAGAGGATTTCCTACTCACTTCCAGCGGGGCTCAGACCCCTCAAACCCTCTCTCTTTCATATGGCATCAGATATCAACTTCCAAGTCTATCTACACTGTCTGGTTTTATCGCTCAGAGTGTGGATTGCATCTGCCCTGTCTCGGCATTTATAAAGATTGCAGCTTTTGATTAAGTGCTGTGCTGTTTGTTGGACACTGCATTCACACAGGGGCTGTCCAAGATGTTCATCCTGTGAAGTGTTATTTTGAAGTGTCTGTATCCAGATCTCAGTCTGTTCAGCTTGGCCTGTGCTTCTCTGTCAAGGTCATGCCCAAAGGGGGACTTGTTTGATGTTAGTATAAAACGCTGTAGGAAGAGGTCTGACCTTTTCCACTGGTCAACCCACTCCATTGCTGCCCATAGGTTTGGTTCAGCATACTCAGTCTCTTCCAGGACCTTATGGGCTGTGTGTATAAGTAGTTTATGACTTCTAAGCCTCTGGATTTCAGGAAAAAATGGTGTATCTATTCAGGTCTTCCATTAACAGTTGATGGAGCAGGTGAACATCATCTCTTGCCTCTGTCACCAGTAATGATGTGCAGCCTGTTGTGAGTCTCAGCATGCTGATAAGTACAGCGTCGAGCTTTCTGCTGTAACCACTTCTTGACCATACAAGAGCACAATATTCTGCTGTGTACGGTGGTTCTGAGCACTTTGAAGTTGGCACCTCATGTTGTGCTGGCTAAACATCTTAAGGCAGCTATCCATGCAGAGACTTTACTGCTGACCTTCTGAATTAGATGTTTATAGGTAAGGGGGCAGTCTAATCTGACTCCAAAGTAGGATGCAGTAAGCCCATAAGTAGGGCCTGTTTTAAATCACGATTTTGCATTTTTTGTGAAAATCACTAAATGAAGTTATTTTCATGACAGGCAGGTGGAGAGATAGGGCACTGGAACTGCCCCCAACACCCCACCCCAGACCACCTACTGCCCAGCACTGGGCGCACTGTCAGGTGAGTCTGCCCCCCTGGCAGCCAGGTGAGTCTCCAGGTGGATTGGAGGCTTTATTCCTCTCCCACCCCTGCTTTTTGCTGGAGAGTCCTGATCCCTGCACTGGGGGCTGGGTTCAGTCAGCCAGATGGTCCTAAACATGTCCCCTCAGCCAGTCAGGGGGTGTGGAGGGGAGGTGCCATGAAAATGGTGGTCCCCGCCACGATCAAGCCACAATATTTGCAAGCTGGATCCTGTGATTTAAACCAGGCCCTACTCATGGGGAAGGATGTGGTTGCCTTCTCTGATATTCACCGTGCTCTTGGATCAAGGATTGTCCAGGTGAGTGATGATACTGATTTATTGATACTGAACTTTAAGCACCACTTGTGGAGACAGCGACGGGTTCTATGTCAGTACTCAGTGTCTTTTCCAGTTCTGTAATATCAGTTCCTTGGGCTACTACAGTGACATCGCCAGCATACATGTATTGCTTAGATGTTGTATATGGGAAGTCTGAGGTATATACATTGAAAAGTACTGGCTTCTTGAGGGACTCCATTCTCAGAGTTCGTACTCTCCTTTTTTCTCTTTAGCTAGTAGTGAGTTTGAATGATCGTGATAAAAGTGCTTAGTTTGTGGTCAGGTATCATAGAGTGCAGTTTATTTCTGAGGCCTTGGAGCCATACATAGACGGCTGTAAGGTTAGTGAAGACAGTGCCTGTTTTCTGCCTATTTTCTAGGTCATATGGAAGTAATGTAACTTGGTCAATGTTACACCACTTTTTCTGAAAGCCACCTTGTTCTTTTGGGAGCTGGGGATCAATTATGTTCTCTATTCTATTCAGGATTATGCACTCCATGGCTGCGTCTAGACAGGCATGGTCATGTGGTATGTGATGCCGCAGACAATCTGCGGTACCACATACCAGACATCAGCTGGTCTCTGTGCTGCAAGGTAGCAGCTTGGGGGTGGAGGGGGGGGTGCAAAAAACCCATGCAAAAAAAAAAAGTGGAGCAGCACATACAGGGGCAATGTGCAGTGCCCAAAATTGGAGGCTGGCCACCAGAGCCACACTGTGGCTGCTGGTCAGGTTCCAAGCTGCAAGATCACCACTGCTGCAGCCCCATGAGGCTCCCAGGACCCCAGGTAAGGCTGCTGAGACCAGCCCAGAGCTGGCCCCAACCTCCTCTACCCCACCTGGGGTAGCCTGCCATGTGCCAGAGCGTGCGTGGCACAGGCTTTCCCTGGGGAAAAGTAGCAGTGGCATAAGGTGTGTAGCTGCTACTTGGCCCTGGGGAAACAAACATCCATTCTTGTGTGGATGTGGCCCATGCGTTTGTAACGCAGAGTAGTGAGATAGCTCAGTAGCTCCTTGGATCTTCTGGTATTTTGTTGGGTTTCAGGATACCAATGATATCAGCTTTTCTTGAGATTTTTGGAAACCTGTTACTTTCCAGGCATTTATACATGAATTTCTGAAGCCATATTTTCATTGTGATTCTGAGCTTGGTAATGGATTCTGGGAATATTTTTTCCCTTGCCAGTCTTGATCTTTTAATAGCTGTGTTGAACTTGTTGTCAGATTTCAGACCCCCAAATCTGATTCAGCAACACACTTCCATATATGCTTAAGTGCTTAGGACTTGATTTTCCATGCATGCTACAAAGGCTAGCCTAATACTTTCAGAGGGATCATATTAGGTCTAATACTACAGCAGTGCTATCTTATATTTATATAGGGTCTTTTGTCCTGAATAAATCTAAATTGCTTTGCAATTTAGGATCTATTGGCAGGACAAGGAAAGCCAATATGAGCCCCAACAAAATTAATATGCCACAGCTATGTGCCTGGAACAGGCTTGACATTGAGGATGTGTTTTTCTTCTGTCTATAAAAAGAGACTTCCACTCTGCTCACACTTTGCCTCAAACCCAGGGATGGGCAAAATGCGGCCCGTGGGCCAGATGCAGCCCGCCAGGCCATTCTATCCAGCCACGGGGCCCCTAAAAAATGTAGAAAATTAATATTTATCTGCCCCTGGGTGCCTGTCATGCAGCCCTTGATAGCTTGCCAAAATTCAGTAAGCGGCCCTCCATCCGAAATAATTGCCCACCCCTGCTCTAACTTGTTTCATTGTTGTTTCTTTTTCTTTTTTCAGTACCTTCTCTCATTTCTCCTCTGGCTTACCACCTTGTATTTCTTTCCCTAGCCTGTTGGTCCTTTTTTCAGCATCACTGTACCTAAGCACAGTGTAAAGGACAGAAGAAGACTAATTACAGCTAGTTAGAGTTTCATAAACCAATATTGTTGGTTTGTCAAGTAGATAATAAGAAGAACTGACCTACATTTATACTGTACATAATTACAAATGTTTCAAGTCTAGCTAAGGTTAGAAATAATTACCTTTATGAAGAGTTTGTACAGCATTTGTTATATTTATTTCTCTAGTTATGCCAAAATTTAATAAGTTAATCAGAAAAAAGGGGATAACAAATGGGTTTTCATTTAGCAGAAAATCAAGATGTCAGGAGCAAAATTTATCAAGGCACCATGGTATGTGAGAGGAAGAAATTATTTAATTGGTTAAACACCAGCATTAGTTGCCTGGATTATAAAGTAGAGGAATTAGAATTACTCATTTATGAGCATAAATTTGACTTAGTTGGTATTACTGAAGCCTGATGGGATGATTCACCTAAGTGAAATATTAAAATCACTGCTTATAACCTAATTAGGAAGGATTAAGTGGACAAAAAGGAGAAGGTATGTCACCATGTCAAAAACACTGCTGCCTTTTTCCGATCACAAACAGCTTGCAAGTAATTGGTCTTGAATGCTTATAGATTAATGTTCTAATGCAGGGCTGTCCAGCTAGCAGGCCATGGACTGTATCCAGCCTGTGATGTGGTTGGTTCTAGCCCAGGGATGGGCAAAATACAGCCTGCGGGCCAGATCCAGCCTGCTGAGGTATTTTATCTGGCCTACAGAAGGTTCCTCAGTCCCACACAGCCCAGGCACACGGGGCAGCCCAGGTCATGGCTCATGCGGCTGATCCCGCCCCACCCAGGTATGCAGCAGGGCTAGGGTGGCATGGCAGCCAGACTCACTTCCCAGCAGCCCTGGCAGCAGTGGTTCCCTCTAGTTGCTGCTACCACCAGATCCAGCCCTGCTGCCCATGCATCCTGGCCTGTATACCCCGCACCTAACGCCGGGGCAGGACCCATGCAGGCCGGGCATGCGGTCGGGCTGATGGGGTTGGGCCACAGGTGGGCAGTGAGTGGTGTTCAGGAGCAGAACAGGTGGGTGAGGCCAGGATCATAGGCGGTTGGGTAGTGACAGAAAAGGACCAGGGCTGGGGATAGAGCTGTGATCTACTCCCTGCACACCTCTGTCCACAGAACCAGTGCCCGGCACAGGGCCATGCCGGCAGTGGATCAGGGGCTCTGCCCAAGGTCCCGGCCCCATGCTGTCACTGCCCCATAATCCCAGCCCTGCCCACCCACCTGCAGCCCTATCCCAGCCGCCTGACTGAGCATAGAACAGAGCCACTTAGGCAGCTTTGGTGAGCTGTTGTGGGGCAGGGACACTGACCTGGTCCCTGACAGCTTGCCAAAACTCCTTATGTGGCCTGTGGGCCCAAATAATTGTCCACCCCTGTAGCCCATGAAGTGCTGACTGCAGTGGCTAGCACTGGAAGCAGAAACAGCATAGCTGTGTTTGCATGACATGATGTCTGGACTAATAAGCTCCACTGAGAAGTGGCTGTGCTGTTTCTGTTTCTGGAGGTAGTGTGTAGAGGGCCAGCTTGAATGCCTGGAAAGCAGACCATGAGGGCAGGGGCTGTGGGCTGTCCATGGAGGAAAGAAGACTGTGGCACTTGTTGCAATTAAAATGGGAAGTTTAACTTAGTACTTATGAGGACTGACACGACAGTTCCATCGATGATTAGCAGAAAGATTTTATTAATTGGATAATGACCTATAGGAAAATGATAAGTAGGCTATTGCAATGTACAAATAATTGAGCTATAATCACGGGCTATAATGGAAGCGGTCTTGATTTTTACAGATTTTCACTGAGCGTGGATCTGTTGCTGAGGGTGGTCAGCCAGGCATAGGTTATGTTGGGTCAATGTGGTTCTTCTCTCCTAGAATGAACACATCCTTCTGGCAACTTCACTTCTGTCTTATATCCTTTCTTCAAAGAATATTTTCTTGATGGACCAATAATCAGAGCCAGGACAAAGCTGACAGGGTGGAGGGTCATTGTCCTTTGGTTGTGCTGTGACTGTTAATGGTTCACATCCAGCCCTGGTTGTTGTCAGTGAAACTGACATGTACAAAACCCCTGATAGCTCTGGAAGTTTACCATTCAATTAACTTCAATGAGTCTTGGTTACCTGAATTGGATTGGATGTGGATTGTGAGGTGCTGTATGGGTCATTGTTATGATAGGGCAGACGATAAAATATCTTTCCATAGGCACCTAGATTGGGAAGGAATGCAGTAACAAGGGAGAGGAAAACATTTTGAAGGGGAAACTATTTGTAATTGCTCTAGAGTAGTTAGACATGGGGTGTACTCAGTACCAAAAGCTGGAGATGGGATTAACTGTATTGCTGTATTTTGAGCGGCCCAAATCATGAACTTGCATCCTTGTGCAAGAGGCACCATTATTATAATTCAGTCATTTAAATTTTACACATAGGTCCAGAGAAGCTCTGCATCTAGCACACTACATGGGGTTGGCAGGGAGAGGTGTTATTATGAGAATGCACCTGAAAGTGTGGGTAGGATAAGTACAGAAGCAGGGCCCACAGCCCTCCTTGACTTACAGCCCTCCATGTTCCTCCTCCAGCCATTTGGAATTTCTATACATTAAAGGTGATTTCTTAATTCAAAAAGCATTAAATGCAACATGGATGATATTTTTCTGTTAGTCCTGATCTTGACAGATAAAGAATAGGTGTTCATAGACCTGAAATCTTGTGGTCACTTAAGAGAAGGTGAATATTTCTTCATTACGTTTGTTATGTTTAAACAGTAATAAGAGATGTACTTAGTGCTTCATAAGGGCCAATTTCTTAAACCTGAAAACAACTGCAAGAGAAAATTTAATAAACAGAAAAATATGAATGATACCCAGGAATTACTTATGCGCATTTGACTAGATTTCCCAAAGCCACAATTGAGAAAGAAGGCTATAATGGTTTAAAAAGAAGAAAGAAAAACAGTATGGCTTAGAGGAAAAGTGAAAACAGCTCTACAAATAAAAAGGATACATAGGAAATGTGGGGGGGGGGGGAGTTGATAGCAGTGGATATACTTTTGTACCTAGGGGTTATAGAAAATTGATAGAAGAAGCAAGGGCACAGGAGATCTGTATGACTGGCAGAATTCAGAACAATTTAAAAGAGTTTTTGAAGTATATTAGGAGCCAGAGGAATCCTAACAATGCTACTAGCCTATTAATAAATGAAAATTGTCAACAGTAGTCAATTATTCTGTCTTTCTAAATAACAGACAACTGACAGTAAGAAGTGTCAATAATAACGCAGTAATGGAAGAAGTATTCAATTGTTTCTGCTCTGTATTTGGTAAAAAGCCAAATGAAGTATTCATACAATGATGAAATACTTGTAATAGCAACTAAGGAGGTGATTAAACATCAGCCACTATAGTATAAATCAACAGGTCTGAAAATCTTGTATCTAAGAGATTTAAAAGAGTAGGGCAAGAAGCTATCTGGCTTGTTAATAATGATTTTCTATCCATTTTGGAACATTTGGAGAGTAAATGGAAAGAATGAGAGAACTACAAGTCTCATCTTGACATCAAACCCAGCTAAAATTAAGGGGCAGTTGATAACATAACTCAGTGAAAGAATTAAAGTAGCATAATATGTTCCATGCTAAACAATTTGGATTATAGAAAATAGATCTTTTCTAGATAACATAATATACATTTTTTGTAAAATTACAAGTGCTGCTGATAAACAAGTAATATTGTTGGTATAATAGACTTTTGGAAGTCAGTTGTTTTTATACCACACAACATTTTTATTAGGAAACTAGAAAGATACAAAACCAACATGGCACACAGGAAAGGAATTAAAAACTGGTATCTAACATTTCTCAAAATTCGTTACAAATAGGGAGTCATTGAGTAGGTGCATTTACAGCAGAAATCAGTTTTTTAGCATGTTTATCGGTGACTAGAAAGAAATCAGGAGATCATCACTGATTACATTTGTAGATGATACAAATATTGAGGAAATGGTAATGTTGAAAAAAACTAGTCACCAATATGGAGTAATCTAGATGGTATGTAAAATGGGTTACAATCATGCTGCCATATTGTCAAATTTAAAGCCATATATCTAGGAACAAAGAACATGCACACCGGAGGAAGCAGTGTCTCAAAGAAAATTGGAGTTCATTGTGGATAATCTATTGAACATGAGCTTCCAGGACATGCTGAGACCTAAAGTGTTAATGCAATCCTTGGATCAATAAACGGGGGATATGGAGGAGGAGAGGAGAAATATAATATGAGTTTTATTTAGCAGTAGCACAACAGGAGCTGGAATACTGATTCAGGTCTTAGATCTACAATTCAAGACAGATGATGAAAAATTGGATGGCATTCAGAGAAGAGCCATGAGAATGAGTAAAGGATTAGAAAACAGCCTTTACAGCACAAGGCTCAAAGAGATTAATCAGTTGAGTTTATCAAAGAGAAAGATAAGAGGATGACTTGATTACAGCCTACAACTGCCTACCATGGGGAACAGAAATCTGATAATAAAAGGCTGGCAAACAAAGGTATAACAAGATCCGAGGGCCAGAAGTTGACACTAGATAAATTCAGACCAGAAGTAAGACACAATTTTTAACAGTGAGGAAGATCAACTGTTGGAATAGGGTAATGATGGATTCTTTTAATCAAGACTGGATATTTCTAAAAGATATATGCTGTAGTTGAACTACAGCTAGTGGCTTTGAAAAAGGATTAATTAATAGAAGTTCTATGGCATGAGTGGCTATGCAGGGAGTCAGATGAGATGGCCCCTTCAAACCTTAAATCTATAAACCTACGTCTGTCTTCAGTTGAATTGCATTTCTGATTGCATTGCAATCTACCTTATATCATTAACATACTGGAGATGAGATTCAGGTTCTGTTTTGGGTGCTCTGAACTCCAGTTTCCCTATTTGTAAAATGAGGGCAAAACTCACAGAATAAGTGGGTTCTGAAGGTTAATTTATTAATCTCTATGAAGAATTCTGTGACTGTGAAGGAGAAGGTGCTATACAAGAGCAAAGTCTTAATATTTCCTTTGTCTTTTCCATTCTCCAGAGTATGGAGTGCCTTTTGTTCACATTTTAGTGAGAGGTCTTTTACCACTTGTATTCATTATTTATTTATTTATTTGTAGCATATTAATTCCCAGGGAACCAGCCAAAATCAGTACTCTGTTGTATTACGTATGTATATAATAAGTGACAATTACAGTCTCAAAAATGGGGAAGAGCAGCACAAATGGATTATGTGACTTGCCTAAGGTCACACATGTAATCTATGGCAGAGATAAATGTAACCCTTCTGCTAGGCACCAAATGACAGCAACAAGAGCTGAGTTCACCTTAGGGGTTTTACATAGATTGATGATCATGGCTTGACACCTCCCTTCCCCCCCACAAAAAAAAACCTGAGAAAATAATTTCTGCCTGGGTATTCCAATGTGAACAAACTTTCTCACTCTCAAGCAACATCAAACTGTAACAGGGTTTATTAATGGGGCAAAGGGAGATGGGATGACAAAGATTTGAGAACTCCTCAATAATCAGTAGCTACCTCAAGCCACTATTAATATTTCCTCACAGTCAATAGGTTCAGAGTTCTTGCTTAGTTCCACACAGGGTAATCGGTGTACTTAGTAGAGACAGTGCAGCTTTTAGCCCAAGGTTTTCCTTGCCTCACCAGAGGACTGGAAAAGGGCCAACGTGGTCCCCATTTTCAAAAAAGGGAGGAAAGAGGACCCAGGAAACTATAGGCCTGTTAGTCTTACCTCGGTCCTGGGGAAGCTCTTTGAGAAAATTATTCAGGAGCACATCTGCAAGGGACCAGCAGGTGAGATTATGCTTAGGGGCAACCAACACTGGTTCATTAGAGGCAAGTCCTGTTAGACCAGCCTGGTGCCCCTCCTACAACCAGGTCACAAAAGCCTTGGATGCAGGTGTCACAGTGGGCGTAGTCTTTCTGGACTTTAGGAAGGCCTTTGACATTGTCTCTCACCCCATTCTCAGTAAAAAATTAGGGGACTGTGGTGTCGACGCCTACACAGTCAGATGGGTCGGAAATTGGGTGGAGGGCTGTACCCAGATAGTGGTGGTAGATGGGTCATTTTTGACCTGGAGGGATGTGGGCAGTGGGGTTCCACAGGGCTCAGTCCTCGGGCCCGCACTGTTCAACATTTTCATCGGTGACTTGGACGAGGGGGTGAAAAGCACCTTGTTCAAGTTCACAGATGACACTGAGATGTGGGGAGAGGTGGGCACACTAGAGGGACAGGCTACAACTAGACCTGGACACGTTACAGGGGTTGGCAAATGAGAATAGGATAGGTTTCAATATGGACAAGTACAAGGTACTGCACCTGGGGGGAAGAACCAGCAGCTTACCTATAGCCTGGGGAACTCCCTTCTCATCAGCACAGAAGCAGAAAGGGATCTTGGAGTCATTATTGATTCCAAGATGAATATGGGCCACCAATATGGGGACACGGTCAGGAAGGCTAACTGCACCTTGTGGCCGCCTATAAGCTTGCCAAGGGGGACCAGCCGGCAATGGGAGAGCACTACTGGAAGTAACAAGGAACAATGGCCATAAGTTGATTGAGAGTAGATTCAGGCTAGATATCAGGAAGCACTACTTCATAGTCAGGGCGGCTAGGATCTGGAACCAACTTCCAAGGGAAGTGGTGCTCTCTCCTACCCTGGGGGTCTTCAAAAGGAGGCTAGACAGCCACCTAGCCATGATCGTTTGACCCCAGTACTCTTTCCTGCCATGGCAGGGAGTCAGACTTGATGGTCTGCTCAGGTCCCTTCTGACCCTACTATGAAACTATGAAACCACTGCTGGGGCACTACTCTACCACTGCCATTGCCACTTGCATTGCTGAGTGGCGCTGCTCCTCACTGCTGCACCACTGCTGGGGTGCACTGTCACTCCTCACCATGATGGGGCATTGCGCCTTTTCTTGTTAAAGAGGCTACTCAGCTCTTAGAGATAGGGACCTACCAAATTCATGTTTTCACAATTTTTGTTGAAACTATTAATTTGGTAGGTCCCCATGAAAAATCCAGGTCCCTGCAAAACAGAGTGGGGACCACGAAAAAAGCAGAAAATGAGGGAGGGAGGGGAAGGGAACTGCAAACAGAGGCAGAAAACCCTGGCTTCCTGAAGCATAGTTTGGGGGGGAGGGGCCATCCATCCAGAGATTCATGGCAGAGCATGGTGGACTCTCCTCTCCCACACCTCTGACTGGCTGAGGGGTCCTGGAAGTCCCACCCCTCCCCAAAGATTGACAGGCAGCTGCCTGTGCTATAAACATATGTCATCCTTGAAGCAGGATCAGCTGTGCAGGGATGTGTCCTGGCACAGCTGATCCAGTTCACTGGGCAACAGGGACATCACCTATTGTCCCACAAGGTTGGGCTTCAGGGCCCCAGTGCTGCAAGACAACTGCAAATGGTGGATCTTACTCAGGATGCACCTCTCCTTTGTTTAAGGAGACAGCAAAAGTTCGAAAGAAAGAAGAAACATTTTTTATTCTCTCATGACTTTGGAAAGCAGGGAAGGCTTTGACAATATGATAGGACTCTTTGTACACTTGACAAAAATGTCATTTGTATGGCTTAATGGCATCCTACATTACATGTGCGCCAGTTTTGAGGGTTTTAAATGAGTTTGCATCATTGCAAACTAAACTACATCCGGATGTAGTTTAGTTTGCAACATTGCAAATTGCAAAGATGCAACTATCAGCTCACTCCTCAGCCACAGGAGAGGTGGGCAGTCTTCACAGAAAAAAAGGATCAGGTCCCTCGCTGCTTCTGTCTTCAGCAGGTGCCTGCTGAAGGTAGAAGCAGTGAGGGGCCCATCCTTTTTTTTTCCAGTGGACCCTGCCCGCCTCTCCTGTAGCTGGGTGGTGAGCCTGTGGGGGCTGAGCAGCCCCTGAGCTGTGGAGGGTCCCGGTTCTTCCCTCTGTGGCAGCGGCACCCCCAGAGGTACCTGGGCAGGCTGCTAGTGGGCCAGTTGTTGCCCCAATTCGGAGGCAGCACCCAGCCTGATCCAACTGTTTCCCAAGCCTGCCTGCTGGAAGCCCACCAGGTGCTGCTCCCCAGACTGGCTCAGAGAACAGTTGGATCAGGCTGGGTATGCCTCCAAGCTAAGGAAGCACCCAGCCTGCTACCAGCCCGCCTGGGCAGCCCTGTGGGGCACCACCACCACAGAAGGAAGGACTGTGCCTCCCCACAGCTCAGGGACCATTCAGCCTGTCAGCAGCTCACCCCCTGGCAGTGGGCAGGCTCTGGTTCTGCCAAAACAAAAAAAAAGGATCAGGCCCCTCATCTTAACATGATGAAAAAATGAACTATTGGTTTCAACTGAAAACCCACCATTTTAATTCAGGGGGCATAGAATAAAACTCTGAGAACTAAACCCTTGTTGCGTGTACAAGCTCCCATAGAGATCAGAAAAGACAATGACTCAGACTTGTTAGGAATTCACTAAATTATCAAGAGCTGACTATCAAAATGGGCAATAGAGACATGCTGTGAATTGCCATATAAATTCTGTTATGGAGCCTACCATCCTGCTGACAACATCCATCTGATGTTGATGTGTTAGTTCATCAGGGTTTCCAGTGGGTATAAATAAGGATACAGATCCTGCCCAAAGGACACTTCCTAAAATATTTATCCAGGAAATGAAATCAACAAGGATTTGTGAGCCAAAGTTTTTTACCAAAATTCCAATTAAAAGTGGAAGAATTAACCTATAAGTATCACTTCATGTTGAGTCATCTGCTTTGCATAAAGGAATGATGTGATGTTCAGTTGGCTTATGTTATAGAAAATCTAAAGTATTGAAGTCTGCTGGTGTTCTGGGCACTGGAACATGGATGTTGGTCCATGTATCCCAGTGAGAAATAAAAAAACGCTTTCAACAATCAGAAGTATCACGGGCATCTCCCCAGATGAATGGCCAGGCCACAGCGAAATGGCAGAATGCTAGGCCATAACACAGGCCTCTGGACGGGTGACTCCTGTCACGCTCATAAGGCAGGGAAGTCAACTGCATCAAACTGTCAATGAAGCAGGAAGAAAATTGCAACATAACTGGCTAAGCAGAAAACAATGAGGGGACTGAGGTGGGGAAAGGGCTACTGACAAGTGGAAACAGAATGCTAGCAGAAAGGTAACACAATTAGCCTGTAAAAATCAGTGAAAAAGAGCGAGGGTATAAAAGGGTAGAGCCACGAGGCCCTAACGGGGGAAGTTCGAACTGTAACTTCAAGC
>NW_017728943.1:71704327-71712065 GCF_001723895.1 Crocodylus porosus | reverse complement strand
GTCCTCATTGTCGTCAGCCCACCGGCCTAGCCACATCTGGGCATTTTCAACCTAGTGCGACATGGCTTCATGAACAGGATGCCCATGTCCGTGGCAGGATCAGTCGGTCAACACCTATGACGACTTGTATCACCACTGTAATTACCACCAAGTCACAGGCAACTTGGGTGGTCCCCAACTTGAGGGTTACGTGTCCTTGACCCAAGGGCATAAGAAGTGGGAAGTCTTGACGTCCAAGGGTGACTGGGCATGCATCCTGCACCACTCTCCCACGTCTATCTTCGGACCCAAAGATGAGAACCAGGCCGTTAAGTTAAAAGGGATAAAGAAATCACTTGTCCCCAACAATGACCCCACCCACGCCCTGAAGCAGTTTTTCAGGCTTGTTAAGAAATCAGGCGGTGCTGTAGACCCCCAATGGCAGCCTCTGGCTCTCACAAAAGGGGGGCCAGGGCATAGCCTACTTGTTCAGACCCTTGGGGCACTTCACAAGTCCCGCACCCCCGGGAAGCTCAGTAACAAATATGAGCCCTGCCAGTTGTCGGGACAATTCCTCACAGCCCTTAAGATAACAGAGAACCAGCAATCTTCCCTCAAAACCGCCCTCAGATCTGGCCCCAAACCCGCTGGAGAAGGGGGCGACGAGCAGCCCCCCAAACCAGCACCGCCTCCCCCGTCTCTGCCCCCATCGGCGCCTCCCTCCCCAGTGGCTCCAACATCACACCACTCCGATGCAAAATATGACCACAAGTTAGTCGAGGAAACTCCCAAGTCTACGCCAGTGTTATCTGTCATGGTCACCAAATATATGACCAATCATCAGGGACAAACTACGGCCCAAACGGTCTTAAGAACACATTCAATGACCGATTTAAAGGACCTCCTCAAAATCATACAACGGCAGCCTGGGGAGGTCGCCATGGTCTGGTTAGGACAGATAGTCATTGATCACGGGACGGAATTAGTTGATAAGGAGGAGGCCACCTATCTGTCCTGAAACACTCGCTGGCACCAAAATGCCGGCAGTTTGGAGCACATATCACAGAACACTCATTGGCCCATATCCTTGTCCGCCTTAACAGTTCAACTCACTGGCACTGGCTTAAGCGGTTTTCACTGTCCACCAGGATCGGTAAAGACTCGTGAGGAATTTATGCTGCCACAAGTCTTTCAATTTCACTATAGAACCCCCGACGAACCCCGCTCAATTTGACCCTAGCTCAGGTTATTGGGACATATCCGCAGCGGTTTATCAATGACCCCACTGACATCCCCTTACAACCCTTAGCGATTACTGAGGCCATCCAGGCCACTGGCGCAAATGAACCCAGATTAACCCTTTGGCTCCACACTGTCGAAGGCCAGCCAGTGCAAGATCTCCTAAACATCGCCGAAAACATCCCAAAACGGTTTGGCGCAGAACAGGCAGCCATTGCAGCTGTCGCAGGGCGACCCCCATGCCCCACAGCTCCATATTCTGAAAGAACCCCATTCAAACGCCAAGTGTTCAGGTTCCTGATAAACAAAGGGGGTCTCACAAAGGAGGAGGCTAGAAAACTAACACCAGAAGAACAACTCATCCTGGCTCAGGCAAAAGGGTTCCATGGAAACCCGGACACTGAAGCACAGGTAAATGAGATCCAAAAAAACAAGTAGTGGTCGCCATTCCGGCGGCCACTCACTCACCAAAAAGGGACCCCAGACCGTTTATTACTGTTCAAGTAAAGGGCAAACCCATTGAGTTTTTGTTAGACACAGGGGCACAAGCCAATGTTGTAAAACCCACAATTCCCCATCAAAAAACAAATCAGCAGATATGGGTCGAAGGAATAAATGAGGCCAAGGAAGCGGACGTTGTCCACTTCATCATTGAATTCCAGGGAAAACATTTTCCCCTTAAAACGTTGTTGGGTGGCCAAAATTTATTGGGCACTCCAACCATACGCTTTGTGTGCCTCATGAAATTCTGATCTCTGTCTTTCCTGTAGCCAAGGCCCTGAACCACACGCCCCGTTATTAGTATCCACCATGCCATGGAAATTTAGACCTATCCCCACCAAGCCGGAAGGAAGACACGCCATTCGTAACCTATTAAGGGGCTTAGTGAGTGAGGGGAAGGTTGTAGAGTGTGCAGCAAGCCGCTATTTGGGGCATCCCTAAGCCCAACGCACCGGGTAGCTTTCGCTTAGTCATCGATTACCGGGTAGCAAACTCCCATATCACCCCCTTACAATATGCTACTAAACACACACTACCCGAATTAATTATGATTGTGCACAATTCCGGTTACCCTTGGGGAGCAGCCATAGACCCGAAAGACATGTTTTATCAAATTCCCCTACGAGATGACCAAGGCATCCTAAACTTCTCTTTCGAAGGTCATGTTTACAAATGGAAGGTGTGCTCCCAAGGATATAAAAATTCCCCCCGCCATTTCTGGGCCCCTATTGTAAAAAACACTAGACAAGGTTCAAATCCCGGACGGAGGCACAGTCCTCAGCTACGTAGATGATATTCTAGTGCTGGGACATAATGACAAAATCGCGCAACACGTCCTCGACCAGGTCAGGGCCACCCTTACCCTTGATGGATGGATAATAAATGAAAGTAAAAGTTTGTCCATGGTTGGGACGAAGTTTGACTTTCTCGGCTTAACCGTAGGGGCCACGCACTTCCATCCCAACTATGGCAGGGGCACGCCGCTAGCAGAATGGAAAGGCAGACCCGCAAAAGAGGTGTGCGAGGTGCAGGAATTGTTGGGACAAATAAATTACCTCCGCACCCTCCTAAATCCCGATCTTTTAGCTGACCCGAACATCCTGCAGCAGTTAGTCAGGAAAAAAAGATGGTTCTCTTGGTGCCCCCATGAAGATGCGGCACTGTCCAGGTTATCAGATGCACTATCAAAGCCTCAGCCTCAGTCATGTTACGACTCCAATGAGCCCATCACAGTAGCAGTTAATTGGACCAGCGACCATCTGATGGTCCAAATACAACAAAACAAAAATGGTGTTTACTTCAAAAGCAGGCACCTACAGGGACCAGAGTATCGATATAGGAACTTTGGAAAGCTCCTGGTCATGCTGAAATTAGCTGAAACCTGGTCATCCCATGCCGGAGGCACCTTAGAAGGACCTGCTGTTACGGCACTATATAAGCTAACAAGCATGCCACCGCCAAATTTTAGCAGTACCAAAAGTGCATGGTCTGCCCTACTTCGGCAAGCTCAGGATAAATGGCAAGGGTGGATACTAGTCGACACGCCTACTGTGGCACCCCCAATCCCAGTTCCACCCTTTATCCTGCTGCTTGACGACCCTTGGATCGTTACTGATGGCAGCACCAAAAACGAATCAAAGGCAGGCATGTACTGCACTAAATGTGAATTGATGCACTTGATTTCATTAGATCCCAGCACAAACGCTCAATGCGCCGAGTTCGGCACCTTCACACTCGGTGTGAAACACGCCGCCGAAAAGCATGCAGGGTTAGAAAACCCCATTGTTGGAGTAGACTCCCGGTATATCTTTAAGGTAGCCACGAAAACTGGGGAGCCACAAGCAAACCCAGATAAATGGCAAAAAATATTCACCTTGGTCAGGGCCAAATTCCACTGGGCCTTCATTGTTTATATCCCCTCCCACTGTGACAACACTCATTGGGCCCACAAGCTATTGGACCAACATTTGCAGTCCTCTCACTTAAGCAACCCGGACGCCACACAGGCAGTTCTGGGGCCCGACCAGTGCCAAAGCCCCAGGTGCAGCCCATCGCTGATTGGTTGCACCAAGAATGGGGCCATTTCTCGGCAGACAAGAACGGGTCCCGCCTTAGAAGGTACTGTCGTGACTCCCCGGACATCCTCGCCCCCACTTGGCACCATCCCATCTACCGGTGCCTGTCGTGTCAAACACATAAACACACCAACGCTGTAGCACACACCAAGTCAGCATTTTCACCCGAATACTTTAAGCCTGGCGCGACCTGGCAAGCCGATTTAATCGGCCCCTTGCCTGGGGCAAAACAATTCCCAAAAGGCCTCGTCACTGTAGACTTGGGTACCCACCAGGTTTGGTGCAAACCCCTGAGCCGTTCAGATGCACCAACGGTAATAACCGCCTTTGCCGATGAATTTGCACACTGGGGAACCCCCCGGGAAATCCAAACCAACGGGGGGGCCAACCTTCACCTCCATAGCATTAGAAAAGTTATGCACACCGTACTACACCACACTCACCTTCAGTATCATCCTGAAAGCAATGGTGTGGTGGAGCGGAAGATAGGAGTTTTAAAGACTGCCCTGTGCACAGTGGACCAGAACCCTGATTATAACGGGTGGCATCTCCACCTTGCCAAAGTACTCATTAATGTTAACAGTGCGTGTAGCTGTTGACCCACCACCGTACCACGCGAGCCCCAAGATTGGGTTCCACGCTATGGTACAGGCTCCCCTGTATGGGTCACCATTCTGGGTCCTCTGGGACACACCATGGCCCCAGCCGCCACCCTTGTCCTGGGTTCAGCAAAATACCCACACACTTAGTGGGTCAGGCTTGAGCCCAATGACCCTACTGCCACTTTAGTTCATCACAATTGGATGAGCAAACGCGCATAACCATTTGGGCCAGTGCTGCTGAGCCATCAACTTTGCTATTTTTTTACAGGTGCTGACAAACGCCCACGAGCACCCCGGGATGCCCAGTCACCTTAACGACACAAGCAACACTGTCGAGCTCTGGGCAGCCGCCCTTGCAATAATGGCCAGCGTCACCGATTGTGTGGTCTGTACCCACAACGTTCCGTCAGCCACAGAACCTCCCTTCCTGCTAAAGTCCCTTCTCTTGGGCCCCTATGCAGTCAATACGACTGCGAACCAGACTGTACTCGCAGACTGGAGCCACACTGTGTGGAAGACCAAAGGCCAACCTCTTCCGTGCACTGTGACCCTTGCTTCACTGAAAGTTCATCCCACGCACAATCCTGACAGGTCCTTTTGTTGGGAATTTCCCCTAGCCTCTAAAGATATAACGCCCACTGTGTTCTCCACCTACAAACCTGAGTTTGTGGGTAACCAATCCGAATGCAAATATATACTGAGTCCATTCGGACTATTCAATGGCACCAGTCACAACATTACAGCAGCAGCAACGCTGTTCGGTAACACCTTTAATCTTACCCCCATGGCAACCCCTGATGTTAACAAAAATTACACCTGGGCATACCCCTTTTTAACTGCTACCAACCATTTCGTTAATATCATAACCACCACCACTATCTTGAACAATTGCAGGAGATACCCAACTGCCCTTACATATCTCCTCGAAAGATCCAGGACTATTAATCCAATTGCCATCACCCACGATCAACCAGACACATCGTCACAACTTGCCCCTTCACAACTTGCCCCTGGCCACTTCTGGATATGTGGTGACCAAGCCCATGCTGTATTGCCACTCCATCCTGTCAGCAGATGTACCATCGGATATGTTTACATAATAGGAGGTGGTATTTATGCACATCCTAACTCACGGCCCAGGTTTACCCTGCCTGTAGTTAAAAGGTCCCCCACCTGGTGGGATAACATATACACCTGGGCCAGATATCTGTTCTGCGGTTCGCTGTACCTAAATCCCATAGGCCAGGCTCTCATGCAAAAGCAACTTAAATTGCTAGGATTGTCAATTGAGCGTTTAGGTAATCAAACCGCTAAAGCCTTAGGCATTGTTAATGATAAGGTAGATGAAATCAGACAGTATGTAATGCAAAATCGCTTAGCTTTGGATTATTTGTTAAGCAAAGAAAATGAAGTATGTGATTGGCTGGGAAACCGCTATCTGCAGTTTAGGGGTAAATGTTGTTTCGAAATTAAATCAATCCAACAAAATGTCACAGACATTATAGCAGGCATTGAAAAGGTCACTAAGGATGCAAAGGAAGTAGGCAGCCTTTGGGATACCATTTTTGACCAATTACCCTCACTCTTTTCTCTTGGCAATTGGCACCAGTTTTTCTGGTAAGTATTTTTGTTCCTCCTCATCATAAGATTTTTGATTTGTTTCAGATGTGCCATATTCTGCACTCTAGCTAATCGCATCTCCACCCTCCCAGTTGGTATCCCTGAGCAAATACAGCCACTGTTGCAGGATGCTAACGAGTAACACCTCGTATGAGCCCCGTGGCCATGGCCACGCAAGGGGTGTCGTGGGCATCTCCTTGGCCAGGCCGCAGCAAAATGGCAGAATGCTAGGCCATAACACAGGCCTCTGGACGGGTGACTCCTGTCACGCTCATAAGGCAGGGAAGTCAACTGCATCAAACTGCCAACGAAGCAGGAAGAAAATTGCAACATAACTAGCTAAGCAGAAAACAAGGTGAGGAAAGGGCTACTGACAAGTGGAAACAGAATGCTAGCAGAAAGGTAACACAATTAGCCTGTAAAAATCAGTGAAAAAGAGCGTGGGTATAAAAGGGTAGAGCCACGAGGCCCTAACGGGGGAAGTTCGAACTGTAACTTCAAGCGTCAAAGGGCCCGCAGACTGATCACCTGCCAGGGTCGCCCCCTGAGCCTACCTTGGGTCATTCTTGAGGCCTCCGCAAAAAGACTAGCGTTCCCAGCCATGAAGCCGCTCCTTTTGTTTGCTGTAGTGGTAAGCGTGCACGTATGACTGTAGCTATTTATGTTTGTATTTGTCTGTCTTTCCTGTAAGAGACATGAGCCGTTGACCAAGTCTGGGTCTAGGGTCTTGGCTAGCCGCACCAAGATAGTCCGCGATCTTGAAAGCAAGGGGCCCTGACCTGAACCTCGTGACTCAACGGATGTAATTTCCCGTTTAGCTGTTTGTAATTATTTTGATTATGTTTTAATTGTTAAATGACCTTTTAAGAAATATGAACTGTTGACTAGGTCTGAGACTAGGGCCCTGGCCAGCTGCACCAAAACCACGAGTGGTTTTGAAAGCAAAGGGCCTCGACCCAAACCTTGTGACCCAACGAACATTGCTCCCCAGCTTTGATTGTTTGATTATTGTGTGTTGTCATAGATTAGTATTATATAGGAAATCATTTGCTTGAATTGTCAATATGTTATAGGTTAAATATTGCATCTTAATCATAAACTGCATCCTCATTGTTGTCAGCTCACCGACCTAGCCACAACTGGGCATTTTCAACCTAGTGCGACAAGAAGCAAAGAGATGTTTCTCCATCTGGAGGAAAGTGAAGGCTGTTTTCAGTTACTCTGAAGAGCTGAAGTATCCTTAGCAGCTTATTTGATGGCAAAATGTGTGTTAATAATACTTTCCACTGCCTTTTGTGCATTTCATCTACAGATATTCAGCTGCAGAGCACAGTTAATTAAGCTTCATAACCCCCACCAGCTCTTCATGAGGAATGAAACTGTTGTTACCTTTAATTTAGCAGATGGGGACACTGAGATGTGAAGGGGTCAGAAACTAGACAGTGTCTTTTGGGTATGGGCATTTTGAGCGCAAAGAGGTAATATGCTGTGCCAGCAGGCCCGCTGTACAACTCCTTCAGGAAATGAGACATTCATTCTTTTCCACTGCCTGCCAGTAGGGCTATGTGGAGCTGATTCGATTAGGGGCAGATACGGCCCGATTCAGCAGCCGAATCTCAGAGTCTGAATTGAATCAAGAGACCAATTAAAAGGTCTAAACTGATTCAAAGCTCTCCAGTCCACAGGCAGCTGGACCTGGACTCCATGCTAGTAAGTGTGGGG
>NW_017728943.1:71697334-71704202 GCF_001723895.1 Crocodylus porosus | reverse complement strand
CCCCAGCATCCCAGCTATTTAAAAAAAACCAAAATCCCCACACTCACTGGCTCCTACAACAGCTTCAGGGCTTCTGGGGGCTTGTGGAAGAGCCCCCCATGCAGCGTGGGCCAGTGGGGGGTAGTGGGGATCGCCCCCCCCCCCCCACCTGGCAGCAGCCGTGAGTGCCAGGCTTTTTTTTCAAAAAGCTGGGAGCTTATTACTCCTTAATAAAAATAGTTGCTAGTTTGGCTTTTCACCCGAGGCTAGTAGACTGTGCTTCTCAGTACAGCTAAATCACCTTTCCTTTTCCAGTACTCAAGCTAGTTCCTTCGATGCAAGCTCAGGTATCTCTACATGCCATTGCATTATACTACGCAAAAAGGACTTTTTGCCACCTGCTTCTTTGCTTCACAACCAGGTAGCGCAGTAGGTCAGTAGCAGCACTTGGAACAGAACTTGGGGATTCTGACCTCCAGCCAACTGCTGTCACTACCAGACTACCATTTTCTCATCTCAAGTGGCAGAAAGGAGATTTGGCCATACAGAAACACTGGGTCAAATTCACTTGGGCAATTCCATTAGCTTTAACAGGAGCAATGCTAGCAGCAATAGAAGTTGCTACATTAGAGAGCTGCCACAGGTATAAATCTCCCCAAAGAGGTGGCACTCATTCTATCCACCCCATGTGTAAATGGGATGTGTTATTTTCTGACTTCCTTAAAAACAGATTGTTGTTCCTTGAGAAACAAGTGGATGAGGAACGCAAAGCTTAATGAACACTTCACTCGTCACTGAGGTATCCAAGCACTTGTAGACAATGGAATTATTGTCAGACAACTGGGATTCTTCAGCCAGTTGTCTTCCATTATGGTTTGTCAGTGCAAGACATGTCTTATTCTGAACACACACCATAACTAATTGAAGGACATACTTGTCCATTTTATTCTGAACTTATTTAGATGAAGCAGTGATTATCTTGATGAGAGAGTGAGGGATCCAATGTTTTTCCTTTTCATACTGTGTTCTGTGATTGTGAGGAGAAAAGCTGGTGTCTGTCATTCCTTTATGAAGAATAAGAACAAGTGCTGCTGGAACCCCAGTATGACAATTCTGCGAAGAAAAGGTGCTGGAAAGAAGAGGGATATTCTGAACAGTTGAAACCACTGTAATTGTACTTGGGCTGGAAGGAAGTGACAGTGAGTTCCACTTGTCTACCTCAAGCAACCTTCAGCATTGTTTTGTGCATGTTTTCTGTTTTCCCCTCTAAAAAGGATTCTGTGAAGTACTTTGTGAAGTTCTCTGTTAGTCTCCCCCATCTGTAATGGCCATTTGAAAAAGGTGGAACAAAGCAGACCTGTCTCTGCTCCCATGGGCATTCTACCATTTACTTCAACAGGAGCAGGACCATACACAACCTCCCTTTCTTAGAAGCATCTTAAGGGAGTTCACAAATATGACAGTTAAAGGACATGTTGATCAGCGAACTCCTTATTTTTCTTTCAGCAGCTAGAGCACTACAGTCCATACTGCTCCTATAAGTTGGAGAAGATTTCATTTCCACTTTCAGCAGCAGACAAATGATTTTTTAACCATCCAGTTCTCCTAAGTGGGCCCTGAGTACATGTATCACCCAGCTGATCTGGATAACTGGCTGGCCACAGGAAGCTAAAAAACAGCTCCCAGGGAAGGGAGCTAAGAGAGAGAGACTCTCCTATGGGGACACAGCTAGAAACACATACAAAGAGGGAGCAGTAGGCTCCTGGGGTAAGGAGCCAGAGAATGGGAACTGAGAACTCAGTAAAAGAATGAGAGACTGAGAGAATGATGGATGGAGGTAGAAGAGAGAGAGAAGAGGTGGTTGCTGAGAGAGCTAGGAGTCAGTAGGCTAAGAAAGCAGATGGAGGAAGAGGGTTGCTTGGCTACCGGCTGCATTACCAGGCCACAGGCTCTTTGGGTCTGGGAAGAAAGCCAGGGCTGCAAAGTTGGAGGTAGCAGTACCACAGCAGGGATCTTACCCTGAAGAAGAGAAGGACTGCAATGCAGGAAGAGAGCAGCAGACAGCCAGAGGCACCTTCTCAGAGTCTGTGAGTTATCCCTTCAAGGACTGTGAGTGAACCCTGTATGTGGACTATGCTAATATTTGGGTACTGAGGGGGGGGTTGTGCTGGCTTTCTGAGAGACCAGTGGGCCCAGGAAATAAAGGACTTTATATAGTTAAAAGACTTTTTGAGCTAACTCCCCCCAAACCTACTACAACCTCAAGTAGACATGAAAACTGAGTCCAAACTACATAATCAGGATCTAAAGCAGAGCTTCCTTAAAGCTGTCCTATCTGTCCAATTCTGCCCCATCCCCCTTAACCCCCTGCATGCACCCCATCTAGATTTTTCTCCTTGCTGTATTGATGTTAGCTAGTGAAGCTCTAGACACTAACTAGTTCTGATTTTAGGGTGTTGACATCTAGGGACTAATTTAATCATATCTGTACTAATGTGGTATATGAGTGGAAGTGTGGCATTTTATAACCAATTAAGACTAGTTCAAAAACCATTAAATTAAGGCCTAAGCTCCTTCGAGAGATCCAGGAACACTATATAACCTAGATGAGATTTCCATATGCTTTCCTTGGCTGGAAAATGCATGTTCCCTGCTGCCTTGGGTCACTGAACTCTTGATGATGGGGAAGGAAATAAAGAAAATTACCATGAACAATTCACTTTTATGGAGTCACAGTTCAGTAGGGGATATGAGTGCTGCATCCTATCAGCAATAATGATAACTGTTCCCACCTAATGAGCAACTAGTGGGACAAGTGTGTGCATGACAGCAAATTAACAGTTACATAAATAACACTGAAAATGAGGAGCCCACATGATGTTGGAACCTCTCCCAGAGGTCATCAATTTCCAGTAGCACAGTCCTCAATGAGATTGGGGGTTAGCGTTCATTTCTTTTCCAGCATCATCACACATGCTGGAGACTGGCAATTTCCCAAAGTGATGTTTAAAGCAAAATTGTCACTTTTCAAATGTAGTTTCCCCAAATGTAACTGTAAAGGAGAGGGTCAGAGATACAGCTGAGTGTTTGAATCGCTGAATCTTTCTGAATCTCTCCAAATTGTTTAGGAAGGTTCAGATTTGATTCGGAGAGATTAAAGGGTCCCTGATTGAATTTGGAGATTCGACCACCAAATCAGGCTGAATCTCCACCGAATCGAATCAGGGACCAACGCTTCGCACAGCCCTATTAGCTGGCCCTTAATTCTGGATACAACTGGTTTAGGCTGACTGAACAATCAGCTTGGTGGGGGAAAAGAGGGAAGGTTCCATACCCCCACGATTGACCAAGTCACCCACTCAGCTGTATCTCTGACCCCCTCTAAAGCTTTAAGTGTTTTTTCTATACCTCAAAGTGCCAGGTGGCTGGTGAATGCTGCGATGGTGTGGCAGATGGAGCATCCCACAGGAGCATGGGGGGCTCCCCAGCACACTCAACAACAGACTCATCCACACTTATCCACTGGAAGTGGAGAATTACTTCCACTACACTTTTGGGTCTGCTGCGGAGCCCCAGCAACCCCCAGCTTGGTGACTGGTGCCTCCTGGGTCTCAGGGGGTACCCAAGGTCCCCCCCCATGGCTGATCACTGAGCTGGGCGGGTGCAGAGGGGGCCCCCAGTGCGCTACCTGACAAACCTGTAAGTGGACTTCTAGGTTTGCCACCAAGCATGTGGGGGGGGGGAAGGGGGGGTCGTGCTCCTATGGGATGTTCCATTTGCCCCAGCATTGCAGTGTTCACGAGTCATGCCTGGGACCTTGAGGTATGTAGAAAAAACATTTAAAGCTGTGTCTGTGGTCAAATCACTGATTCTCTGAATCAGCATCGAATCTTCAGATTCGGATTTAACCAAATCAAATCAGGGACAGTGATCTGAATCAACTAATCAAATCAGTGTCCCCAGTTTGGGCCAAATTCGAATCCAATTTGAATAAGGCCCATTTCACACACCCCTACCAGCTAATGCGTGTTTAGGAATCCATGTGAAATAAGCTGCTGGTCTGAGGCCAATTTCTAATGGTTCATTTCAGTCACCACCACTGTGCATTCCTCCAGTCTCAGGACAGAAATGAAGTATTAGATAAACATCCCCATTAGTCCTAGACAGAGACTACCCAGATGAGGGAGTGATGGGGGAATCTTATCAAGAATCTGTAATTTAAAGCAACTCAATGTAGATAAATATCATGGAAATATTTTGTTAAAATTAACTTGTGTTATTATAGTAATTAGAGCTGTACAAATAGACTGCTTGCAGATGTGAAAATGGAAAAGAAAAAACAAGAATAAAAAACCTGTGTCTTACTTTAAACTCAGCATGTTCCTGCACTGAGCCCAGTATGTGCAGCCCATTCAGAAGAGGCAGTTCATTAGTTGGACCCACTTTTGTAGTGTCTGTACAGACTGGGCACTTCAGTGAGGCTTCTTGGGTGTTTTTAGTGTAACCTAGGAGGTACTCCAAGGAGGTACCCCCTCTCCAATTGAAGGGATCAAAGCAGATGCACAAGCACTGTGGGAGGTGTAGGGACTCTCCTCCCTATACAGCAGAGCCAGACCACCAGTGGGGACTTAACCATATACCTTTTAATACTGGAAACATAACAGGCATAAATCAGAGGGTATAGTGGACACTACAATGCCCCAAGGGGACAGGATTCAAAGGTTAGACACTTACAATCATTGACAAAAAAAACAGGGTTAACAAAATATAAAAATACAAACAGCAGAATAAACAATACTGGTTGGTAAAATATAAAAAGGCACAAAATACAAAATGTCAAATGACAAGGGAAATATAGGGCCTTGGTACCTGGAGAGGGAGAAAAAACACAATAGTCCCTTTCCACTGCAAGGAAATTTGCTTCTTGTTAGCTCACTCATCCCAGCTGGGACTTGAACTCAGGTCTCACTCCTGGTAGGTAGAAACACTGCTGTACAGGTACCAAAGCTCGTACTGCTCCATCCTGCTAGGGGTCTTGACCTTCCTGGAGCCCCAGCTTCACGTCGCACTGCCTGGCTTCTGATTGGAGGAGCTGGAAGCAGAGCTGGGAAACTCTCAGGTCACTGCTCAGATCCTTCCTGGAGTGGGGGAGCCTCTCCTGCCGGCTGCAGCCTCTCCCTGGGGATCCTGGAGCCCAGTGGCAGCTGCACACTGCGCTGCTGAGGGTCCCACTGCTGCCTGCAGGTCCCACTCCTTCAGGCTCTTCTAGAGCAACTGCTCCCACCCCACTAGCTCAGCTGTTGCCAGCTCCTTCCTTATGGTCCCTCACTGGTCTCCTGAGTCAGCCCACGCTACCTCTTTTATCCCCCTCCAGGTGACCCAAGGGGCCAATCGGGACACGGAGGGTGAGTCTCTGGGGCCTGTTTAGTGCGGAAAGGGAATCCCAAGTTCTCCAATCATCTTTTACCCCTTCAAAACCCCTGGGCCAAATCATTACCAGATTGGTGAGGAAAGGGAATCCCAAATCCTCCAATCATCTTTTGCCCTTTCAAAAACCCTGGGCTAGGTCACTGCCAGCTAGCCTGTCACGTTATCTAATAGCTGATTGAATCAGCTGTAGGTAAAAGCACCAAAACCCCCCACTGAAGTGTCTGATCCTTTAAGGAGCCAGGTTGAACTAACCCACTGCTCCTTCTGGTAAAAGGCGATTTTCTTTTTTTTTTTTCTTTTCTTTTCTTTTCATGTCTACAAGCAGTCCTGCTTCATAAAGTATCATTCATGAGGTGAATTATCATTGTTCTCTGTCTGCAAATTGTCTGGATAAAGAGAATGATTTTCTGAAATGGTCTTTTGAAATCAGTTGGCTTCAGGAGAATTATACCATCTACTCCAGCTGGACATCTGGCCTCAACATATTCGCTCTTCTAAATCCATGTACACAGTGCAAATCTTGGAGGAGCTCTCATAAATCCTAGGCTCTATAAAAAGGAAGTATCTTATAGTTTTGACAATGGAAGAAAGTAAGCCTGTATGATTCTGGGTCTACATTGTGGTCCTATTTAAAGGCAGTTAAAAATGAAGAAATTTGATGAAAATTGGGCTGACTGCTGGAACACAAAGCTTCTCATCAAGATGACAACTGGTGTAAATTGTGCTGTAGTATACCCTCCATTTGCCCATGGTAATTAGTTGCACTTAATGAATTAGAGAAATTACTCACATAATGTGTGAGCCTGCTGCTCACCTGAGCAGGAATTGAGCAAAAAATGATAAGAAAATTGAGCAAGAAATTGTAAGAAATGATAAGTAAACAAATGGTTTACCACATAAAAAGAGCCATTGGACATATAGACCAAGAGAATCTCTCTTTGCCCCAGCCAGAGGCAAAGTTCTGGTACTCAGGCTTGCCAACAACCAGCTGGCATACTTGCAAGAGTAAGTACACTTAAACTTTAGCTAGCACAACCAGACCATCTCTGACAACAATATTCAGCCACTTGCAATTTTGTTTGTTGTATGCTGGTGCTGGGCACTACTGAAAAATTGCCAGGTCTCTGCATCGGCAGCTTCAATTTCCTGGCAGTGGTGATTTTTATTAGTGGCATCCACACAAGGCAGTCCATAAACATACAGTACAGTACGTAGGGTGAAGAGGTCCACAATCATCAGGGCTTAAGGAAGAAGTCTCTTCAATGACCAAGTATTGGGTGGAGTCCACCCCAAGTATAAAGTTAGCCCAGGATGAGGTGTCCTTTTTGGGGGGGTGGCAATCCTGTATCTCTCAAAGAAGGATGGTTCCTTGTTTAGGTGCTAGTCTGTGCTTAGGTCTAGCAAGCGAAACCTGCTCTAGAACAGACTTCCTGGGTGACTGGGAATCCAGAAAGAATGT
>NW_017728943.1:71681029-71697323 GCF_001723895.1 Crocodylus porosus | reverse complement strand
CCTGGGCCAAATCATTACCAGATTGGTGAGGAAAGGGAATCCCAAATCCTCCAATCATCTTTTGCCCTTTCAAAAACCCTGGGCTAGGTCACTGCCAGCTAGCCTGTCACGTTATCTAATAGCTGATTGAATCAGCTGTAGGTAAAAGCACCAAAACCCCCCACTGAAGTGTCTGATCCTTTAAGGAGCCAGGTTGAACTAACCCACTGCTCCTTCTGGTAAAAGGCGATTTTCTTTTTTTTTTTTCTTTTCTTTTCTTTTCATGTCTACAAGCAGTCCTGCTTCATAAAGTATCATTCATGAGGTGAATTATCATTGTTCTCTGTCTGCAAATTGTCTGGATAAAGAGAATGATTTTCTGAAATGGTCTTTTGAAATCAGTTGGCTTCAGGAGAATTATACCATCTACTCCAGCTGGACATCTGGCCTCAACATATTCGCTCTTCTAAATCCATGTACACAGTGCAAATCTTGGAGGAGCTCTCATAAATCCTAGGCTCTATAAAAAGGAAGTATCTTATAGTTTTGACAATGGAAGAAAGTAAGCCTGTATGATTCTGGGTCTACATTGTGGTCCTATTTAAAGGCAGTTAAAAATGAAGAAATTTGATGAAAATTGGGCTGACTGCTGGAACACAAAGCTTCTCATCAAGATGACAACTGGTGTAAATTGTGCTGTAGTATACCCTCCATTTGCCCATGGTAATTAGTTGCACTTAATGAATTAGAGAAATTACTCACATAATGTGTGAGCCTGCTGCTCACCTGAGCAGGAATTGAGCAAAAAATGATAAGAAAATTGAGCAAGAAATTGTAAGAAATGATAAGTAAACAAATGGTTTACCACATAAAAAGAGCCATTGGACATATAGACCAAGAGAATCTCTCTTTGCCCCAGCCAGAGGCAAAGTTCTGGTACTCAGGCTTGCCAACAACCAGCTGGCATACTTGCAAGAGTAAGTACACTTAAACTTTAGCTAGCACAACCAGACCATCTCTGACAACAATATTCAGCCACTTGCAATTTTGTTTGTTGTATGCTGGTGCTGGGCACTACTGAAAAATTGCCAGGTCTCTGCATCGGCAGCTTCAATTTCCTGGCAGTGGTGATTTTTATTAGTGGCATCCACACAAGGCAGTCCATAAACATACAGTACAGTACGTAGGGTGAAGAGGTCCACAATCATCAGGGCTTAAGGAAGAAGTCTCTTCAATGACCAAGTATTGGGTGGAGTCCACCCCAAGTATAAAGTTAGCCCAGGATGAGGTGTCCTTTTTGGGGGGGTGGCAATCCTGTATCTCTCAAAGAAGGATGGTTCCTTGTTTAGGTGCTAGTCTGTGCTTAGGTCTAGCAAGCGAAACCTGCTCTAGAACAGACTTCCTGGGTGACTGGGAATCCAGAAAGAATGTGGTTGAATATGTTCTCTCTAACACAAAATATCTTATTTACTTGAATCCAAGATGGGGGCGGGGGTGCATTTAATATGGGAGAGAAAGACCCTCATCTTGGATTTGAGCACAAGTAAGGGACAGAAGGTTGCTGCAGCTCTGATGCTGGCCCCAACTTTAGGCTGGAGTTGGAGCTACAGCTACTGCCTGCTCCTTCTCCATCTTTTTCCTGCTACCCATCACTCCCTTTCCCCTCCCTACCCTGCTGCCATTTACCTTCCCATTCTGGCTCTAGTCTAGCTCCAGGCCTACTCCAGCCCAGGACATGAAGCATGTGGTTGCTCCAGCTCCAGCCCCAGCCTGGCCACACAACAAGGGTGGCAGTAGCAGCAGCTCTGGCCCAAGCTGCAATTACAAGGCCTGGCTGGAGCTGCCACCATAACAGTTGCTGTGTGGCTGGGCTGGGGATGGAGCAACCATGAGCTCCATACCCTGACTAGAAGCAGAGCTGGTGCTGGAGGGTAAGTGGCAGGGGGTGAAGCAGAGGTGGCCAGTGGGGGGAGAGCAGGCAGCTGGCGGGTGGGGGGAGACCAGGAGAAGGGACTGCTGTCTGTCTCTACAGCTTCTCTCCCTAGAAGCCTAACTCTCTCCCCTGGCTCCCCTTCCTGGGAACCTTTTATCTTCCTCTTCCTGGCAGCTAATTATCTAAGGTAGCTGGCCCCATTGCCTAGGCACTATGCAGCCTGCAACCACCCCTTACAGCCCCTGGTTGGGCTGTAACCCTGCAGAGTGTTGCCAGACTCCTTGAGCTGGCTGACTGCAATATATAATAAGGACTGCATCAGAGGCAGGTAGAAATGCCTTCCAGTAGACAGAAATAGGATATTTTCCCCCTCCTATGGTGTCCCTTCTTGGTCTCTAATAGTTAGAGACTAGGTTTAGCCCTGAACCACAAAGTCTGATATCCCATCATTTCCTTCATGTCCCAGCATTTCTTTCTTTTGTTTTAATTTCCAACTTCTAAATGTTAATGAAAGTGCCTCAGTGCTTCATTCCCCATGCCTATAAAATGGAAATTATCACCGTGCCCTAATGCACTGGGAAGTTGCTGAGATAACTACATTAAAGCTGGTGACGTGTTTAAATATGACAGTGAGGCAACTGTCCTGTAAGCATGCTAGTTTTGCTTGAATTCATCTGTCACTGACTTCAGTGAATGTTGCTCATAGGCAGAGGTTGGCACATCCCCCATCCAGGATGTGTAACACCACTGTTCATGTTACTGTTGAATTTGCTCCATAATCACTGCAGGGTTAAACCCCCAGGAAACAGCCATTTGAGAGGCTTTTTCTCCCACACTGCCTTCTCTTGCCTAGCCTCCCCCAGCATTTTTCCTTCCCAGGATCAGGAAGGCTGAAAGAAACAACCTTTGTTTAAAGAAACTCCCTGCAGGCTGGAGGAGCTGTCAGAGCTGGTCTTCTCAGAGCTGTCTGCACTGGTCTGTGTTGCAGGATTTCTAGGGATGGATGCAATGTGAGTCGACTCTTAAGAATGAAATTCACCCCAGTGCAACAGAAAATCCTGCACACCAGGGCTTTCCGGTACTCTAGATGTTAAAAGGCAGAAGAGGAACAGAAGGAGGGTGCTTATGTCCATGTATTTTTTTTACAGTCAGGGAGTTCCCACAACAGAAAAGATATGCTCCAGTTTATTAAATGGACAAATCAAAACAAATATTCCAGCCACTTATGGGCGCAGTGCACCCCCAGGCCTGATTCAACACCAGGAGATAATGACCCTAATCATTCACTCCCTTTTTTGCAGATTTATCCCTTTGAGATCAGGGGAACTACTTCCCATAAGGTAGAAAAGCAGAACTGAGCCCTAGCTGATCAGAATGACATGCTTAACTGACAGCAGAGATGGAAAATAAAGCAGCAGTGAAGAAAAGATGACCTGTCAGTGAACTGGTTTGATTCTCACTAATACCCATTTACGTGTAAAAAAATAAAATAAAATAAAAAATCACCAGAGACCTGTCAAGCTGCCCAGGATGTTATAGAACGGTTCATCCAGTGACTCATCCAGGTGTGAGAGAACAGTTCTGATTTCTCCTCAGGCTACAAACAATAATGCCACCTCTGTCACACATTTTATCACCCTTTATCTCATGCGCAGGTACCATATGTGGAAACATTACAGTAAGGCCTCTTTCTCCCCAACCCCGCAACATCCATTGAGCCCCAAAAACCACTTGGCTGGGGCAGGTGTGACTCTGAAGACACTATCATTGCAGCTGAAGTAGGACTGAGTTTGCTGATATTAAAGCCCTTTGGCCTTTAACTAAAGGCCTCTTCTGTCACTTAACCCAGCAGAATACGCAGTTCTTCAGGTCTCTGGGGACTATCCCACAATGCAAGGCAAAAAAAAATGGCCCAGAATTTAATGCAGGCCAGGAAGCATCACTGTCCACTATAAGCATTCAAAAATCATCAAGTAGACCTGGGGTTCATTTGTTTGGCTTCTGGTTTTTGGAAACATTAATGTTCACGTTTTAAAACCTTTCCCTTCTACACTGAGGGCTAGAAATGCCCTGAGATTTTTCACATAATCACATGATTCCAGAAGCTGGCTCCAGGCACCAAATATCACAGCATTTGGGATAACATCACAAGGCCTGGTAACACAGAGCAGTGTGGGATACCCTGGCCTATGCTTTTGGGCACTACAATCAGTGTAATAAGACAGTGCTGGGAAAACAGTTTGATTGTCATATCTTTTGCTTCAGTTCAAACACAACCTTGATAAACCATGGCAAAGGTGACATCTGTCCCTGATTTAGTTCCATCAGTTTAGCAACACTAGTGTCAGCTATATAGGGACAATATTTGGGTGTAGACAAGACCTACCCATACTGACTGAGTAGAGTTATTTCTGATTCCCACCAGTGCAAAGGAAAGGGAAATCAAGCCCTTAATGATGTGATTTAGACAGCACAGGGTATCCAGCAGAATTCCAAAGCTTGACAATCTGCTGTACAGCAACTGCAAACATTATCAGAATGAATTCTTATTCACACACACACTTCCACCCACTTTAACTTGACCCTATCATTATATGATGCTTCCAAGCCCAGCACCCACATATGCTGACTGGTATCCATGGGAGGATCCCTAGGAACACAGTCACAGGCTCTTTGGGCTGCCTCCTGGGCATTCTTTTTTTAGTAACAGCACTTAGCACTTACTGTGCTGTCAATATTACTCCAAGCACTGCACAGGCATTTATGCAGCAGTTCTCACAGTATCCCTGAGAAAGGTGAAAGGATGTGTTACAGTCCACATGTCACCATTGGGAAACTAAGGCACAGTGAAATCAGCAGGTCGATGACAGAGATGAATTTGACTCCCAGTATTATAATTATACTGAGATAGTTTCTCATGTAGACACTCTAATTCAATAAAACAGCTGGGAGTTCCACTTGTTATAACTATACAGGTACTCCTCACTTAACATCACCCTGATTAACATTGTTTCGTTATTACATCGCTGACCTGTTAGAGAACATATTTGTTTAAAGTCGTGCAATGTTCAGTTATAATGTTTGGCCACCACCAGCTAGTAGATAACTACTGTGACATAATTGGATTTGCTTAATATCGTTTCACTTAAAGTCGCATTTTTCAAGAACGTAACTACGACATTAAGCAAGGAGTAGCTGTACTAGTATATATTTCTGTGAGAGTCTGGATGAGACCTGAGAAGCTGCCGGCTTCTGGTCCTAGGCTAGATCCTTAGAGAATGCTGTGTTCCTTTAGGAGTGAAACACCTTTTAGGGAAAACGCTAACCAGTCAACTTCTGGTGAGAGTGTCAATTCCTCTCCTGCCAGAAGCCCCCAGGCATCTAGCGGGGGAATAACAGGTTATTTTCAGCAGGCTTGAATCTTTGCTTGTGTCTAGTTTGCACCTTTCTTGAAGTGCCTCAGGGAGCAAGACAGCGACGCACTTGTGGAAACTTTGCCAAAATAACATTAGCCTTTTGGAACAATCTCCCACGAGAAATGGTGAAAGCCTCATTGCTTAACATCTTTACATCTAAATTGGACAAAACCCCAAAGAATAGGCTGTAGAGAACAATTCTGCTTTGGCTTTTAATAAGCTCACCTAGATGTGACCTAATGGGTCTTTTTCATTTCTCCTTTATATGTTTTGATTCCATTATGCACATGTATGTGACTTTGTCGTGTGAATATAGCACCATCTAGTGCACATCATTGCAATTTTTCTTCCCTAACACTAGAAATGTGGATTCAAAATGTATTTATATCAGAAATTGCCTCTCTTTGCAGGTTCTGTTTATGTATGTAGTAAAATGAAACAATATTCCTTGTTAAACCCTTCTCTGAAGCCACAGCCTTTGTTCATGCTGAACATCTTTGATCCTTGGAAAAGGAAGATAGAAAGTTTGGAGGTATATTAAAAAGTTTCTTAGATTACAGTGTACAACTTGGGATTACTATCCAGAGCTGCAGGAAGCACTTGCTAGACTAAACACAATTCATCTAGGGACCAAAGATATCAGATTCAAGACTCAGTGAAGAAATAAATAATGCAGATCCATTTTTTACAATGAACACCTCTCCTCTATTTCCCAAGCAGATACTGAATTAATGATCTGCATCAATATTAGAGGAGTGCTACCTGCTAGTTGAGATGTAAACTCTGTTGTTAGTCCTAGTGTCCCAGTAAAATTACTATCTGGGTGTGAGATTCAGCTCATAGGAGGTACCCTACCACAAATTCCCCACCTTGACCATGAGCGGGAAACAAAACTTCCAGAGATTTGTACTTCCTTAACCCCAACTATAATTCAACATCCTCTTAACCAGGAGTCAGTGTGCTCCACTGTAACTATATTCTGACATGGCATTTATACACATACAATTGTCTGCTCCAGTGCACCGGAGTTCCGGCGCATCAATGCAAACTCGACTAATCGAGTCTGCTCCTCATGTGAGCTGCTGCGCTTGGTGCTGTAGCATGCATTTGTATAAATGGCGAAATGCACATCAGCACTGAGAAAATGGCAGTGGTGTGCTTTTGAACTAAAACACCATTGATGTGTTTTAATTCAAAAGCATGCTGCCACCATTTTCTCAGCTGATGTACATTTCACCATTTATACAAATGTACACACTGCAGTGCCAGGTGCTTTTAAAAGCACCCCATGCTGCAGTGCAAACATGTGTACAAATGCCCCTTTAAATTCTCCTGCAGATTCAGTTATTTGTATATAGGTGTTCTTCAATTCCTGTTTTGCTGTTGGGAAGCATGGCTGTGTACAAAGAAAGAGCTTTTGCATTTCACTACTGGATGATAGGATCCTTTTCTCTATAGTAATAATAGGATTGTCAACATTTATACATCTTCAGAGCAGTGTCACAAATAAATTTAATGGACACAAAAAAATTCAGCACTAGTAAGAAGCAGGTAAGTGTCATAATCTCAGTTCGGAAATTTGGACGGGGGGTAAAGGTTGTTGGTCTGTCCCCACCATTTCCCTGGCAAAATCCTGGTTTGGAGTCCTAACCACCAGGGACTGATGAACCATGGTAAAGGTGGCAATGTCTCAACCACCTACACAGTGGAGCTGGACTCTCCAAAAAACTAATGAAGAAGTGGGGCTATACCATTGGTTCAGCCACCTGTCACTGTGGCACAGAGCCTCAGACTGTGCAACACCTGCCAATGCCCACTGCTTGAAGGCACGTGTACCTTGAAAGACCTTGCAACATACGACAAATGAGCACAACCATGTGTAACAAGATGGTCAAATGTGGTTTAGAGACACAAGACTTCCCTGACCCAAGTACTGTTACTAAGGGTGGATGTCTAGGGCACAAGCCATGGACACTCAGTAGAGGTGGGGCACCAGAATGGAGACAGGCGGCTTGAGGCTGTAGCTACATAGAGCAGAGCAGAGCAGGGTCAGGAGCCCTGTCCTCAGCCCTCCGTACCTCCTGCCCATCTGCTATGAGAGGAGGTATCCCATGTCTCTGCCAAGAACCAAGTTAATACTTCCCTGGCCCTGCAGCCTCCACCAAATTGAGGCTTTGGATCCTCACTTGCCATATAAAACTGCAGTAGTTGTGGCGCCAGGAGAAATGTAATTTGGCTCTTGGTGGTGATACCTCCAATCACAGTGGTGTCCTGCCCCTGCTTCACTCCATGTAGCTAGAGCTTTGACCTACCCCGTTCTGGCATCCCAAGACACAGATCCCATCGGATACAGGTCTGCTGCCCAAGGCGCAAACTTTCCCAGTTATACTTCTGCCTGGCCCTCCCAAGGAGGACCGATCTCAAGCATGCCCCATTCACCCACACCAGGCCCACAAATGTGAATCTGCTTCAGTGGTGTCCCACATGGATACTCTCAAAAACATTGGAAACAGCAGCCTCAAGAGCAGCTGTGAGGGGAACACCAGAGCAGTTTCACTATCGTACTTCTGGTCTGGAACAGAGCGGGAGCAGGTAGGTGGGTAAGCATGTTCACCCTAGGAGCACAGGGGATGTTGTTTAATGAAGCGACTTCTCCAAGACTACAGGGGACTCACTGGCCCCCCTGATTCAAGCTACTTAGCCATGCTGGCTTTGTGTATATTGATCCTTGATTCAGGATCCTTTCAGATAAAAAGGTGTGAGATGTGATTATGGAAGCTGGCACTAAACCTATGAACTAAGTCCTGCTCCCATGACAAGGCAGCAGGAAAAATGATGTTACAGGCAAGTATTTACCAGTGTTTAACATAACTACATCTCAGCACCTTCAGTTTCTCACAGACATAACATCTTCCTAGATGAGAGCTGCCTCTTGCTATGGCTCCATCTTAGCAGACTCTGGAGAATACAGAGATGGCATTGCTCAGACTTTACAGAAGCAGTGGCCACAGTGACAATAACCAGGCTCCACCAAAACTGAAAATGAATATAGGTAAAATTGTATCAAAAAAGAAATTGCTGATTCTGCGCCATGACAGTTAATGGGAGCTTGGCCATTGACTTCCACAAAGTACAGTTGGTACCAATTGAAAGTTTTTAAATTTTGCAAATCAAAATTTTAATCAAATTCATGAAAAATGTTCAGGAAGCTTTCATGACATTTCCTTATTTCTTGACAAGCTGTACTGTCCATCAACATGTTCTGAATTTGAGACATGTGGGAAAGAAATTTTGGAAATTGTGAAGGACTTTCCGCCCCTCTTTTCAACCATCTGTACCTACATTTCCTTAATATCTGTTTGCAGTGTCTCTTCTTTGATAAAAGAATAGGAATTGCTTCTTCAACCTGGCATGGATCATAAGACTTTGCAGAGGATTTTGAGACCTTGAGAAACTATTTGGGCCATATTTGTAGCACTTCTGGTTAACAAAGTGTGCATCTACATGAGATGCATTAATGCACCTTAGCCTAGTTTACTGCATAGTAAGGGCGCATGTCTACATGTTCATGCCCTTATTGCATGGTAAAAATGGCTAATGCACAGTAATGCACATGTAGATACAACTCAGCACTGTGTTTAGTGCCAGGTCTGCCCTGCCACTCGGAGGCTGGCCTGAGCCCAGCCCCAGGCTCCTGGCTGGGAGCCTCTCCTGCCCTAGGCTGGGCTGTGCTCTGGCAGCCCTACCTGCAGGCTATAAAAGCCTGCAGCCATTTTGTGCCTTAGAGCACACCACACAGAAGCCTGTTGGATCCTGTACAATCCCCAGGACCACTGCAGGCCTCGTGTGCCCCCCTGGGCAGAACACAGGCTGCCTCCACCTGGCCTGTCCCCTCTCCAGAGCTGCTGCTTGGCCATAGGTGAGTGTTGCAAAGGGCTGCACCCCTTGCCCAGACCTGAGATCCCCCTAGGGCTGCTGGCTGGCTATCTCTGGCAGCAGGGCCAGCACCTGCTTCCTGCTGCTGCTCACCCCCAGCAGTGTCTCTGTCCTTGCAGGTCATGTGGTAAAGTGCCATATTAAGGTTAAGGCTTTGCAGGCACAGTGGATGGCTGTGATCAGCTACAATGGTCTAGTCATGCCTGCAAAAACTATGGCCTTTATGCGGGAGCTGACCCACCTTTTGGTACCTTGGGACCCAGGCTGCACCCCTGCAAGTGTCATCAGCAGGGCCGGCCAGCCTGAACCCCTACTTCAATCTGACCCGTCCAGTGACATGTTACTGAAGGAGTGGACCTCAGGCCTCCAGCACCCCACCCACCCTCCTCCCCGGCTGCTGCATCCACTGGCAGCGCAGGGAGACCTGGCCAGCGGCTGCCTTACCCTCAGCGCAGCCCCAGACTCCACCATGAGGAACAGCTGGCAATGTCACTGCCAGCTACTAGCAGCACCAGCTCCTTCCTGGGAGGGTCCTGGCCAGGCACCACCCTGCTGTGCACTGTGGGCCACGGACACTGACAGTAGCCAGTCACTCTTGCCGATGGAGAAGCCCACACTGAGCCACTCACCTTGCCAGCTCTGGACATGTGGTACGTCCCACACTGGAGGACGGCCCTCCCAGTCCCTGCCCGTTCCCTATCCTGGCCCCTGCCCCCATTCCTTGCCTGGCTTGCCCACACTCCCCTGGCCCCAGGTCCCTCCCCCTCTACAGCACACAAGAGGTGGGACACAGTTCAGAACTTTATTCAGCAGCTCATGTCCCCGCAGCTGGCCAGGCATGGGCCTCTCGTATGCTGAGGAAGGCCAATGTCCTCCTCAGTAGTGGAGGGCAGGGATGCATTGCGCAGCCACAAGTAGCCCTCCAGGTGGTGGCAAAGGTTGAGGGGCAGCCCCAGCTTGCCCTCCACATCACTGTAGCTCAGGATCCCAAACCAGGCATGCTGGTGTGCCTGGGGCACCAGGAGGATCAGCAGCAGCAGGGTGTAGTGGATCAGGCATCCCTCAGCCTGCACAAACAGCTCATCATGCACCACCTGGGGCTCATGCAGCAGGGACATGCTTGGGGCACAACAGTGACATGAGGGGGTGACTCTGGGGTACTTCCCTGGAGAGGCCTTCAGTGGGGAGGGCAGGGGCATGGCCAGTCCCTCACCCCAGTTGTCTGGGAGTCCTGTGAGCTCCGAGCCCAGGCACTGAAGGCTAGGCAGCAGTGCAGCAGAGCGGTTAGCCTACTGAGGCAGAGGGAGGGGAGTCTGGAGCCCTGGCAGGAGGTGCTGCCAGCAGCCTGACCTGTCACCCTGGGAAGGAGGCAGGGTAGGCAGGCTGCCTACAGCCAGCCCCACGGGAGCAAGCAGGGACAGGGACAGGGACTTGGCCAGCAACTGCCTGGTCCCAAGCCTGCCCCACCGACTTACCATGTTTTCTGGGCACCCATGCACAGCTGACCTCTGATCTGAGGCCAGGCAGTGCACGGCCCCTGGTACAGAGCATCTTATCTCTGAAAAGTTGCAAACTCTCACAAAAGGCTTCTGTCTCTTGCCTCTGCAGGAACAAAATTTGCATGCCAGCTCCAGCCACTGGAGGGATAGAGGACCCAGGTTGCCACCACCCAATGCTGAAGCCATCCAGATGTGCCAACTGGGCCAGTGACATATACTGGATAAGACCATCCTGTTTCAACGGCTGAAGATGGTGGCAGAGGAGCAGGAGGCATGGACGCAGGCCTGGTGGGCAGAGAATATTGCCTGGGAGGAGGTGCAGGACTGGGCAAAGTGGGAGCACTGGCTGCAGATGGAGGCCCTGGAGCAGGAATGCATTGAGTGCCAAGGACACTGACCGCTAGATCCCAGACACCGTCCTGGGCCTGGCGGTCACGTCCATGCCCCCCACTGCCTGGCCCCCATCCATGACCCTGCAGATCCCACCCACCAACCCCACTGCAGGCCCCCACCTGGGCCTGGGAGGAAGTCCTCCAGTGCCTCCTGCCCACACAAGCTCCTGGACCAGCTCGTCTCAGACTTGCTACCACCCACCTGGGTCCAGCCCCACTGCTCTTCCCCACCCTATGCATCCAAGGACCTGGACATATCTCATGGAGATGCTGGCCCTGCACTGGGGCAGACAGAGGGGGAGCACTATCCCAGGTGCTGCAGCATGAGGCCACTACCTGCTTGGGTTGCTGAGGCCCTTGGACCTGCAAAGGGGAATGGCCTGAAGCTGGGCACCTGACCCCAGGCTCTAGCACCTAGGCCCCCACAGCCCCCACTCTGAGACAGAAAAACAGAGATGTTATAGATAGCTTTTACATTGTAATGCAGGTTTTTATTGTTGGTGGGTGGGGAGGGTTGTGGAGAGGCTCTGTGTGTTGAGGGAGAAGGGATGGGGGTGGGTGTTGTGAGGGGAATAAAGCTTTTTTTTTTTCAAACATGCCTGGCCTGGGAGTGGTGCTGGGGGTAGACAGGGGGTATGAGATGTGCAGGTGGTGGGGGAAGGCAGGATGGAGCAGGGAGTGCAGGTGGAGGGGGTTGGCCAGGGCCTCCTGCACCCAGTGCCCTGGCCCCTGATTGTGGGTACACGGCTATCCTGGGGTCTGCGGGGGTCAGGGTCTGCTGGGGCCAGCAGGGTCAACACTATGGCCAGCCGGAGCACAGGCTACTAGTCATTGCTGCCAAGGGCAGGGCTGGAGCAGCAGGGTGCTGGGAATCACTGGCAGGGGCAGAGGTTGGAGCAGCCATGCTGCGGGGAGGCAGGATGGGCAAGGAAGGAGCTCCCGCATGCTGCTCCTGCACTGGGCACATGGTTCCTGGGTACAGAAGGGGCTAGCCAGGGATCAGAGGGTGGGGCTGTGTTTCCAAGATGGCTTCCAAGTACTGGCAGCTATGGCTGGAACCAGGAGCTCCCCCCACCCCGGTGGCCACAGGGGTACAGGGCAGGACTGGAGGGACTTGGCACTAACTTTAGTGCCAAGTGTCTCCACGTGTAGACACCTGCCAAAAATTGCTTACTGTGCATTAGGTTAATGCACGGTAAATTTAGTCACAACTAATTACACATGTAGATGTGCCCAAAATGCAGCTAATCTTCAAATGTTAACAAATGAAAGACACGGGTTAGCTATGATCATGGATACTTATCTTCCATGTCTGCCATATATAGAATCTCAGCAAGACCCAACCAGCTTGGCTCTCAGTCAAATGTATTATTGTCATTTAAAGACCTTCCCTAGAATTATAAGACCAGTATGTGGACTCTCTACAATCCATAAAGTCTACCTTTAAAAAACTGTATGCCCAGTGTCAGTTCCCATTATCTCTGGTCTGTATTTTTTGATACATGCTGGGATAAAGGTGATGATAATTGTTCTGCAGGATTTATATATTTATTGAAAAATCTTTTTTTCATTTGTCTTATTTTCTTAAAGAAGATTCTTGTAGCACCACAACACAAGTAATACATTTAGGTTATGACTCAAATTTATTGTTGCCAGAAGCAGAAGATTTCACTTGTTTATGCCAAAAGTACATTTTGGCTTGGTCACTGAGAAATCTATAGCCACTCCATTAAATCCTCACTCACGCTGCAGCTGCTACATTTGACCTTAATCTAAGTGGTGCAGAATGCATGAATGATTGAACAAATTAGTAACAGATGCCTCCTCTATATGGGCAGAGGGCACTGGTCCCCTCCAAATTTGTATGTGCTCCTTCCTCTCAGCACTGCATGACTACACAGGAAAGATGCAATGTCTTTTCTTTCCTGTGCAGCTGTTTCATTTCTGCTGCCTGTGACACCTCTGCTGTCCCCAGAGCTTTCCCTTCTTGTCTGCCTACCATACCAGTGATGTCTGAAGAATGCTTTTCCCCAGATCTCCTACCTGCTGCTCATCTACAGAACAACCCATGCTGCTGTTTCCTGTCATGCTTTCATCTTCTTCTATTGTGCTACTATTGATGTCCCCAGAGCCCCTACTCACTAGCACTCCCATCTGCAGCTTCCTTGTCTCCTGACTTTTTCTAGCACTCCCATCTGCAGCTTCCTTGTCTCCTGACTTTTTCATATGCCCAGCATCTTCTTTCTGTTGTCCCAGGATGCCACAAATGTCTCCAGGGCTCCTCTGCCTTTTTAAAAGGGCTAACTTTTAAGATATTAAAATTAAGATTGCAAAGCAAGGCCAAATAGGGCAAGAACAGGTTAAAGACTGTTTAGGTAAGATACATGTATTCATTCAAGTCAGCGGAACCTGATGAGATTCATCCCAACTACTTAAGGAACTGGCTGATGTAATCGCTGAACCATTGAATCGTCTTTGAGAATTCAGGGAGGATAGTAGAGTATCTAACTACTTCTGTATTGCACCTGGACACCACCTGAGCCAACATAATAGTCCTGTCCTATAAGCATTATTTTTGTCAATTCATATCTGCATACATATGACTTCTTGTGGTCTTGTGTAGTTTTTACTCACAAGAAGTTTTTATACTTCCACATACAGGCCTTGGAGATGGTTTCTCAGCCTTCTAGATCACCCCAGGATGACACACTGCCTGGCTGGGATTAGAGGTATCACTAGAATTTTGGTGCCCTGGACAAAACTTCTGGGGAGGGCATATAACTCTTTGCTGGATCTGGAGGAGTAGTCCTGGGCCGCAGCTCTCTCCAGCTATAGGAGCTGGCTGCTTGGCTGTGGGAGTTGGGTCCTGGGACACAGCAGGATCAGCCCTATGTTGCCCAGTCCAGCCTAGATGCTAGACTGGAACAGACCCATGTTGCCCAGTCACATAGATGGGTCTTACCTGCCCAGGGACTCAAATACCCCCACTGTTTCCCCACATCCAGCTCCTGTGGTTAGGCAGTGTAGGGCTTCTCTAGCTCAGCTCTCATGGTCAGAGGGCACAAGGCTGTCCCAAATGTCGCAAAGACTGGGGAAGAAAGATGTAAGTTTTAGCTGTGCTCATCTAAGGACACAGGCAGAGAATTACTACACCAAAACAGAACCATCAGCATTCCTGGATCTTACAGCTGCACCTCCAGAAACGTAATATATCTCATTCAATGCACCAAATGTCCTGATGGAAAACATGTAGGAGAGACCAAACAACGACGTACCAGAACAAACGCACACTAGAAATCTATCAAAGAAAAGAATACCCTATCAAATCTATCAAAGACAAGAGTACCTGTGGGGGGCACATTTCTCACAAGAAAACCACTCTCTCTCCAATCTCTCAGTTCTAATCCTCAAAAGGAATTTACAAAAAGCTTTTCACAGACAAGCCTATGAACCTCCTTTATCAACCTCCTGGATAAAAAAAAAAATCATTGACTAAATATAGACACTGGATTTATGACACACTATATCCTGTCTGACATCTGACTCCCCAGGTACCTCTCCACTATTTACCTGGTATATTCATCCCCCTTCTCCCCTCCCCCAGCCTGTCTCTCACCCACTGACTCCTCAATTTACATTTTCACTGACTACCTTTCTTGCATGTAGACTAGCCTCTGGCTTCTTTACTATTCATTCCATGCAGGAAGAGCACACACACCAACTGCAGATGCTTCCTCAGCCTGATGAAGGTTTTTAAACCTGAAAACTTGCTAAGAAAAATGTTTCCAACTATTTAAGTTGTTCTAATAAAATATATCAGATTCACCCAAAGAACCTTGTCTGGGGAAGAAAGGCATTTTTCTGGGGCCATCTCTAAGTCAGCACCTGGGGCTGGTTCCCCGCCCCCCACCCCTTACAATTACACAACTGGTTGGGAGAGACTTAGACAAGCTTTCTAATGCAGTGAATTCATCTCCAAATGCCCTGCATTGGAAAGCTTGGCTAAGCCTCTGCCAACCATGCGGCTGGCCCACTAGAGAGACAGCTAGCCAAGTTAGGCTAGAGAGGCAGGAGGCAGGGTAGTGCGGCACCATCACAGACTAACTCAATCAGACGCTCATGGCCTAAGCTTTCCTCAGCAGAGGGCTGAAGCCATCAGATGCTGACAAAGTTCTGTGCATGAGGCAGCCCCACCTTACTAAAAGTGACTATGCACCTTGGCTAGGGTTAATCTACAAGGCCATATCCATATGCAGGCCTTCCCCATGCTGCTACTTCCTGGGGTCAAAAAACACATGCCAAAAAAAAGTGGGGTGGCACATATGACAGTAGTGGAGGCTACCCAAAACTAGAGCCTGCTTGGCCAGAGCCACACTCCAGCTGCTAGATGGGCTCCCAGCTGCAGGAGCACCATGGCTGCAGCTCCCCAGGCCCCCAGGTAAGGCTGCTGGGGCCAGCACAGTTGCTGGCCCCAGCCTCCCCTACCCCATCTGGGGTCACCTACTGCACACCAGAGCACATGTGGTATAGGCTTTCCCCAGGGACAAGCAGCAGTGGCACAAGGTGCACCACTGCTACTTGTCCTGGGGGAAACGCACATTCCCGCTCATATGGACACAGCCCAAGGGTGCAAATCTTCTCCGCTTTTAGCCACAGAGAAAGCCATCACCCACAAAAAGAACAGCCATCATAGAGGACATTCCGGATTTTTGCTACTCTGCCCTCTATTGATAAAAAACCGGATGCCGCTATTTTTCTGTTCAAGAGAAGCTTTGAAGAGCTTCTCTCCCCTGGCCATTTTTCAAGAGAAAAATAGAGGACATAAAGGCATCCGGTTTCATATCAACAGAGGACAACCAAACTGTCTTCTATGATGGCAACCCTACCACAGAACAGCTGTCATCCCACCTCTTCCATATGTCCTGGACCATCACACAGCGGTAGAAAATAAGGCTTGGAAGGGAGCTTGGGAAGGCATCAAATCCAAGACCCGACTCAGACCAGGCCCAGTCCCAACTAGATCATCTCAAGCAAGGCTTTGTCTACCCGGGCCTTAAACCCCTCCAAGGGTCTTAAACCACTCCCCAGCCTCTCCGGCCTTCACCACCCTCCTGCTAAGAAAGCTTTCCCTCCTATCCG
>NW_017728943.1:71648476-71680929 GCF_001723895.1 Crocodylus porosus | reverse complement strand
GGAACGCGGCGGCCCGCCGGAACATTCCAAAAAAAGAAAAAAAGGCGGCCTCAATCGATCGCCGAGCGCGGCGCAGGCTCGGTGCTCAGCGGTGGGCGCTGCCAGGGTTGGGCCGGGCGCGATGGCGGAGCCGGCGGATAAGCTGTACCGGGCCGAGTACGCCAAGAGCGGGAGGGCCTCGTGCAAGAAATGCGGGGAGAGCATCGCCAAGGACTCGCTGCGCCTGGCCATCATGGTGCAGGTACCGCGCCGCGTTGCTGCAGCGCTTTGTGCCGGGCCCCTTTCATCCTCGCCGGGGGAGACACGTGGGTGGAGGGCGGCAGCGCCTTCCCCTGCTGCAGGGGAAACGCTGGGAGAGCAGCGCTACAGCATGGGTAATGCCTCCGCGCCATTCGCGAGCGCAGCTGGGGGGGCAGGAATCCGCAGTGCCCCACCCCCGCCTCGTTGGGCTTCCCGCGCTCTGCTCGGCTGTGACGTCACCGCTGGGGGGGCCAGCAGCTGGGGCTTCCCCCAGGGGACCTGGACTCCCATTGACTGAGACACAGCGGTGCTCCCTGCTGCTCGAAGCTTTCGGAGGAAACCCCGTGGCTGGGGTGGGGGTGGGGGAGCCAAGGTAACCCCTTCCCCCAGTCCCTGTCATGGGCACACTGGCACAGTCTGCAGGGACACTGGCCCTGGCAGGAGAGGGGGGTCACTAAGTGCGTGCCCCAGCCCTGAAAAGTGGGATGGGAGCGCCATAGCAAGTGCTCCAAAGGGGGAGAGTGCGCTGCCCTGAATGAGCCCAAGCAGCCAGTGGCGAAACTCTGCCCAGAGATGTCTCAGGCATCAAAGAGGCCTGTCACAGGGTCATAATTGCAGGCATGGGCCCAAACAGGAAGAGTTAGCCCTTACCCCATGCAGTTAGGGGCTGTTAGGTGTGCACCAGCTGGTTTCTTGGGGAGCTGAAGCAGGGGCAGGCGCCAGGGTTAGAGATCGATACCAAATGCTCTAAGGAGGGCACTGAGCAGAGCACATTGGGTGGGACCCACTGGCCCTCAAATGAGTCCAAGGAGCCAGCAGGCCCTGCCCAGTGAAACCGCCTGGAGGCAGGACTGCGGAGGAGGAGGGACAGGAGGATGGCTCCACATTCACTGGGTACTCTCCCAGCCACAGCCTCCCTCCTGGTCAGTTGTATGGCTGTCTTGGTGGGGCCATGGAAGGGGTGTGCCTGAACAAAAAGTGTGTGGGGAGAAATGCAGCCAGGACATCAGCAAGAGGATCTTGAGGTGGTGAAGGGGCTGCAGCCTGGTGCGTTAACTCACTGACCAGAGGATGTAAATGTTTCTGGGATTGTTTACCTCGGTCTGCAGCTTGGGGACTTTTGGGTGGAAACAGATGGGGGGAAGCTAGAGATCAAAACTGTTTTTAGTTGAAGTGTAAGCTGAATCCGTATTGCTGAAGAGCTGTACAGGTTTCTTGCTTATATTCCTTAGTTTTCCCCAGTGATTTAATACACTCTAAAATTTTTGTAGCATATTTGTCACTGACCTAATTCTTTCTTGTGACCCTTTGTGGGTGAATTTATTTTTAGCAGAAATTTGAATGTTTTCTTCATTCCTTTGATCTCTCGTAATTGAAGAATGAATCGCCATCCTAGCAGTTCATTTTCACCCCTTGTTCCTTGCCTTGTGGCTGATGAAGAGTTTACCTAGCTTTATCAAAGAGAAAGATCTCTGACCACGCTTTTGCCACGGGACCTGCCTGCAATTAGTAAATACAACTGTCTCTAAATATAGTCTGCTCATAGTGCAGTGTAATATGGCTGCTCACTAGGGTGAAAGAATAAGAAACACATTGGAAAAATAAATGTTGACCTAAAGCTTCTGTTCTGATTTCCCCTTTCAGCATTTCCCACCTTTCTTATCACCATTGCGGGGTGGGGGGTGGGGGATGGCACTGGTGTAACCCTGGACTGGACTTCTGATCTCCTCAAGTAAACCTTTTGGTCCTTTAAAACATTAGTGGCAGATGATACCTTGTATCGCACCCACCGTTGTTATTACCAGTGCAAAAATATAAGCAGAAAAGGCTAATGCAGCCAAGGCATGCTTTAGCCCTGGAAATTATTTGTTTGTTTTTCCCCAGACTGTACAGCTGAGAGGAACACACGTGACAAAGCTGCTATAACTACCATGATTAAATTAGGATACTACGCTGTAGGGAAGTCAGGTTCATTTTTGCTTGTCAGGAACACTTTTTCCAATCATTTTGTCCTTCCATAAGAATAACTTCAACTGATGCCTTTTCCTTGGACTCAAGTGCTATCTGTAGACAAGGGTATGACAGCCTTCAGAAATTAACCCAGAGTAAAGAAATTAATCCAGTTAAGTTTCTTATTAGAGGATTATTGCGATTTAGAGGACTCTTCTAGAGCACTAACAGAGAGGCTGTTTTTCTGTTTCTGAAAACAAGGAGTGGAGGGGGAAGAGATAAGGTTATAATGTGCTTGGGAATGTTGCCTGTTCCGCAAGGTAAAAATATTGTATAAATTTGTGTCCAGGCTGTAGATAAGGAAACATATATGCAGTTCACTGTCTGCGCTTTTAGCAAAACCTTGCTAAATCTGCACACCTTATAATTAAGAACCGACCCAAATTGCAGCGGGATGCAGAATATTTTGTGGCCCACTCACAGAGCGCAGAGCTGATTTCATGGGCATTTCGTGATGGCCCTGCTTCTCACTGCTGATTGGCAGAGGGGGCCCTGGCAGTGCTGCACCTCACCGCTGATTGGTGGAGAGCATCTTCACTCAGTCTGTGCCACCAACCCCCAAAAACCTGGTAATTTCCCAGGAAATTGCAACCAATGACAGGTTTCCCGGTGATCATAGACAATGCTGTTTTTTCATGGTTTCTGGGAAACCGTGGTTTAGGTAGGTCCTTACTTACAGTGCATGCAGATACCAACATTCTCTAGCATTGCATTATGAAGCATTAATGATGTTCAGCCATATTTAGCAGTGTTAAAATGCAATTGGGCCTTACAACTCTGAGGTAAGGTGTTACTGCATTTTTATAGATTAGGAAACTAAGGTACTAATAGTGTCAGATGACTTGCCCACAGTCTTGCAACGAGCCAGCAGTAGAACTGGGAATAGAAATTGCAAGTCAGTTCCCAGCCTCTGAGCCTTGTTCTTCCCCAAGTGATGAAAGAACATTTCTGAGTGGGTTCTTGTACCACACTTGGTGGAATCTGGATTGAATATGTGCACTCCTGCTCCTGTTTAAAGTGCAGTGACAGAAGGCAGCTAGTTGTACTATGGCTTAAAAATCAATACGAAGAGTTATTTTTTTGGAAATGTATTGTCAGCCTGCCTTGGTTCTTGCTGACCCATTATGGAGTAGGGGCTCATTTGTGTTAATGAGGCTAGGCCTACACAGCTTAGTCACACATTTCTTGGATTCCTCAATAATACATTTTGGGTAACTAACAACTATCCCAGCTAATGCCAAGGAAATTACATTCTGATAGCTACATTTTTATACGCTACTTAGACTCACAATAAAGAGATCCCTTCCCTGTGGGTAGGGTGTGAAAAACTATCTTGCCCCCAAGTAACCTGAGGACTGAATTGATTAGCTAGGCTGAAAGATACTTGCCCCATTCTCTTGTTTCCCAAGGGGCCACTGTATGCTCTTCTAGTCATTTCCATTAGATAAGCCAGCTTTTTGTTCACACAGTAGTGTTCTTTGTGTTGTAACATGTCAGTACTTAACTCTAAAATGAAACCCCCCCCACCCTCCATTTTCCCTTCATGCCTCCTACCACAATGTCTTATCTTTCTACTTTGAAATTTCCTGTTTCCTTCTCTGTTCCCCAGTTGACACTAATTCTTCTTTCATTCCTGGATGTTTGATTTACTCCCTCCTTCCTCCATGTTGCCTTTCATCAAGCCCTTGCATGCAGTCTATATAGTTAATCAGCCTTCTGCCATCCACATGCAGGCTAACCTGCAAGCTACTTTCTAGGCTTCCTATTCACAAGGAAAGACTGTTTCCCATAGTCTGCTCCAGCTTTAGCAAAACGTGGTAATAATAAAACCTGGTCCTCAAGTTCTTCCAGGGTCCCATGTCTATCACAGAACTCTTTTATTGCTTTCTGCTCTTGCCAGCTCCGTGCCAGCAGCCATATTTTGACTTCCAGCAGCCTGGAATGGAGGAAGGCAAGGAACTTGAACGGCCAGTGCATGCTGTACCTCATCCAAAACCTTTGTATTGTACCAAGGCAAGGTCTATGCCACCAGGTTTTGCTGGCATGAACATGTTGGCTAGGGCTGTGAAAATCCCTAGTGTAGGTGTAGCTGTGCCAATGGAAGATAGCTTCTGTTGGCCTCACTAGTATCATTTGGATAAGTGGTATAACTAACATATTGTTCTACTATAGGCAGAGATGATCCCAGCAGGGTGCAGGGGCAAAGCAGCCTGCATGGGAGGCCCCCCTCCCTGTCCCATGGCACACTTACACCGGGGAGTGAAAGGCCTGGCACACTGGATACAGTGGGACAAGTGGTGGCCAGAACAAGCAAAGAGCTGTCCAACCCATCGGGCGGGCAGGTGGGCTAAACTGCAGCCGTGGCCCCTCTGCCTGGCTCTGCAGAGCCCCCCAAAGCATGGGTCCCCAGGGCAGTTGCCCCAATTTGCCCCCCTCAGGGAGGGCCCTGACCTATAGGTCAACACTTTTTACCCTCAAAAACAGCCATGTAACTTTCACTTAATTTGTATGCAAGGTTACCTTAATTGGAACAGTACAGTATTGTTGCACTGAGCAGGTGACCCTGTATGGCACTGAAGCACCAGCCGTTGTGGCCATAAAGGTTCTGCTCTGTCATGGATAGCAGTCTCACTGTTGTGAGGAAGGGCAACAATGGCTGGGTGACCAGTCCGTCTCCACTGTCCTGCAGTTCCCTAGGATCTCTGTGGTCTGTTCCACCAAAGTGGGAAGTAGTTCATAATATTCCCGCATGTAGCTAGGAGCTTAGAAGCCCAGGAGCCCTTTGTCACATCCAGGTTTTCAGCTCTTCGGCTTCACTGCAGAGAAGCTTTGAGTCGGACTACCTCAGAGCTGTAATCTGGCAGGCCACCACTGTTGCCACGGAGCCAAAAAATAACCCATGAGATGACCTGGCTAGAAACAATGCAAAGTTGGATATGCTTCAGCAGTGCAGACATCTAACACTTAAAACACATTTTAATGCAGTGGAATGTTGGTTTACTACTTGGAAAAGACTAACAGTCCTGAAAATGTCCAACAGTGACCTCAAATCGGAGATTAAATTATGCCTTTTAGAAGACATTTCATTCTTCCAAAATGCAAAATAAATGAAAGTACTTTGCTTGTATATTTAGGAGAGCTCAAATCTGATCTGATACCTGCTCTTAACCATGATGTAAATATAATCCATCCTGTCTTTCCCCAGAGTCCACAAAAAAAATTAGGAAAATTTAGATTTTAGACCAGCTCTGGATGGGCCCTGTGCACTGACCCAGTGGGCTGCTGCGTGCACCCTGGACAGACCCGTTGTGCTTCATTCCACGCGTGTGGGGCAGAGGCTGGGGCTAGGGCCAAATCATATGGCTCCATGGGCCAAGTGTTTGATGCTCCTGGTATAGTGGATTTTTTTTAAGTCTTTTTGTTATTTAACCTTTCAGATCTCTTCCTTACATATTTGATTCTCCTCCATGAGATTTTGTAGGGCAATAGCCATTCAGGGACTTTCTATTACTGATTTATATTTGGGGGAAAAAGGCATTTTTCCTAAAATCGAATCTGAAAATGTAGGATGAGCTTTTAAGTAATGTTGACTTGTAATCAGAACAATATATACATCAGCAGAAAAATACTTTCTGTCAGCATGTGCCATATTTGCTTTAGGGGTCATCGATATCATCACTATTCCAGTGTAGCTACTGTGTCACAGCTGCAGAATATAGATCAGCCCTAAATGATTTCAAATTCTGTAATAGAGAAGTGTTACAGTATCTGTGGCTCATTCAGCGAGGGTTGGATTGAGGTGGAGTATGCAACCAGCCTTAAACCTTCATTTCCATTTGCAGAACGGAAACTGTCTAGCTCTGTGGTTCGCTCTGAGCCCATTTGTGATTTAGATCATGCATTTGACTTCTTCAGATGTCATACAAATCCCTAGTGAGTTACAAATAGGGACCTACCAAAGTCAGTGAGACAACGGTTTTTCACGGCCTGGTCACGAAGCACAGGACCAATTTTTTGAGCATTTCATAGCAGCCCCACCCCTTGCCACTAATTGGCAGAGGGTCCCCAGCAGCTCTGCCCCACGCTGCTAATTGACAGAGGGCCTCAGCACTTAGACTACTCACTACTGCTTTCTTTGCTCAGCCACTCACTGTGATAGCTGGAGGGTGCCTTCACTCAGTTTACCTCACTACTGCTCTTTTTTTGGTTGGTTTTTTTTTTTTTTTTTTTAAACGGGAAACTGCAACTAATACCAGATTTCTTAGCAATTGTGGACAATGCTGGGCAGGTTCCTAGTTATGGGACAAGTGCATGTAATTTTTTTAAGACTTCCCTTTAATAGAATAGCAAGGGAAATGTTCTGATGGAGAAGTCGTACGGTAAGAAGCATTTAGTACAATCACTTCGAAAGCAAGCTCTTCTTGGGCCTTGCAGCTTTCTTAGCTATGCATATGCCCTGCAGGAATCCTTTATCACTGTCCTGCTGTTAGTTGGTTCAGGGCAGGGTGAGTTGGGAGTAGTTTGTGTGCACAGTGTATTGAGGTAAGACTTGTGTGTCAGATTATTGTTCACTGCTATGAAGCTATAGCCTCCTGAGGCTCCCTGAGGCTTCAGTGTTGTTCCCCTCCCTGCCTGGCTCCTGTGATCAGACCTGACAAAGAATGTTTTGCATTCGAAAGCTTGTCTAAACTTATCCCAGCTACATAGTTGGTTCAATAAAAAGAGATCACCCCACCAAATCCTTGCATCCCCAAAATATTTGGCATTTGAGAAAGAGGTCACTGTTGGAGTATTTTGGCTTTGCCCCATAATCCACCAGAGTGGTGTTATTAAGCACCCTGTGGCTGCCAGCTAAATACTGAGGATAATGCTTTGGCAAGCTTGAATCCCAGACAGTAGGAGACTGACATTGCTCTGGGATTAGGGGGCCAGAAGAACCAGCCTTGTTTTCACATAATATGGGGAAATGGACAGGTGATCTTCGATAAAAGCCTTACACTGAGATGCTTGCCTCTGGCAAGCCTGAGTGTCTGTGCTTCTACAAGCATTACCTTTTCATTTCCATAGTTAACGACAGACTGTATAAACATTTGATCAGTCATATTTATACATCTTTGACGGGGAAAACCTAATCACTTCTTTATGAATTACAACCTCCATTTCACTGACTGGGTATAGGGGCACAGAACTTAAAGCTCCTCAGTGAGCCAACAGTATAACCTAGAATAGGACCTAGGACAGTGGACTTGTCTTGTCCCTTTCCTTTATCATGAGAGAGGCTCATTCCCTTCCATTTCCTGACTGCAGAGCGCACTCCTATAATTCAGGTTCACAGTTCCCTGTCCAGGGTCTGTAGGAGACCTCTTGTTGATTCCATTTTTTTTAATACCTTCCATGGTAGTAAAATAACCATAATGTGACCTAGATACCTTTTTCGGCCATGGTGTGTGTGTTACTTACTTGCAATCACAATACTTTACGGTGCGCTGTCTGATTGCGAAGTAAGATTTAGGCCAGGTCAGTGCTAAGTAGGAGTCCTTCAGAGAAGACCTACATGTTCAAGTTGCTGAAGTTGCTTGCAGACATTTAAAAAAAAAAATACCCCCCCACCTCTCCCAAAACAAAACCCCACACTTGAAACTTGGCGCATTCCTGTGCTGATCCCAGTGCGTGCCCAAAGGAGGCAGCTCATTAGTTGCCTCTGGCTCACCCAACGTCTGTTTATATCGGGCACTTTAGTGGGGCTTTTTTGGCACTTTTATATAATAGCTGATTGACTTAAATTGAGATAAGTGCCAAAAAGCCCCGCTAAAGCTCCCAATCTATACAGATGCTGCAGAACCAGCTCGAACTAATGTGCTGCTTCTTCCAGTAAAGTAAGTGGTTTTTAACATCAGTCCAGCCCTGAGTGGTGCTCTTTCCTCTGAATCTGCAGTACCAGTGTCTGTCCTCTTATGTTGGCTGAAGATGCTAAAAACTTGTAATATCAGAGGTGCCATATGTGGTGATTCAGCTTCTGCCTCCCTCCCTCCGGTCCTCTTGCAATTTCAGTTGACTGTGGTATTGCTGCACTCTGCTGAGCTGCTGTTGCCCCACAGGCGGCTCTTCTTCAGTAGCAGGCAGTGATTCTCAGAAATCTGTGAAGTGCTTCAGGAGCCCCAGACATGCAAAGCATTGTTATTTATGGTACTTTGAAAGCAGTTGCCTTTAGCTTGGGGTGGATCCAGAGGGGTTGCTGTGGCATGGCTGTACTCTGCCTTTTGTACTGACTGGACTGTGCTGCTGGAGCTTCTGGGGACATTTTTTAAGTCCCTAAAGCAGAGGAGAATTCACCCCTGCCCAGAGGTGACCTGAGCAGGGTCCAGGCCTGGGGCAAATCAGCATGTGCGGGGCCCCACCCCCCAGGCCTGAGGAAACCAGCAGCGGATTCGGTGGTGAGGGGTGGGGGGCGTGCCAAGCAGCAGTACATGAAGCTGGTGGCAGTGCGGAGTCTCTGCAGCTGCTCCGCTCAGCTCTGCACGGGCCCCCCAAAGTGCAGGGTCTGGGGTGGTCCCCTGATTTTGTCCCTGTGTCTCTTCCCCCCCACCCCCCGGGACAGCCCTGCCCCTGCCCCTCCTGTCCCATCCCATCCTCCGCCAGTGGCGGCTGCTGCTGCTTTCCTCACTGCCCCAGAGGTGGGGGAATCTGTCCTGCCCACAGAATCAGTGCCTGTTGCAGGGGTGTGTGGGGAGTGGATCGTGGCTCTGCCCTGGACCCCAGTCCCACGCCCACCACCCTACGATCCCAGCCCTGCCTTCCTGTCCTGCTCTTGGATGCTGTTCCCTGCCAACCCACAGCCTCATCCCATCTGCCCAGCTGAGTGTGCCCTGCCTGTGGGGGTTGTGGCCCAGTTTCCGTGAAGACCTGATCTGTCCGGTGCCCCCAGCGCTGGGTAGCTGGACTTGTGGCTAGATGGAATCAATTGGCAGCTTCCTGGCCCACTTCCCCCTCCCCACCCATGCTGGGCTGTGTAAACAGCTATGATGGAGAGCTGAGGCTGGATCATTACGCTTCCTCCTCCCTGCTCCCTCTTCTCCCTCCTCCTGCCTACACACACAGGTAGCACCATGGGTGCCCATTGCAAAAGTAGCCCCTGTTGCCTGTGATTGGGAGTGGCAATTGTCCTTACCCTAGTAACACACGGGCAAAAGGTCCTTAGCAATCTTGCCTACCAGCCCTTTTCCTTAAATATGCGTTCCTCTTTTCCTTTGGCTAAACCATGTCCAGAATTATGGTTATATCAGACAACATAACCTAGTCCATATAGAGACAAAAGCAGCATAAATAAATGGAGGAAAACACTGCCTTTTCACCAGGGCTAAACATGCAATATTAGTAAAACAAGCATAAGAAGGTCTGTATGGTGTTCCCCCCACCCCTCCCCAATAAGCCTCTTGAATTATAGTGGGGTTTGTAACAACAGGGTTGTTATGTCATCCTTCTACATTTAGCCTCCTTGTGGCACTGCCCCACTGGGAGCTGTATTGGTAGTAATAGCAAGGGATTCTGTCTTCCCATATTCTAGCCCGAATCACTGTTCATTGTTTAGAATGGAAATGTCCAAGGAAACGCTCAGAACATTTGTGAGCGAGAAGGTTGCTTTTTCTTGGTTTTATCTAAATGTCTTCACCTTGTCATCATGTTTCTCCTAGTCACCCATGTTCGATGGCAAAGTCCCTCACTGGCATCATTACACTTGTTTTTGGAAGCGGGCTCGGATCACGTCTCATGCAGATATTGATGGCTTCCCTGAGCTGCGATGGGAAGATCAGGAGAAAATAAAAAAAACCATTGAAGCGGGGGGACCTGCCACAGGTACGTAAACCTTAAAGGTTGGTCAGGAATGCAAGAAGCCAGGTCTGTTCAGAACAATCCTATCTACATTCAAGTTGTCAGCGAATAACAGTCACGATTCTTGGATTTGATGCTCATTGTCCCTTTGAAAGGAAATTGGAACAATCAGTGCATCCTTCCATAGTCTTGCTCTTGACAGGGGAACCTAATCCATTTCTGAGCTCAGTCAGATAGCCAAGCCAAAAAGTGAACCAAATGTGCAGAAGGAAAGGGCATTCACCAGGAGCATCCCTAAATATAGTCCATTTTCTCTAGTGTATTTGCTATTAGTAACTGTTCTGTACTGTGCTGTGGAAATAGTAATGTCTCAGTAACCTGAGATCTCATTATAGTAACTGTATTTTGGCTGTATGTAGATGAAATGAGAGGCGTGTGTGCACAACACTTTAAAACGGGCTAAATTCTTTTGCACAGCTTTAGTGGTGTTGGTGTTTGCATGCCTCAGTTGCATATTGCACATTAATTCCAGCCGCTGTAGGAAATTTGGCAGCGTAATGCGCCTTAAATAACTTGGGGCGCAGCAAACTAAAATTCAATTGAGGAGTTTGTTTGCTGCCCCTATAGCCACAGAGTGAAGCATGGGGCTCTGTGCAGCTCCATGGCTCTGCAGGAAGCCCTGCAGGCAGCCTGTCAGCAGCCCAGGAAAGCAGCTCTGCCCAAGAAAAGCAGCGAGCCTGATTTTTCCACCCCACTCCCCATGCCTTCCTGCCTGCCTGACCTGGTGCTTCCGTCTGTGGTTGCGGTGCCCCACGGGACCACCCAAATTGGGTGTCGCCTATGGGCTCAGGGGGCTGCTTCTGCTGCAGAAGGAAGCACCAGCCCTCCCTGCAGCCCAGGGACCTCTGCCCATCAGCAGCTCACCCTCCCGTTCTCGCTGGAGAGGCAGGTAAGTTAGTGGGGTGCATGCATGACATAGGGTTTTAAATAGCAGGAAATTGAAGCAGTATTTTTAAAAACCCACTTCTTCAATTTAGGGCCCAATTTCATCTACACACACCCTGTGCAACCAGAATATTGTATTTAGAGATCACTGTGACAAATTTAAATGCTCAGGGAAATGATCAGATATGGTTTGAAAGGTTGTGAATGCATATGGGACAAACTAAATCCATCCAGTGTATGTATGGAACAAGAACCCTGGGTGAATTTACAGAATGTCTGCTTGTCTGGACATTGTGTAAAAGAAAATGTTTCTAATATTTGGGAAGAGGCATTCTGTAGGACATGTGGCAGCTTAGTTGATCTCATTCTGGTCAAATTTTGGTGGGGTTTTTAACTTTAATTTCATAATACTTTACAGTGGAAGCAGCATTTCCCAGCTTGGTGTTCTTACCAGTCTTATAAAATGGGCAAGAGGTCCAGTAACAGGGCAAGTAGCAGAGCTTTAGAATTTCTTGCATAATACTTTTTGCTCAGTCAAACAGGTGCACCTCAGAGGGGATATTCATGTCCCCCATAGAGTCACTTCATAAATGTGAAATGTCAGGAACTAATGTTACAAAAAAAAAGGGGGGGGGTGCCCAGCCTCCAGCCTGTGAGCCAGATCTGATCCATGAAGCCATGGCATCTAGCCCCTGGGATTTCCCACTGGTCAGGAAATTTTGTGGAGGAGTGGTGACCATTAATGCCATCACCCTTCCTCACTGCCAACTTCCCGAGCCCTGCATGGTGGGGTGGAATTGGGCTGTGCACCCTGTGCTGTTCGAATCAGGGTGTGGCCATGCTCCCTTCCCCCTGTGTGGCTGCGTCAGAGCTGAACAGCCCGCTCCTTACAGCCAGATGAAGCCCTCCCATGCCTGCCCTGAGCGCCAGATCAGGACCACTGGCAAAGTCTGACACACAGACAGACTGGGCATCGCCCATCTGGGTAAAAAGGCTGAGCACCACTGTTATAAAGCATGCTGCAATAATGAATACTAAGGCAAACACTGAAATAGTTTTTCCCAGAGGCTTGAGTGGGTAGCATGTAATGACTGTGGGGGTGCAGTCTTCCTAATGCTTTTTGTGGGATCATGAATTGTAAAGATGCACCGCGGGTTCTATCAGTGAACTTACTTTCCTGAGCATACTAGTTTGTGACTGAATAGATATCTCTCAATAAGTATGTGCAAATATTAGATATGTTTATACAGATGCCTGTTTGAAGTTGAATATTCGTCTTTTTTTTCTTTGCCCAGGTAAAGGTGGTGACCAGGAAGGAGGTGGCAAGGCTGATAAAAGCTTACATGATTTTGCAGTAGAATATGCCAAGTCTAACAGAAGTACCTGCAAAGGCTGTGAACTGAAAATAGAAAAGGTAAAGAGACGTGCAATTTACCAGTATTCTCCTTCCCTCTATATACCCCACCCTCCAAGCTGACTCAAGTGATTCTGTGTGAACTGAGCTATACTTTCTAGTTTTAAAAGCTGCAATTCTGTCTCCAAAGAACTGCTCTGTTCTGAACAGTGTAATAGCCCTGGATTAACAAGATGTAGTAATGTTTCTCTCTCAAATGTGACCTTCAGCCCCTGGGATTTAGACCTGATGACCCTCCTGTATGCATAGGGAAAGAGCATTTGATCATTGCCAGCTGATTAGTTGATTAGCAGATTACTGCCAGTGTTTTAGCAGAGAAAGGGCTTCCATGGAGAAAAGCTTTGGCTTCTGATTGGAGCTCTACCATTGTGCCTTTGGTGTGGAAGGCCAGCTCTGTTTGCAGAATTTGGGGCTTAAACTTATGTTAAAAAAGAAGGCTTAAATAACTGTCAGGAAAGCTTCATTGAGGGTAAGATCTGCCCAACAATCAAATAGACTCAAGATTCAGTTTTGTGGATGTTAACAATGCTCATACTTTACTGCTTCAGGTTTTCTCCAGAAATTAATGTCGAACTCCTTTCATGGGGCCCCATCTTGCAAGTTCTGTCACTCAGCTTCAGTGGGATTTGGGGGCTCTTTGCTTCTGTAAATGTTGCAAGGTTGAGTCCAAGTATACATATTCTTGTTTAGCTGTTTTTCAGTAATTTCCAGACAAAGTAATTTAAAGGCCTGAATTTTCTTTAAGCTGGCATGACTAAACATGGAAACGTTAACCCCAAAAGGAGTTTTGAGAGCGTAAGTAAATGAGAGGATTGACATGAAGTCAGTGATGTAAATTCAAGCATAGTGGTTGTCAATGGGAGATGAATGGAATAGCTATTGCTAATGTGCAACCACAGAAATAATGTCACATTTATTACAGGGTGGTAGACCTCTTCCTCTGACTTGACATTTCATGCCTTCATAGCAGCATCATAGATATGTTTGTGCTGTGCTTTCCCACTTCAGAGTCAGATCAGAATTTCTAAGAAGATGGTGCATCCGGAAAAGCCCCAGCTGGGAATGATAGATAACTGGTACCATCCAGACTGCTTTGTGAGCCGCCGAGCAGAGCTGGGCTTTCTCCCTGCATTTGGTGCCAGTCAGCTCCAGGGCTTTGGCATTTTGGTAGCTGAGGATAAAGAATCTCTGAAGAAGCAGCTGCCTGCCATCAAGAGTGAAGGGTAAGTGGGGAAAGTATTGGAGGCTGTTATCTAAAGGATCTGTGACAACATGTGGCACAACTTTGAAAATCTCACTTATCCTTTTTTTATATAGACACTTATTTTACCAAATTGTCTTTATTAATTATTTGTATCTCAATAGCACTTAAAGGCTCCAGTGCTGAGTGAGGAATGCCTTTGTGTTAGGCACTGGGCATAGGTAACAAAAGAGGAACTTGCGTTTCAAGTTTCTCTATTTAGCATATAGGGATGAGCAGCCATGACTTTGAAAAAAATGCTCTGTGCTTTAAAGCAATTTATAAAGGCGAAGATCAGCTATGAAGACTCCATGTTGCTCTGCACGTATTGTTGTTGCCCTGGTCTCTTTCTCATTTGTTTAAAAATTGTTTCAGCACTTTTGTATTTTTGCCTACTCATTCACCTGACAGTAACTGAATCTTATTATAGTTCATATATTATAGTTACGGGCCTACCAATTTTGCAGTTTTGCAGGTTCTGTGAAATCTGGTATTGCCTCTGAAATCGGGGAGGGGGAGGGGAAGCTTATGGAAAAGAAAATGATGGTTCCTCAGAGGGTGGTGAGGGACAGGGCTACATGACAGAAAGCACTTGCACCCAATCAGCAGTGAAAGGTGGGGCTCCTGGGGTCCCTCAGCCAATCAGAGGCATGGGGGGGGCCACATTTTGCCTCCAAAACTGGGGGGGCAGCCCCTACAGAGTAGATGGGTCCCTAATTATAATTGACAGAACAAAGAACAATGGCCTCAGTCACAGCCAGGGAAGTTGAAAAATGTTCCTCGTATCTAACTTCTTACCAGGAGGGTAGTGAAGCACTGGAACAGGTTACCCAGATAGATTATAGAATTTCCATCCTTGAAGGTGTTTAAGACCCGGGTAGACAAAACTTTGGCTGGGATGATCTAGTTGGGGCTGGTCCTGGTTTGAGTAGGGGACTGGATTAGATAACCTCCTGAGGTTCCTTCCAACCCTCATTTACTTTGATTATGTAATTCATGTTGGGTAATGAAGGTTACTGCCCAGACATGATTTTTTTTTACTTCAGTGGTAAAATTGAAGCATAATGGCCTAGTCTTCACCTTTTCCAGTATAATTTTTTTAAGGCAATTCACATGGAGCTCCTTCTTGAAAGCTGATGTATAGAGACCATTTCTAATTGTCCTAAAAACATCCAACACAGAGCAACAAAAGTAATCAGGGGCCTGGGAAGAAAGATTTATGAAGAAAGGATGAAAGAACTAGAGTTATTTAGTTAGGAGAAGAAAAGACTGAGGGGGGATTTGATAAGTCTTAAAATACCTGAAGGGTGATTACAGAGTGGATGGAGATGGACTTTTATCTGTCCATAGGAGACGGGGCTAGGAGCAATGGCCTCAAGTTGCAGCAGAGGAAATTTTGTTTGGAGATTAGGAGGAACTTTCTGTGTATGAGGGTAGTCAAGCATTGGAACAGGCGAATGATTGTGGAATCTCCATCCTTGGACATTTTTAAGAGCAGGTTAGGCAGATACTTGGATGGGATGGTTTAGTCAATCCAGCCTCTTGTCTTGAGCAGGGGCTGGACTAGATGACCTTGTGTGGCCCCTTCCAGCCCTACCTTCCTATGATCCTATGAAGTGCAGCCCTTGTGGGGAAATAATTTATCCTACTGGTAGTTCCTAGTGATTATCTGGCAGCATTGAGCAACTTTTTCTTGCCATTTAATAAATTTTTGATAGTGATGCAGACTATAGTTATGCTATCTGATAGAAAAGTTATTACATGGTGCAGTAAAAGGAAAAGACAATCCTGTGATGTTTCCTGATCAATGATGGAAAAGATCTAGTTTTACAAAATCTTGTTATCCTCAGGCATTGTTCTCCGTTTCATTACACTTGTGAATTCAGCATTAGTAATACAGTGACTGGAATTCTTAAGGGCAGTGGCATAACTGAGTGGGAAGGGGTGCAATAAGGGCAGCTGCTCTGGGCACTGACTTGGGAGAGGAGGAGCAAAAGCAACTGCTGTTCACAGCCATCCATTTGCAATTGCATGTGTGGTAGCAGCCAGAAGTTGCCACTTTTTTTTTTTGCCCTGAGCACATCCCTAGACTCACAGATGCTTAAAGGGAATGACATTACACTTGGAGAAGGCAAGCAAGCTAAATGATTGCATACTGCCCCAAGTAAACTGTACTCGGGTATATCTGAATTGTGCCTGGGTCTTAATTGCCCTCATCTTAATTTGAAATCATACAAACCTGGATACATGTGAAGATGACTGCAAACTCAAGTATGTTAATGTGCGTGTAGCTGAAAAGCAGACATTCCAAATCTCCAGCTTTAATTTTTTGTTTGGAAATTGCGGGTTTTAAAGCATTTGACTTCACTGTTTTTATAGGGAGATTGCCTGGGAAGACTGACAAACTAATATAGTTTTGTAAGAAACTGTGAAGTGCTTTTTTAATTCCAGTTGTTTTGAGACTCATCTTTCCTACAAGGAGAGTTTCACAATGATTTTGGAAGATGTGATGTGGACAAGTCTTTGCTGTCTGTGTCTTTGAAACGTCACTTGTAGACTCAAGCTTTTCCTCATACTACTTGTATTGGCACTGGATTTATGACCCAGATACTTTGTTCTGGGCAGACCCAAACCCTCAGGCTGACCACAAACTCTCAATTCAATTAGTAGGTAAATTTTATTGATACACAGTGATAGCAGATGAGAATAATGCAAACAGTTCTATAGCTACCATTCCTACCTCTCGCAGGGTTACGGTACGTCTGGCAAGTACACAAGCTTCACCCTGAGGTTCTTTCTTGAATGTCAGATGTCAGCAGCCTGGAGGTCAAAGGCTCAGGCATGTTGTGTCTGCCCCCCATCCTCCCTCCAAGGGGTTGGGGGAAATAGGGTGGTGGTGTGCCCTCTGTCCATGGTGGCCCCAGGTTCCCTTCTTAGGTACCCTTTGCAGCTCTGAAATCCCTCCTTTTTGTATCCTTTCTCCTGTCAATGTTCTGTTCTGTCAGCATGTTCCTTTGTTTTACAAACCCATCACGTGCATGCATCCTAATTTCGGTTTTTACTGGTTTCTCCCAATTTGGTCTGTTCTCCAAAACCAGAAATCCCAAGGGCTCTGCAGTTGGGCACTGTGACCTGGCCAACATGGCAGAGTCCCTCAACTTGTTATGAAACAGTGTGGTACATGTCTTCAATTTCCTAACCTGTGCATCTGCTTGCTGCTTGCCTGTGTCAGACACAATGGGCTTTGAAGGAAACTTTATCACGAACAGGCTTTTAGAAATCAATTAGCCCTTGCTGTTGCCCTGGACCATTGTTCTAATGCAATACATCTACTTTACCTACAAGCCAATTTCCAAAAGCAAACCTCTAAATACCATTTTCTAGCCAACACTTGTAGCTGGTATTTGGCAATAAGCTTCCAATGCTTTCCTATCATTCATGGTCTTTGAAACTTGATTGCTAGCAGCAGTAAACATGAAGCAAAATTCCGTATCTGCTCTGAATGTACCAGGATCAACACATTTTGTTATCATATACAATGAGCGACTTAAGTAAAACCATTCTTCTTGTGTTGGGCCTGCTCCTAGTAGTTGATCCTAACCACTACTTTGGCAGGTACAGTGAATTCTGTGACAGCCATTGATAAGATGTTTTATCTGCTGATGGTGACACATGCAGTTGTTTTCTAGTATCCGCAGTTAGTGGCTGATAATAGTATGCATCCATTTCATGTGCAGAGGGCTGAATGTGTGCATTTAATTGCAGTTTTCAGGTAGGCCAGTGCAGTTTGTTCTGTGCTTACATATATTACTCAATGTAAACCAGAATGAGTCTAGCCTGAATAATGTTCAGAGGGTTTGGTCCAGTTTCTTGGGTAGGGCTGAAGAAGTTTGACTACGTAAAAGTTTTTTCTTGAATACTTTGGCCTTGGTTTTCTGTGTGATTTTTTTTTTTTTTTTTTAGTGGTGCTTCTTAAACTGTGAAGGATTTGCAAAGATAGGCCTTGGGCTTGTTTTCCAAGTTACAATAATAAGTAACATGCCAAGTGAATTGCAATGGAAAATAGCTTGGTCCCATGACATAGTGAGCTGTGATCCAGGGTCCTACATTAAGAAAGCATTTAGTCTTGTAATCTTTGCTCCTGCAGCTGTTGGAAAGCAGCAATTATTATATGCATTAAGGAGCCTTGTCCAGTTAACAGAATTCAGCTGGCCTAGCTACCTTGGCTACAGTCTCCACCTTGCTGCCACCTCTCTCCAGCTGTTCAGCCAGGTGCTCAAGCCAAGGTTCCTTGGTGTCTATCTCTGGCAGAACTGGGGCTGGGACCTGGATTTCAAGTCTTTGACATTTAAGAGTCTTTAATGCTGCTATCCATATCAGGTATAAGGCCCTTCATTTCTTTCTTGTCTCTACTTCTGGGATTGTACTGATGAAAAGAGAGGTCTTCAATGCATATTGAAAGAATTTCATCTTGTAGGGAGTGCTGATGTTTAAAGTTGAGAGCTACTTTAGTCATATGCCAGAAGACTCTGGTCTGTATTATTTTTGAAGACAACTTTTGAACATGTTTTAAAAATAAGTGTTCTTAGCCTTAGGACTGTCTTGTTTTTCTATCTCCTCTCTGAGTAGGATTTACTGTTTGCATTCATTTTTCCTGGAAAAGGGGGCTGCCTTCTGGATATTGTTATATAGGCTTGGGTTAACTGCATGGATTGTATGAGACATCACAGTAGCAACCTGCAGGAAACAGCACTCAGCCAGAGAACAAGGTTGACTGGTCCATGCCTTGATGAGAGAAATTGCATCTGTGAGGGAAGATGAAGCCAGTTGTCCTCATGTTGTTGTCTTTTCATAGTGGCTGCTTGTTTTATTCCCAAGTTGCTGTGAGTCACCTCTCTTAACTTTTCATGTTCCCCTCACAATTACGAACACACCATTGTTGGGAGATGCAGTGAACAGATGAGCTGGAGCTGGATATGTCAGTCCTCTTCAGCATTCCCAAAGTTGAAGTTAATCCAGTAAGCAAAAATCCAGCATATAGGTAAGGAGAAAGCAGTGCTTCTGGACAATTGCTTTTTCCTTCTGACACCCATCCTTTTAAGTCTGTCTATACTGAATGTAGTAGTACTGGTTGACTTTCATCTTTTTTCTGTTTGGAAGAAGGGAGTAGCACTTAGCTGCTGTAGTTCAGGTTCTTTACACAAATCCATTTATGGTTGGGAGATCTGAGAGAGGAAAATACAGCCTGATTTTTAACCTTACCTCACCCTAAATAAGATGATTGAGCATTCACTGGGGATGTGCTAGATTAATTTCTAAGATGCAGCAAATTGTGCCTGACAGTCTTAGGCCTCTTTCTGTGTTCTTTCCACATGTTAACTTTGGGCAGTTCATGAAAGTGGATGGGACAATCGCAGTGATTGCTGAGTGAGGAGGGGAAAACCTAAAACCCTGTGACTGAGGAGAGAGAGCCAGAAATCTAATTAATTGATGGAAAGTGAATGCAGGGTTTTCATTGCGATGCCTCCCTGTGGTATAGCACACCTTGTGCTCTTTTTCTGCTGACTCTAGCTTTGGATTAAAGACTTACTACTACCTAAGGGTGAGTCTTAGCTCTCTAAGCCATTTTCCTGCTAAAAGGGAGGCATTTTAGTTATTAGGGCCTGGGTTCAACAGAATGCCTAAGTGTGTGCCTTGAAAGACTTGCTTCATAAAGTCCCTTTGACTAGGGAAATGCTTAGGTTCCAGTTCAGCAAGGCACTTTGCAGTGATGTTACTGATGTTTTGCACAGGCTAGGTTTGTTACAGGTGACCCAGGGCAGTAAAACACCTGTAGGAGATCACCAGAGGTTCCTGGTTGGTCTCACTTGGGGAAGAGTTTTTTTTTTTATGAGTTTGAGGAAGCCAAGGCTCTATATGTATGCTTTCTCTTTGTACCCAGCCCATCTGTAATGTTAAGTGTCCACAGAGGATTTGAAGGTGAATGTGTAATTTTTCTCAAAACACAAAGGTGATCTCAAGGACATGGTCCAATTGTTCTACCTTGTTCAGTATCTTTTGAGGTCTGTAATATAAACCCTATCTTCTAAACATATGTAACAGTATGGGGGGCACGGCCGAGAGGGATTGAATGCTTTAAGGCAGGGGTAAGCAATCAGGGTGGTTTTGATTTAAATCAAATAAATTAAAATCATGATTTAATTCACAATTTTAAATCACTAGTCAGGAATCCTTGTTTAATCATCATTTTCTACAAAAAGTGCATTCCTGTTGTTTGATGTCCTCTATTCATTTAACTTCTTGAAACTTCTTGAAACTTTGCACTTGAGAAAGGTAAGGGCTTGACTCTGTACACAAACTTGCAGAGAGATGATAGGGCTGACAGTAGGTAATTGGGTCTGTTCTCTCTCATTTCCATATACTGCTGTTAACAAGAGTATTATCTCTGGAGAGACAAATCCAGTTTGAGAACTGAAATGAATCATCACAGAGATGTTTAATGGGATCTTCTAGACTGAGCACTGAGTCCCATTGCGTAAAGTGGTTTTATTTAATTTTACTAATCTACAGAGGAGCATCTGGGAACCCCATAAGATTGGGCCCCTAATATAGTCCATAGCCTGTTGTGACCTATTTATAAAACTTTTCTAAAAAGGTTACATGAATATATTGTCTCAAATAGTATATAATTACAAGCTATAATCCCTGTTCCATGATGATATCTTTGAGGTTTAACATATCTTATATTAAAACTGTCTTTATATAGTTTTATATCTTTAAAAAAGCATCTTAACAAAAAAAACCCAATTAAATTTAAAAAAAAAAACACCTGGATTTAAATAAAAATCTGGGGGTTTTTTAATTAAAAAAAATCATTGATTTATACACCCTGGTCAGCAGCCTGCAAAGAGATGATCCAACCTGTGGTAATCCAGCTTTTGGCAGCATGGGGAATTAGAGGCATATGTCAGTATTTGGTGGCCTGGGGATTTGGTGGTATGGTAGGGTATGGCATTTGACAGTCCATGTCCCTATTATGAAAGTTTTAAGAATTGATTTGATTTAAGTGGTACAGTTTTTTGTTTGTTTTTTTTCTGTGTGCACTTCTGCCAGTCCTTCCACCTCTTCAGTGGGGCAGAAGTCAAGGTCTTCCATTGTGGACTCAGAGGAAATTAAAAACTATCTTTAAAAAGTTCAAGTTTATGTAAAATTGTTGTCAGCTCACTGAGCTCCAGTAACTAATGATGAACACTTGAATAACCATCCTGCGCATTTATCTCTCCATTAGAAAAAGAAAAGCGGATGAGGTGGATGGGACTGTGACTACAAAAAAGAAACAAAAAAAAGAAAAGGATAAAGAATCCAAACAGGAGAAGCTGCTAAAGGTTTGCTTACTGAGGAATCCCAAATCTTTAAAAGCTGTTTTGTTTTGTTTTTTAAAGAGAATTAAACACTGGTAAAAGGTGCAGACATGTAGAATCCCTTTTGTCACATACCAGATGCAGCATAAGCTGCAGGAAGTGTTGCCCTGTCCCAGTGAGAGACAATTTCAGCCTGTTTGGTCATTGGCATCTCTGAGATATGAAGGATCTGTTATATGGACCCTTATTCACTAAGTTCAGGGCTGAAGGCAACCTCACTTCACACAGGTCACTAAAAGGGACTAGGTGGTAGCTATTGAGCTGTGCCTGTCTGGATCTGAAGTGGCAATGGAGAAGTCATCTTTATCTGAGCCCTTTCTGTGCCATAAATGTGGTCTGGCTACAGAAGCCTATGAAGCATTTCATATGTAAACTTGAACAGAGGTAAGGATTTGAACTAGTTTGAGTAGTATATTCTACTTGGCTGATTACTTCATATATGTTTATGACTCATCTGTTCTTTCGTATGAGTCTGGATAAATCTTAGCTTTTTAGAATACAGAGGACAGAATTCCTGGTGGAGTGTCAGGAATCTTATAGCTGTTAGAAGTTTGGTGTAGGTGCCTTCCAGGAAAATATTACCAGCAGGCTTTTGCCAAAGTCTTAATGGATCTGCAAAAACAGATTACTCGAAAGAAAATTGCACATCTGCCTTTAAATTATAGTTGAGGAGATTTTTTTTTTTCTGTTTTGCTTCATAGTTCCAGCTTATGTCCTAAGTAGGGTATGGCATTTGACAATCCATGTCCCTATTATGAAAGTTTTAAGAATTGATTTGATTTAATCTGATGCTCAGATTAAAAATCTGGGGATTCCTCAGGCTTTTTAAAGTAGAATTAATTCATCTGTCAAAACTATTAGTACAACTACATTTTAAACCAATTTAATACACCCATCAGCTATTTATTGTCACCTGTGGTATTGGAAAAAATGGTTCTCTTAGTGTAGATGGGTAATGAATACCTGTACGTTATTAGAAATCTCTCTCTTTTTGTTGCATGTTCCTTTATCCATTTCTTTCCCCACTTGACGGAAAACTCCAAAGAAGAGTTTCATTATTGCCCCAGGTGATTGACATGTTTAAGTTACTGCTGTAGGTGTGTGAACTTAAAACGAGGACAGTCCAGCTCAGAATGTGTGGGGTCTATTTCCAGCATCTGGTCCCAAATGCTTTCATTTGTTCATCTATAAAATGGGTTAATACCTGCTCATCATGGTACTTGAAGCTAATGAAGTAGTATTTGTGAAATTTGAGAGATCTATCAAGGAAATGTGCTATAGAATGACAAGCGCCACTCCTTGCCTTATGAAATGCTGGCATCAATTGATATCTCCTTTCTGTGGGACAGGACACCCTTTGAATCATAATAAAGGTAGCAGTGCAGTATTTCTAGATTCTTGTGTAAAAGAGACACAGTAGTCTCTGCTGTGTGCTTGGCAGCAGTGTCAGAAATCCATCTGGGATGTTGCTTCCCTTGACAAGTATGATTTGTTGATGATATTAGCTGTTGATTAATCATTCATGTAAGCAGCTGATTACCTAAGAAAGTAGGTCATGCTTTGAATTCTGGGGTTATAACTTGCTGAATGTCCCACTTAGGGTGGCAGCTCTTGGTAAAGCTGCTGGAACTTAGTGATTTACCTTTTTGCAAGTCATCTGTAATGTGCCATTGCTCAGTAGTATGGTGTATTGAAAGCCTGTCAGTAGCCTGCTGCTTCAGGATGGATCTTGGAAAGCAATTACAAATATCTAAGCTGCCGGTTTTCGTTAACAGGAACAGACAGAATTGATTTGGAACATCAAAGACGAACTGAGGAAAGCCTGTTCCACCAATGACCTGAAAGAGCTGCTGATAGCCAACAAACAGGAAGTGCCTTCCGGGGAATCTGCTGTGAGTTGGTTTTATTTTCTTGCAGAATGTTACTGTGCCCCTATGTGCCTGCACCTCTGAGTTGTTGATGAGCTTGGCTCAAAGCAGTGTGACATACCAGTTCCTGAAGTCAAAGGTATATTGTAAAATCTCAAATACAGAATCTAATCAGATTGCAAAGCTCAGTTCTTCTCTCATAGCACTCCAGTGAATGCTGCTACTCTACCTGTCTATGCATAGGGGTTGAAATGGTAGTGTCTGCTGTTAAATTGTATATTCATCCATTTAAAAAGATGTTTTTCTTGCAGCACTTCTTAAAGCAACATTACTGCTTCCAGGGGGCTTCTGGGGGGAGCAGATGCTCTGAGTCTCTAGAATCAGTGCACCAGAAGAAACACTTTTCAAGGAAGAGCATTGGATTTTTGTGGACTCTTTCCTCCCATCTATATATTATATTCAAGCACAACACCCGTCCTCCTACAGCATAATTAAATTCTTCCACCTTACACATGCTTGGCATTCTGTGAAAAATTCTGTTTTGTGTTTCTGACCATATGCCCTTGCTCCAGAGAGCACAATCCAAAGGGTATAGCACAAACTTAGTGGCATGTGGTGTCAAGGCTTTGTGGATCAAGTAGTTCTGAGAAGCTTCTTAATTCATATTCAAGAAGAAGATTTGACAAGTAACACTTCTTATCTTTACACTAGTGTTTTACGGCATCTGTGAATTTTCTGCGTTGTCTGACTGTGTGTGTGTATGCTTCCTTTTCTAATGTGATTTGTTAGCCTCTTTGTTGTTTTAAGATCTTGGACAGAGTGGCAGATGGGATGGCATTTGGAGCTCTGCTTCCCTGTGAAGAGTGCAAGGGGCAGTTTATGTTCAAGAGTGATGCGTATTACTGTTCAGGAGACATTACTGCCTGGACTAAATGTGTTGCCAAAACACAGTCTCCCAACAGGAAAGAATGGGTTATCCCAAAGGTAAGTGCTGCAAACTTGGCCTGAAACCCCTCTCAATTCTTAAATGACTTAAGTGGTTGTGGAAACAAAAAATAAAAGTCTATGGCAAATGTTACAGACAGACAAATATTAGAGGTCAGGGCCTGCTTCAGCTTCTGCAGAGCTCTGTGCCTACGAGGATGGGAAGAGTTGCTGATAAGTAATATATGTGGGGTAAGGAGAATCATATTTTCCAGTCCCAGTAGATTGGGAAGTACTATTTCTTCTTCTCTGATAATTCGGGCATTTCCAATTTGCCCTTACATTGCAGCAGAATTTAAGTTACCATACTGTATATTACTTGTGGGTTGAGGCTGAAGGTTAATTTAATTCATAATGACTGGCTCATCTTGCTGTTTTTTATCTCTTTCTTTCTGACTAATTTGAGATGATCTTAATAACTTTGCTCCCAGAAGTTAGATGTTAATATCAGAATTTGAAAATTACAGCCTGGATTGTCTTTCTGAAATAAACAAATAGTTCCCCCTGAATTGGGGAAGAACTTTTGCAGAAAATGTTTGTGATATTTCATTATTGGTATTCTGAAAAGAGTAAGAGAACCAAAAAAAAAAGTCCTGGCTTTTTGTTTATTAACTAAATTGTCTTTACTGGCAACCAGCATCAAGGCAGAAATGTCAAACATGATTGAAATACCACTTGACTGGAAAACCAAGATTCTTCCTCCATTTTACGTCTCTCTCCATGATTTTTGAAACAAATATTTCTAGGGAATTTAGATTCTTAGCTAGAGGGGAGCAGTATTGTCTGGCAGGGATTGGGAAGGATTGGGATTCCCAGTTTTATTCTTGACTGCAACTGACTTGCTGTTTGATATTGAGCAAGCCATTTAGCCTTTTTGTACATCAGTTTCCTAATCAATAACCTATGTGGGATGTTGTAAATAAAAAGCTTATTTAGCTTTTGTCTCCAGTATGGAAAGAACTGCTGCTTTAAACTATGGCAGCCAGGTCTTCAATGTCAATGCAACTCTGTTGACAACAATAACAGGAGATGTTTTTTTCTGCTGCTAGAGCTATATCTTTTTCAGCTGCCCCAGCTAGGGTTACCATACATCTGGGTTTTCCCTGACATGTCCTCTTTTTTGGTCCCTTGTCCTCGTGTCTAGGCAGGTTTTTAAAATGAGAGCAAATGTCCAGGCTTTTGCTCTGCCTCTGGCTTTTCCCAGGCATGAGCGGTTTGGACGCTTGGGGCTGACAGCAGTGGGCAAGGTGACTGGCTGTCAGGTGGCTCATGTGCTCTGTGCAAGGGCCCTGGCAAGTGTGTGCGCATGGGAGCTGCATGCACAGCAGGGCTGGAGCAACAGGGGGCTCTAGGTCAAGAGCAAGAGGCACGGCAGAGCTGCGTGTTGGGAGTGAGGGGGACGGGGCGTAGGAGTGATGGGCAGAGACACAGGCATATCGCTGCCCTTCCCCCACCCCTCCCCCCACAGGTGTCCTTGTTTTTGATCTTGGAAATATGGTAACCCTGCCCAAACAATGCAAGCTCTGCAGGAAGATGCCACCTCCTTCTGGCAAATCTGTATCCGCACTGGAGGCTTAGTCAGCAAAGCTGCGTTGACAAAGGGGTGTGATCTTTTCATGCCCTAATTGACTTAGTTCTGTCAGCAGAACTGTGCGATATAGACAAGGGTTTAATAAATTGATTGTAACCTGCTGTGAAATCTCTCCTAAGTGCCAAGGTCTAGACAATGCTGAATTTAGTGTGTGAATTATATCCGTTTTAAATGGTTCTGCTTTTGCCCTGCAGGAATTCCGGGAAATCCCTTACCTAAAGAAATTCAAGTGTAAAAAGCAGGACAGAGTATTCCCTCCAGAGGCTGCTGCTGTGAACACTCTGCTTCCATCTGCAGCTTCTGCTCCTTTGACAGAGGAGGCATCTGCACCCACAGGTAAAAGTTCAGGGCAAAGGGACTTGTGTGCTCAGGAAGGCATTTCTGTTCATTCATTAGAGCCAAAGAACATTCACTTTGGAGTCTTATGAGTGTGGCAGTGAAGAGTGAGATGGCAGAAGTATTTTGTTTTTATTTTTAAGCATTTCCTTCGGGGAGGTTTTTTGGGGGTGGGGTGGGGAGGAGGGTTATATTTTCATCACACTTGCACAAAATTAAGGGTGTGGGGGACAGACAATTTAGCAATTACAGTATACTATCAAAAGCTTAAAAAAATCACATGTTAAAATATATAAAACTAAATATCCATAAATCAGTAAAGCGCACCTGCTTTAAATCATTCAGTTCATTCTCAGGAAAGAGCTGGGTGGGCGGGGAGCAGAAGAGGAGGCAGTGGTGCTCTGGAGATCTGGGAACATGTGGGAAGGGCAGTGGCTGCCCACCCCAGGGCAGGAAGAAGCTCCCTGTGACCCCTTAGAGGGCAAACCTTGCCTGGCGGGCACCACTGGAGGGGCAGCATGATCAGGTCAGGATCCATAGGGGGTGCCCTCCAGGGCCCAGCCACTGTCCCTGTGCTGCCCAAAGAGGAAGGGAAGCTCTGGCCATCAAAGGGCCAGTCCGCCCCTGTGCTGATGCCTGCCAGGCAGGGCCTGCCCCCTAAAGGGCCATAGGGAGCTGCTTCCCACACCAGGCTGGGTGGCTGCTGCCTCTCCCTATATTCCCAGAGCCCTTGCGTGGTCTAGCTCATGTGAGATCATGGCAGGGGCCCAACTTCTGGTGAGCCCTGATCATGTAGGCCAGGCTGTGCTCATCAGGAGTTTGGTGCCCAGTCCTTGGCTGGGACCTGGGTGGAGCAAGCAGCCTCTGTCACCGAGCTCCCAGCTGCAGCAGGCCTGCCTCTTCAACCCCACTTCCCAGCATGGCCCCAAGCTCCTGCAGCAGCTGCTGCATGAGCTGCTGCTAGAGGAGCAGTGTGCAGGTGGTGCAGCCAGGCGTCCCCACTGTAGCCTGTGTATGTGCATGCTTGTGGGGTACCCCCCTGGCCCAGACTGATTTATTTGGTTTAAATCCCCTTTCTCTAAATTTCAGTGATTACTGATGGAAGTATTTCTGTTTGTCTCAGAGTGACAGATGAAATCAGTGTTTAGTGATGAAAATGTAATCCTTCCAAGCCTAGCTGTAACATGTTGGAATTCTCCTAACTCCTCCAAGAAAAGTTTTCTTATGAGGAAATGATCTTTGTGGCTTTTCTGATTTCTCTTTTTTTTTCCCCTTGCCTCTTGCCTTTACTCTGCAAGTAAAAAAGAAAGTGCCAGCATTTTCCTAGTTTTTGTGGACATGGCCTTGATCTGAAACCCTCTCTATTTTTTTTTCTGGTCCCTTCCCCCAGGAAACCTATTGTACATGAGGTAATGCTGAATTTTATGCCACCTTTTCTAGGGGAGCTAAACTGTTCCAACAGTTGCTTAATGCATTTTAGCTACCCTGTTGACATGCTGTACTTTGGATTTAGCAGGTTTCTTTTCCTTTGTATCATGTGCTTTCTCCAGCAGTCTGAACATGCTCTTTTCTTATGTGATGTTTTTGTTTCCAAACAACTAGATAAGCCATTATCCAACATGAAGATTTTGATACTTGGAAAATTATCCAGGAACAAAGAAGAAATGAAGACCACAGTTGAGGAGCTTGGAGGAAAAGTGACAGGAACTGCCAATAAGGCCAACCTGTGTATCAGCACACAAAGTGAGCAGACATGCAATATTACTGTCATCCTTGGATATGGAGAGGAATTAGAGGCACTGAATGAGGACCTGGGGTGGTTGTCTTTATTCATGGAATATAGTGCATGTTTCCATATTCATGGAAAAAAATTTCTTATGCAGTGCTTCTAATTCTGAATGGTTCTCAATTATTTGCTGATGCCCCATAGCAGAGGTCTGTTCAAGTGAACCTGTTTCTACCAAGATAGAATCCAAGTTCCAGTGTTCATCAGTGTATTGTAGTCTGTGGCTTGCAGTCCAAGGCATAGGGAAATCAGGGGTTCTGTGCCAAGTGTGGTATGGGTCCTTATGATAACGTTTAACAGATTTCAGTACCAATTTGTTTCTGAAACTGATCGCAGCAGGTGAATTCCTTGGTGTGGATTTTAAAGGCTGCTAAAGCATGTTTTAACTGTGTGAAGGGACTCCTATAGAGTAACTGGGTAGCAAAGGAAGCTTCGTTGTAGATATTACCTCTGTGTAGACTGGATTGTGGCATTATTACTTGATGGCTTTGTTTTGGAGTCTCATTGTGCCATTTCCAGTGTTAACCCAATATACAAATGAACTGGGGGAACACTCCCTTCTCTGATGCTCCAATTTCACTTTCTGGCTGCTTAACTGGCGAGTGCCTCTGCAAATGGGACTAAAAATGCATGATTTTTAGCAAAAGCTAAACAGAACATACCTTTGGGAAAAGCTGTTTACTTGTGTTCCCTTTTTGCTTGTGTATGCATGGGCAGTAAATTCAGCAGAGGGCAGCACTGCAATGCAGGAAGACTGCATGAATTGAGAGCCTGTCCTGTGTCAGGCAGATCTCAATTTGCCTAATTCTGACTACAAAACATGTGGCCCACCTTTTAGGCAAACATGCTAATGGGAACCTATCACGAGAATAGGTTAGCATAGCCCATCTGAATAAGATATATGGTAGTGTCTACTGAGTGCAGTCCCCATTACCACTGACTCTTTTTGAGTCATGGTGAGCCACAACATTGCATACAGTTCATCCAGAATCTCTATCACCCCCTTTCTCAACCTGGCACGTGTTTAGTTTGGCCCTGCCCTCCATGAGGTAAAGCCAGACCAGGGTGCCCTGCACTTCACCTGCATATAAATTTTTGGTGCATCCCAGCACTTGTCATAAGAGCACCCAGTTCCAGTCGTAAACGGAGTGCTAATTAGCACATGGATCCTTTTATGGGGGTGTATCTGGAGTACGCACACATACTGAGCACTGCTGAGCTGTAGAGTCACCATGGCTTGAATTGCTGTTAACCCTGGTAATGCCCAGCCCCATGAACTATGTGGTAAATCATGAGCCTTTGGCTTTGGAATAACAATATCATGTGTACTTTGGGCTACGTATAAGTAGGTACCAAAGTGCTGCTCAGAAGTGTGTTTATGGAGTACCTGTGCTGAAACTTGCTGCTGTTTCAAAAAAAGGTAATACGCATCAATTCTGAATAAACTAATACCAGTGTGCTATATACAAATTGTGGCGTCCATGTTTAATTTCAAGGTTATTGTTTTCTAATTTGCTCCTTGATTCCATGTACTTAGAGAGCAGGGTCTGCCAGTAAGGAGAAGGGGAAGGAGCTGCCAGGGGTAAAAGTTGGGGAGAAGCAGAGAGCAAAGGGATACCTGACCCCCTAGATTTATTTTCCCTGCTGTAGAAGTGGGAAGGGGACAAATTCAAGGCAAACATCCAATAAATGGATTTCATACCTGGAAAATTATAACTAAATTCCATATATGGAATCTAATTATTCAGGGGTCATCTTATGATTGGATCACTTTCTTTTTGAGTAAATATGGCAAGCCTTGCAAGACTGCTCTTCAGTTGAGGCAGGGGCTGGGTGTGCCTTGTTCCTACCATCCTTGATATCCTCTCAACTGACTGCCTCTGTGTAAAGGGTTGCTTCCCTTTCTGCTTCCTTGTAAAGCTGTTGGAGTGTGCAGAAGGAAGAAACAACATGCAGCTTTTGTTCAAAAGGTTCTGTTTTACCAGCATTAAGTAGATCTGGTGAGGATCTAGGATTGCCACCAGCTGCTTTTGTAAAAGGCTGCAGGGAAAGTAGTGTTTCACCCTGTGAATAGTTGAGAGTGTGACTATCTGGGGTAGAGGATAGGAGCAAGGAAGGGGCAGGCAGATAGCGTGACCGTAAGGAAAACTGGGACAGCTGGGACACTGCTCCCCACCCCTCAGCACTGCTGAGGGTAGTAATAAAGGCTGATGGGCAGAAGTGTAGATGCAGTCTGCCAGGGAAGCAGAGCTGAACTTCCTGGCGCACCATGCTGCTCTACCTCCTTGCCGGACTGCACTCCTGCAATTCTGGGACATTTGATTTAAGTTTCGCTGACCAGCAAGAACTGGTCTTCAAAATTTGGGACTGTCCTGGGGCATGGTCACCCCAAAGATGGAGCATTAGGTGGAACAGAGAGAAAAATGTGCCACAGGACAGGGCAAGGGAGCTGAAGCTTCTTGGAACTACAGAATCCTTCCATTGGCTGCTTTAAGGAAGCAGCAAGAGCTGTCAGCCATACCCTCTCTCCTTCCCTGATGACTTCCCCTCCAAGCATTCACCAGGCATTTGTTCCAACTGGTGCCTAAGCTTGGGGGCTCAGGCCATGATGCTGCTCTCATGGTCACTGGCAAAATTCCCAGTCACTTCAAAGGTGCAGTCAACGTTCACATCTGTGCAAGGGGAGTGTGTCTGGGGTGCTGTTGCCTGTGCTACCACAGGTGTCTTGAGGTCACCTCCCACCTAGCCCCTGCCTCAGCTGAGAGGTGAGGCAGGGCTTGAAAAGAAATGTAAAATAAGGTAGCCCAGGTATAGGGCAGGGTGTGGTATATAGAGAACTACACTTCAGAGTTCTTTGTAACATTAGAATACCTTGGCTCTCAACAGTGAGGCTGTGCTTGGAGTCCTTTAGACAGGGCTATGTGCTTTCTTTTGTGTTTGCTTTAGAGAACTTAGAACTGTTCTTTATCCCTTTCCTCCTTCCTCCCCCCTCCCTTTCTTGACAGAGGAAGTTGAGAAAATGAACAAGAAGATGGAAGAAGTGAAGGAGGCAAAAGTCCGAGTGGTTTCAGAAGAGTTTCTCAAGGATGTGAAATCCTCTAGCAAAGGCTTTCGGGAACTGCTGTCAGTACATGGGCTCTCATCCTGGGGTGCAGAGGTGAAGCAGGAGAGCATGGAGACAACTGTGGGAGGAAAGTCCAGTGGACCCCCAAATATGAAGAGTGCTGGAAAAGTCAAGGAAGAACAAGGTGAAAATAGCAACAGACCTTTTTTCTCACAGCTCTGCTCAGTTTGGTGTGTTTTTAAATATTGCTTGGTGCTTCTGCAGCATGCTATGTATACGAGAATCTGAAAGCACTCAAGGGAACATACTATAAACGTGACAGGAGTGCTTGGAATATAGTTCAGGCTCACCCTTTTCCTGAGTCGCTTCAAGTAATGGAACTGTGATGCAAGGCTGGCCTTAAAACTCCTCTAAACTTCCTTCTGAAACATGTTCCCTTCCAACTCACTGCTGCCTCAGATATTCCATGTTTTGTATGTGTTATTAATGGCAATGCCCATCTAAGTGATGGGCAAGATCAAAGACAGAAACTACAAAAGCTGTTTGGGATGTTCAACTTACTGTGCACGTCTACATGTGAAATTAATTTGATGCAGTAAACTCGGGCACCATTTGCACTGGAGTTTATTGCTCCTGGGTGCAGCATTTTCATGTTTGTGCGGGACTACAGCATGCTGAAACCAGGGTGGTGCAGTCCTGGCTGGCAGGCAGCCCAGGGGCTCAGCCTGCTACCCTGGGGCAGCTCCTGCTTGTCTCACCTTGCTGCGGAGGGGCTAACCAGCAGGCAGTTCTGAACTGTTGGACCCTCGTGACCCAGCCAGCTCTGATCACTATCTACACCTGGCACACTAAATATCTCTACTGTATAATAGTACCTGTGTTGTGCAATACTGTCCTATCGCAGAGTTAATTACTTAACTCTGGCCTAATAGTATCACTTGTCTAGGTGGTGGTGGTTTGCTGCGGAGCTAATTAGGCAGCTCTTCAGTAAGCATCTCGTGTTGAACATTTCAAACAGGTCAAGTGTATGACTCAACCTAGTGAGCCAGCATTCTAGCTAATGTGCAAGAGCTGAACATATACTGAGGTGGGATCAGTACTTTGTGATGCTGAGGTCATGGGACACTTATGAGACTACTAAACAGTAGGCCTGTGCAAAGTGACTAGTATTAGCTTTGGATTCGGCCAATTCGGGGGACAGTGATTCAATTCGGTGAGTTGTATCACTGTCCCAAATTGATTCAGATGAATCCGATTCAGAGAGGCAGCTCCTGCCCAATCTCCGAACCAGCCAGGCTCATCCCCGCCAGCCCAGCAATGGCTGTCCCACCTACCCCAGCTCCCTGCTCTTTTGCGGGGGAAGCCCCAGCTCAGCAGGTGCTGCCAGACAGAGGGGCAGTCCCTGCTTCCCCCCACTACCCCACGCTGCATGGGCGAGCACTGGCCTCGCTCCCCTAGCCCCCCCAAAGGTGCCCCGCCCAGGCCAGCTCTGGCCCTTTAAGAAATTAAAAAAAAAAACAAGAAAACCCCACACTTGCTGCTCCTGCTGGGGGGGTAGGGGTGATCCCTGCTGCCCCACAAAGCTGCTGCAGGAGCGCTGAGTCCTGGGGCTTTTCTCTTTTTTTTTTGCCTCCTTAAAGGGCCAGAGCTGGCCTAGGCATCAGGAAGCTCGTGCAGAGCCCCCATGCAGTGGGGGGCAGTGGGGATAGCCCCTCTTCCCTCCC
>NW_017728943.1:71622704-71648376 GCF_001723895.1 Crocodylus porosus | reverse complement strand
TCTTTCCTGCCATGGCAGGGGGTCGGACTAGATGATCTGCTCAGGTCCCTTCCAACCCTAGAAACTATGGAACCATGAAACTATAAGTATGTAGAAAAAACATTTAAAGCTGTGTCTGTTTGAATCGCCAAATCTCTCCGAATCAATTCAAAGGGTTCTGATTCAGTTCAGAGAGATTAAAGGCTCCTCTGATTCAAAGATTCAGTGACTGAATCTCTGCCGAATTGAATTGGAGGACCAAAGCTTCACACAGTCCTGACAGTTAGTGCTGATCTGTCTGCAAGGAGTGGCTCAGCAAAATTACCAGATGCTGCCTTCTTCCATTCATTTATTTACTTTGTGAATATGTTGCCCCCAGAGATCTTCCTGCCACTGGTTTCTTCAGAATTGAGGGCCACCAGAATTTGTCTGCCATATGGTGGAATGTTGTATTATCAGTCTGGAAACACAGATAGAGAATTCTAAGAATCTCAATCTCTTAATCATCTAATTTAAACAGACGCATGCAGCTTAATTTGTAGTGGCTAATACCTACCAAACTTCCAGCCAAACAGCTCTAATGTATTCCACTTGATTGAGCAGGAAGGGAGAAGATGGGTATCATCTCAGTAGACTGACATCCTTGAATTAAATTAGATAGAGGACAGTGTCACTAAGACTCAAACAGCATTGGATTTCTTGTCTTGCTTTAGCAGAACAGTATATCTATGCAGATGAATCCGTTAATATAAATCCATTCAAGATGAACATTACACAAAGTCTTTTACAGAACTTGACCACTGAGTCAAGTAGTGTTCTCTGTCTACAACCAGACAGTCCTGACTCATCAGATTAAAAAACCAAGGTCTTCCTATCTCCTATTCTTCCAGGGACCTGCAAGTCTGAAAAGAAAATGAAATTGACGGTTAAAGGAGGAGCAGCTGTAGATCCTGATTCTGGTGAGTGCAGAAAACCAATTGCCACTCCAGGATCCTTTATCAGTGCAAATGCCTTGTTCATTTTGAAGGTCAGCTTGTAGAAAGAACGGTCTGTGAAATGGTGGAGACTTCTGGTGGGAAGTTTTAGTCTTATTGACAATGCAGCCTAGTGACACCTTAAAATTTTTATAATAAAGTCTTGACCTCATGCTACAGAAGTGAGAATGATTTGCATTCAGGCCACAGATGCTCACATTTTTCCAGTGTAGCCCTCATTTTTAAGTGTACTCCTGAGGCTCTTAACTCAAGTGGTGAAGCAGCTTTTTCAGCAAGAATACATAAGCACCACCTGCAGAAACTACAGGTCTAGCAGGAAGGGCTCTTTGCCTGAAGCACAGAGCTGCACTTTGGGTGTCAGTGGTTGGTACTGCACTCTAATGTGGAGAAGAAGAGTTGCTCTTGAAGATCCCTGAGCTGTTCAGGGCCAATTATCTGGTTTCTATTCACAGTTTCTAAAATGAAACCACTGAAGGTCAAGCACTGATAAGAGCTTCTCAAAGTAGTTTTCACCAGGTCCTGTGGCATTTTGTTTTTAAAGTATCCTTTGCAGAAAGAATGCTGAGAAACCTGACATTAGAAATTAATTTTCTTCACATCTCAGTGGGGTACCTGAGCAGTTCCCTTGCATGGTACCTGCCCTGTAGTTTTGTGTAGAAGAATGTTTGCTTGGTGAAATGTTACATTGTTGTGGGTTTCTCTCTGCTGAGGGAGTAACAAACTTTCTGTGTTGTTTTGTTTTTATTTACCTCCATAGTATTCTGGTGTGTCTTAACATCTGTTTAAGCGTGTGTCCATGTAAGAAGGAAAGGAGACTCCAAAATGACAACATTGTCTTGGCTTTAATTCACTGCTCTTCTTCCTAGGTTTGGAGGACTCTGCTCACGTCTTTGAAAAAGGTGGTAAAATCTACAGTGCCACTCTTGGCCTGGTGGATATTGTCAAAGGAACCAATTCCTATTACAAGCTGCAGCTGCTGGAGGATGACCGAGAAATCAGGTGGGCTTGGTTTTCAACATAGGTATAGCTTTTTACACAAGCCAAATATGAATACAAATGTCTTTGTGGTGGTGGTGGTGGTTTTTAAGCATTTGTGTGAGGTTTTCGTTTTGTATGAAAATGTTCCTTTTGAAGTGTTGAAAACCCAAAACAGCAGACCTGCATACGGGTACGAAAAAGTGGAATTGACTAGTCTAATTTCATTACTGACAAGTAAAGTAAAATAGAAAAGTAAATATAAATGCTGAAATGTAAATTAGGAATTAGATAAATGTGTTAAGATTGGTTTGTGTTCAACTTCACTGGTAGCGAAAACATCCCAGAAGTACAGCTTAGGTGGGGTGTTTTTGCTTTTTGACCTCATCCCAGTCCTCTCTCTTCCACCCATATGTCTCTCCCTCCCTCTAAGTCCTATTCAGTAAATATGGCTGTGATGTAAGCAATCCCTGGAGCCCAGCCTAGTTACTGAGTTAGTTACTCCACTTCTGTGTAAGCATGTGAAGATCAGGCACTGAGTAGGTGCCCTAAAAAGGGCCAGAAAGCATCATATATTTAGAACAGCTACCCAGTTCCAGGTGAGGATTGTTCACATGCCCCATTATTAAAGAAAGGTGTGATCAAAAGGCTTTCTGGGAAAATGTGATTCTCCCAGGAGGGGAAATATACAATAACCTGGGCGAGTCAATGGCTACAGAAAATAAACCTGCTTCAGTGGTAGATTACTTGTTTGTTTTTTGGGTTTTTTTTAATTGCTCATAAATTTTGGCCATTTCTTGTATCTGGATTTATGATTGGTATGTGATGAACTTTCAGAGCTGGTATTCCATGTCTGACAAATCTGGAAAATTTATTCATTGAATATACATTGCAAAAAAGTTAATTAAGGTTGCATCAATTAAACAGCTAAAAGCTTTAAAATCTTAGCAGCTTCTTTTGAGCTTAGTTTAGGATTGAAGTCTTACCCAGTCCTTCAGTTGTTTAAAGATGCACATTTTTAATAAGGGTTTTGTGATGTCTGCTGTCAAATGCATGAACACAGTAAACTGAAGATTTCTACTAACTGGTATAATAAGACCTGGACAGGAACAGCAGATAGTCACGGCAATGACTGATCATAGGCCAGGAAGTTGTGGTCTTATGAAAGTTAACATTTAAGTAACCACTCAGGCAGGAACTACTGAGAACTACTGGCCCGTGTTGGCGAAGGAGGGAAAAGTGAGGTAGAGGGGAAGGAGGAAGGTGAAATAGACCCCCAAATGCAGTGACTACAAAACACAAGAAAGCTGATCCTGTTCCAAAGGCCACATTGTCTCAACCACAGATAGATAAAAGGTGGAAGGAAGAAGAAAATGCAAACAAGGAAAACAATCAGCCTGGCATATCAATGTAAAAGATCCACTGTTGTGTAATAGAGGGTGACTTAATTTACAGGGGACTTAGTAGCACAGCATCAGGCTGTAGTGTTGAACTGGAAAACTGCATCTGAGAAGTGTTTGTTGACAGTGACCAAAAGGTGTTTCTGAAGCTTGCCTCGGTGAAGTAAAGTTGGTTTTAGTGCAGGTCCTGTTGGACAGGGGTTGGCATCACAGAGCTCACTTCTTTAACAAGCATCAGCTGGCAACTGCAGTCTCTGCTGAGATGGTTCAGGTACTCTTCACTTAACGTCATCCCGGTTAATGTTTCGTTATTACGCCTGTGATCTATTAGAGAACATACTCATTTAAATTCGCGCAACGTTCAGTTATAACATTTGGCCATCACCTGTGATGTAATTGGATTCGCTTAACATCGTTTTGCTTAAAGTTGTATTTTTCAAGAACATAACTATTACATTAAGCCAGGAGTAGCTGTACCAGATTGCTTGAGCTCATTCCCTTTTAGGCTGGGTCTGCACACTTCCACTTTTTTTTCTGCTTTATCTCTGCCAGTGTAGTTATCGTGGTACAAACCTCCCAGTATGGATCCAGTTGCACTAGCATAAGACACCTTTGTAGCAATGTGACTATGAACTGCCGTAACTATTTCAGTCAAATATATCCATTTAAGCAGGGGTGGGCAAAATCCAGCCTGTGGGCTGGATTGGGCCCATGGCAGACTCTGTATCCCAGCACCCCCTTCCTGTGCCACTTAGGCCAGTCTGCATGGAGAGCAGCAGGGCCATAATGCTGCCCTATGGCTCAAATGCTGCATTATGGCCCAGGAGCAGCAAGGCCATAATGGTTCCGTGCTCCAAGGGTTTACATGGAGATCTGCTTGAGTGGTGCTAGCAGGGTGCATGGCTGGGTGGGGAGCTGCTCTGGGGCTGGGGCTGGATTCTTGGGGCAGTAATGGTGTGGACCAGAGCTAGGATAGAGCCGCGATCTGCTGCCCACACGCCGCTGTCATGAGCACGGGTTCCACAGGCAGCAGATCACAGCTCTGCCTGGCTCCATCTCTGCGCTATCACCGATGCAAGATCCCTGGTGCTGCTCCTGGGGTCTCCATGGAAACCAACCTGAATGGCATGGGCAGGGGCTGCTGGAAAATGGAGTCTGCCTGCTGGCCAGAACCTACCATTTTGTCCACCCTTGATTTACAGTAAGCTGTAGGAGACATCTTGCCAAGATTATCAGTTCTGGTGCCTTCAGCAGTATTTGTGCATTCTATCCAATACTGGTGCTTACCTCATATTTTTTGGCAACTGTGGGGTAGGCTAATTTGCAAACTTGTCCCTTTATGTAAAGGGACTCTCAGTTAATGATATCCATTCCGATCTGATATGGATGTCCATATGCTCTTTTTACTGGCGAGTCAGATTTATCAAGGACTGAGGGCTAAAGCCAGAGTTCCTACATCACTTCCTCTCATTTCGTGTGCTTCCAGGTACTGGGTGTTTAGGTCATGGGGTCGCGTTGGCACTGTGATTGGGAGTAACAAGTTGGAGCAGATGCCATCTAAAGAAGATGCCATTGAGCACTTTTTGAATCTGTATGAAGAAAAAACGGGCAATTCCTGGCATTCCAAGAACTTCACGAAATATCCAAAGAAATTCTACCCACTAGAAATAGATTATGGACAGGTAATGGTTCTTTTACTTAAATCAATTAAGTACACAGACAGCATCATTGTTAATAGGAGATTTCTGTATTATTCCATGTACAAGACAGAAATATGCAATAGCAATTGACTCAAAATTGTTACCAAACTCCTAAAGCAAGTGACTGTAGAAGCCAGGAGGTGCAGCCAAATAGATCTATAGATCACACTGAAATCTTTGTACAGGCAATCTCCTCTTAACGCTGTTTCACTTAGCGCTGTTCTGCTATAACACTCATTTGAAAGTGACACCTGATTCCACTTAGTGCTCAGTGAGTTTGATTATAACCAGGGATCCTGGTTTTCCCTGTTTTAAAAAATACCAAATTCTCTGCTAAAAAACCCCAAATCAGTGATTAAAATTAAAGCACTCCCCCAGCCCTGCTGGAGGGGGTTCCCGACTACCAGGGTTTTGGACCCAGGTGCGCAGCCCCCTGCCCCCACTCCTCCTTCCTGTGGGCTCAGGCAGGCCTGCTCTCCACCACTGCATGCACTTCCGGGGCAGGTGGGGGGACCCGTGGCCCTCAGACTTGTATGTTGGGCAGGTGCAGGATGCGGGCTTGAACTCCCACACTGCTTCTGTACCCTGTGGGCTCCAAAGCCCCAGTGGGCACAACCCAGTGCGACTGGGGACAGCATGGCCATGCGGGGATCTCTTCATCGCTGCTTGTGGCACCCCTCTCCCCCTGGCAATGCACCTCCTGTACCTGATTTAAGGGGCGCAGCCCTGTACCACTGCCCTCACTGCTGCCCCATGTGGAGGAGGCACATCACCGAGGCAGTAGGGGCAGGGGGGTGAGCAGTAGCGAGGATATCCCCACACATCTCCACTGCTGCCTGCCATGCCCGGTCATGTCCGCTGGGCTCCCGAGGCCCTGGGGGAGGTGAGCAGGACAGCAGGGAACAGTGGCTGTGGTGTACCCTGATGCCCTGCTTCAGTCCCCAGCCCAGCGGGCATGAACCAGCACAGCAGGCGGCAGCAGAGCCGCATAGGGATCTCATTGCTGCTTGCTCCACGCTGCCTTGGCAACATGCCTCCTGCATGCGGGGCTGCAGTGAGGGTAATGGTGTGGGGCTGAGCCCCTCAAGGCAGCAGCAGGTGTAGGAGATGTCACCAGGGCAGCAGGGGGTGGGGAGCAGCGGCAAGGAGCTCCCTGTGAAGTCCCGCTGTCCACAGCCACACCAGGTTGTGCTCGCCTTGCTCTGGAGAGCCCAGGGGAGTGAAGCAGGGTGGGAACCTATGCCTGCAGCCTGTGCCTGCCCCAGGTACAGATCTGGGGGGCACAGGTTTTTCTCCACACCCCCCACACACACACGGAGGGAGTGTGCATGGCGGCAGGGAACCGGCCCTCTCCCTCCCGTAGATGAGCCACCCACGACCCCATCCTGCTCTCCACTGGGGCTCTGGTGCTGCACATTGTGGCTCCGGGCCTTAACCCCCACCTAGCTGGGCAGCAGCCTCAGCCCTGCCCTGCTCCCTCTTTTTTTTTCTCCTGACCTTACCTGCTGGAGCTGTTCTGCAAGCTGCCTGGGGCCACATGCGTGTCCATGCATGTGGTGCTCCCTGTGTCTCCACCTTCCTCCAGCTCCCTGCAGGCTGGAACTCTGCCAGCTTGCAGGGAACTCATTGCAAAATGGCAAAATCCATGGGTTTCTCTTTAAAACAAGAAATCTGTGTTTGCCTGTGGTAAAAGGTAAAATCCACAGTTTACTCCATTTTTCCATGGGAAATGGAAAACCTGGATCCCTGGTTATAACGCTTGCGGTCACTGTCATGGGTCATTTAAAACACTGCAGTTGCCATCTTGGGTTGTCAAAAACTTTCAGTTGTGCTTAATGCTCATTTCACTTAATGCTTGGTCTTTCAGGAACCAATTAAGAGCACTAAGCAGGGGTTACTTGTACATTTGAAATGTACACTTAGTGTTATTACAGATAGCACAGCAATACAAGTAGGGAGATGAAAAATCTGTTCCACTAGATTTAGCTTGTGCTGATACCAAATCAAACAATCAGAAGTTGCAGCTGTCCCTGTGTGGATAGCTCCCCTGGGTGTCAGGCCATGTTGTTACACTTCTGAGTTTGGGTATTGTCTTTCTAGGATGAAGAAGCTGTGAAGAAACTGACAGTAGGTGCCGGCACAAAGTCAAAGCTTCCTAAATCAATCCAGGACCTTATCAAGATGATCTTTGATGTGGAGAGCATGAAGAAAGCCATGGTGGAATTTGAGGTAGGTGGAAATGTGTAACTCTCCCATTGGACAATCTTGTGTGATTTCAGAGGTCATTCCAGTGGAAAGGCGGCACATAGCATTATATGTTTCTGTCTTCTTGGGATCTAGCTCAGTCCAGCTCCCTTAGACAGAACATCTTCCTTTTGAATCCATATCATATAGAGAGGAGGCATCTGTATGCACCAGTGCATCTAACTGACTGGCTTCAGTATATGATGCAGTTGTTCTCAGCCTTTTTAGGCTCAAGGTACCCCTCTGTAACTGTCATGAATTGGGCAGCACTCTGCTTCAAAAACGAATGCATTTATTACAGTGTTTACCTCCTTGCAAAAGGGCCAGTTAGGGAGAGCAAGATCGGAAGCCTGCCCTTATTTCCCCATATTTGGTGCCTGAGCCTGTTCTTATTTACTTAACCCCTCACTTCTTGTTCATCTCCTCTCAATTCCTGAGGCACCTCTCCAAAGAATCTCCAAAGCAATTTGAGAACAACTGGTATAGTGGTAAAGAGAAAAGCCCACGTACATTGGCCAAAGTATGGGAGACCTGGATTCTAAGCTCCACTGCGCCATAAGGAGTTTGAACCTGTATCTTCCATTAGGAAAATCTCCTAATTGCAAGGTCAAGCTTATGCAGAGCTGAGTGCATCCTCCATTCCTTTGGGTGAAGCTGGGCCACCGGGTAAAGAAGATGGCAAGTCCTTGGGGACAGAAGGAGAATATTCAAGATGGAGCCCAACCCTAGCTCAGTGATGAGGAGAGTGTGCTCCTGGGAAGGAAGGAGGCTGGGTTATGGCTTCTGCTTCCAACATTTTTTCCAGCCTTATCCAGTGCTTGCTTAATACAGGGGTTCCCAGCGTTTGTGCGCCCAAGAACACATTTGAATTTAAAAGAAAAAGCAGTGGGTGCCAATATGACAGCATTTTTTTGTTGGAATAATGATTTTTACCAATCGTGAAAATGCACGTGAGCACCCAAATAAACTTCAGGGGGTGCAGTGACACATGCCAGCACTGTGTTGGGAACCACTGGCTTAATATATGTCACTGTGCAGTGGTTCCTTTGCATCATAAAATCAGTTTTACAGCTGATTTTTGCTTCCTATGTATTGGAGAAATCTAGGCTATATTGTGCTTCCTATATATTGGAAAAGCTGGGCTATCGTTACCTGCTAATGCTTATTTTAAATGATTCAAGTGAAGGGTCTTCCCTTTGTTTTTTGCCCATTCATAAGACAGAAATAATGCATATAGTTTTGTAGGAGATTGTGTCCTCGAATCATGTTCAGAACCAGCTGCTCTACTGCAGTCCCTTCTGGTTTGCTGGCTTTGGATTTGTGGTGCCCATTTAAATCAATGCTGTTTTGACCTGAAGAGCTAAGGAATTGTCCAGTGAACACAATTTATGCCCTTAGTGAATATTTATAATCCCTTGTAAATGCCATTGGAGTGGAGTTTTTTGCAGAGCCCCCTTATTAGAAGCCTGATGCATGAGAAAATTTACTCAAAGACTAAAATCCCTAAACTCTAGCTCTTCAAGAGGATCTGCATTAGGGGATATCTTGTCAGTACTGTGTTTGCATTGCTGTCTCTTCAACTTCATCCTACAATCCCTGCTGTTAAAAGCCAAACCTGATAGGTTTGCATTTTTTGATTATACATCCTGCCTGTAGGGGGAGAGCTTTTTGGTGGCCAAAGAGGAGGAACTATGGAGGTTTCATTGTGATGGAACCTTGCTTTAATTATTTAAATAAATCTTTGTTAGATTGACCTCCAGAAGATGCCATTGGGAAAGCTGAGCAAGAGACAGATCCAGAGTGCATATTCCATCCTTAATGATGTCCAGCAGGTGAGTATAAAACAGACCTCACAAAAACACTGGGAAGTTGGATATCATTTTGGGCTTGAAATCAGCTGACTTCTCAACTCCTGGTGTGCTTTAGAAGATATGCTACTTCTGAACCCCTAGAAGTTAATGAATAGATTTGGTCTTGGAAGCACTTCTCTTCACTACACTTCAAAAGAGGACCAAAGATTAAGCTGGAGCATGGAATGTGCTTGCTTAATGTACATCTAGAAACACTCACCTCTGAGTATTGTAAGGTACTATTGCTTATAATTTAGAGTCTAAATTTTAGACTATTCTGAGATTCACTAGTTGGCACCTTGTTGCAACATAATGATTTCAACTTCTCTCACAGCAAATGCACAGATTCTTTAAGTCTGTTGCATTTCGTCTCCTAATGTGCTGAAAGCTTCTTTTTCAACAGTTATTTTTTATTAGATACTCTTCACTAGAAAAGCATTGTACAGTATTTCTATTATGATTTTTGGTACAAGTGCACTAAAAACTATTGAGCAGAATCCTTCCTTTAGTTATGTAGGTGAGTTGCAGCATTGCAGTTAGTGTGGTGAAGCTTGTCACTGTAAGCTTCTCTTGACAAGCAGCTTGAGCCTATCTGTTGCTGCAGAGATCTTTCCCAGAAAGGTCTTCCTCCATTTACCTCTTCTCTTGTTTGCTTTTCTTTTAGGCGGTTTCTGGTGGCGGCACTGATTCTCAGATACTGGATCTCTCCAATCGCTTCTACACATTGATACCTCATGACTTCGGGATGAAAAAGCCACCTCTTTTAAATAACCTAGAATATATTCAGGTATTCATGGGTTAAACTGATTTCTACTCTTAAGTCAGCATAACTCTGCCTGCCTTTTCCACAATGACAAATTTCAAACTTGGATGCCTAAATATAAATGAATTGCTATGTACTTATCATAAGTGACTCTTCCTCCACACATGCTGAGAACTTGCAAATCAAGTTGAAATTTTGGGAAGCTCTGAAAATCAGCTCTTCTTATTTAAGCTCCTGTATTCAGCAAGCACCCTCCTACCTTCTTAGGTATCCAAGCTTACACTTGTTCTCAGCACCTTAATTCCCTCTTGTGTTCTTTTGGTATCACTGCCAAAGGATCTACTTGAGATAATTTAATAGTTGTAAAACCTAATGGAAGGGGGAAAAATGCCATCGCTTAACTTAGCTTTGTGGAAATCAGAAAAGCTCGAGAGGTTTTCCTTGACGGAGGCAGAGCAAATCATATAGTATGGTTCATGCATTGGTCCATCCTAAACACCAGTGACTTATGGTTTCACACACTGGACCTGCTTACCTGAGGAGTTGTTTTTCTCTCTGTGAGCCACCAGAGGGACTACAGTCTGTCAGATGGCTCTAGATGTGTCTAGCCCTGAAACTTAAACTTTCTGTGGGTAGCAGCACAGTATTTGTGGGGAGGACTTCTGGGACCTGTTCCTTCCTTGGGACCTGTTAGTGAGCTTCATAACATGTGCTAGGCCTGTTTTGTTTGCTGGACTTAACAGAAACCGCATACTTCTCTTCTGAAATCAATGTAAACGGGGGTGCCTTGTGATGTACATTAAAAGGTGTACCTATACCAAGATAGAATTAATGAGTTGCTGTATTTAGAAACTTCACCATAATGTCCTAGGGTAAACATTTTTTTACCTCTTCATATTATCCAGGCCAAAGTGCAGATGTTGGACAACCTGCTTGATATTGAGGTCGCTTACAGCCTTCTCAGAGGTGGAAACGAGGATGGCGATAAAGACCCAATTGATGTCAACTATGAAAAGCTCAAAACTGAAATTAAGGTAAAGGAAATAACATGTTAGACTGGGGCTGACCAGCTCTGAATATGTATTTGCATCCATTAACTTGAAGTTCAACAGCTGAGTAATGAATACTGTTGGAAAATAAAAAATGCACTCACATGATTTCCCTTGCAGGGGAAAAATCCATCCCTCATGTTAACCTCCCAATATATAATGATATGTATTTTTGCTGTTCAGAAAAAAATCTCTTAATTTTGATGCTGTGCATGTTTTAGAGGTAGGGTGGGAAAGCTTATATGTATTCTCACATCTTTGAAACCTTGGCCAGGTACAGACATAACATTTGTACTAGTATAAGTGATTGGAAACCAGTCTGTACCCTTAACAGACCAGTAGTTCGGCACTCAAAATTTATTTATACCTGTAGCAGAACAGAACTGACTTAAAAATGGCAGAACCCAGTCTAAGATTCCCCTCCCCCAACCAAAGGGCAAATGTGTGTTCTGTTTGCTACTGGTCTGAATTATGCTTACAGAAAACCATGCAACTTGAATCAATTCTGCCTCGGAGTTCTGAATGTCTGTACCTAGCCCTTGAATAACAGATTCTGTCATTTGATGTCAAGACCATCCTTTGGTTTTGGGCAGCAACCTAGACATATCTGTCTTTGTAACAAATGAACAGTTTGAGTGCCACTAGCCCAGAAGGAATCTTCCAATTGCCAAATGCTTGGGTTTTCTTTGAAAATCATAGAATTGTAGAAAATTAGGGTTGGAAGGGACCTCAGGGAGGTCATCTAGTACAACCCCCTGCTCAAAGCAGAATCATCCCAGCTACATAAAGCCTTGGTTGGGTCTTAAAAACTTCCAAGGATGGAGATCCCAGACCTCTCTGGGTAGCCTGTTCCAGTGCTTTACTACCCTCCTTGTGAGAGTTTTTTTCCTAATGTCTATCCTGACCTTTCCTTGCTGCAACTTGAGACCATTACTCCAGGGATGGCCCTGCTCATGAACTTTCCTTTTAGTCCAGTCCTCCAATTTGTTTAGGTCTCTCTGAGTCCTAGCCCTACCCTCCAGTATATCTACTACCCTTCCCCGCCCCCCTCACCCCACAACTCGGTATTGTCTGCAAACTTGCTGAGGTGCACTCCAACCCATCTTTTAGGTCATAGATGAAAATTCAGATTTTTCTTCTTGTTTTATTATTGCAGGTGGTTGATAAAGATTCAGAAGAAGCCAAGATCATAAAGCAATATGTGAAGAATACCCATGCTGCTACCCACAATGCATATGATCTGAAAGTTGTGGATGTAAGTGTTGTAAGGGCATGTAATGTTGGGGACTAGGTGTTTAAAATCTGTCTATAGACTGTTAGGGTGATTTACAGAAGTGTGTGGGGGGTGGGGGCGGAAATAGCACTTTATTTTCAGTTTGGTGCACCCCTGCACCAAATGCAGCACGTGCCCAGAAGAGGAATTGTATCAGTCTGACCCAGCTCACCTAGTACCTGTAGAGCTCGTGCTTCAGTGGGGCTTTTCTGCATTTTCATCTAATAGCTGATTGAGTTCGCTATTAGATAAAAGCACCAAAAAGCCCCTTGGCTTTTTTGTTGTTGTTTTTTGGGGGGGTGGGGGGGAGTTCATGTCTGTCAGCACCCTTAATTCCTAACTGCTTTGTCAACTTCTTTTAAGGTAAAAAAAAAAAAAAAAAAGGAAAAAGAAAAAAACACACACAAAAGAAAAAACTTGCTGCTGACTAAATGTAACATAATCCCAAGTCAGAGCTGGAGAGGAATTTAGAATTTTTTAAGAGGTCTTTACTTAGTCTTCAGAAAAAGGAAAAATCACTTCTGTCCCAAAAACAAGCTTTAAAAATTTTTGAGAAAATTGTTAAGAAAGGAAAAGGTGTGTAGGAGGAATGGAGGTGGTATAACTTATAACAAATTCTGATGGAACCTCAGCTATAGACAACTGGCAGGTGGAAATCCAAAACCTGTGCTGACACGAACACCATGATGCTAACTTTTTTTCTTTTGCAGATCACTCCCATTTTCAGGTTCAGATGACCTTCTTCTGGGTGAATTTTTAATTTTCCTTTCTCCTTTTTAAAATGGTACAGATCTTCAAGATTGAGCGCGAAGGGGAGAGTCAGCGTTACAAGCCATTCAGACAGCTTCACAATCGCCAGCTGCTCTGGCATGGCTCACGTACTACCAACTTTGCTGGTATTCTCTCACAAGGTCTCCGAATAGCTCCGCCTGAAGCTCCTGTGGTATGTACAGTGTCACATGTTTAACTGACTACCTAAATATGTTTGTTCCTTTGCCTTGCTTTTCTTGTTCCTCTCCAGTTATGAGGTCCCAGATGGCCACACTTGGGAAGAGCCTAAACAAGAGAATCTCTAGATAAGGAGAGGGACGATGTCATTTGCAGACAAGTAAATGCTATTTGGTATATCCGAGAGAGAAAGGTCGCTGAGCATTGGGCCTTCAACTTTGCCAATAAATTGATGCCTCAGGTGGTGCTTGGTGCCTGAGTGGCCATGTTTCTCCTGCCTAACCTCTAGGCACATTGATTCTGTGCTGCCTTCTTGCTTGATGCTGAAAACTTAAATTTATGCTCTTTTCTCTTTCCTGCCCCCAGACTGGCTACATGTTCGGAAAAGGTGTCTATTTTGCAGATATGGTTTCCAAGAGCGCCAACTACTGTCACACATCTCAGGCTGATCCAGTAGGCTTAATCTTATTGGGAGAGGTTGCCCTTGGAAATATGTAAGTTACCTGTATATTTGACAGCTATTGTTGCACTGCCTTATGATTGTAAAAATGCAGCATCTAAACAGCGTTGTCTCTTCATCCAAGAATGAAAGAGAAGCTTTTGTAGAGTATCCCTGGATTTTGAATGTTTGGAAGGAAAGCGTATTTTTGAAAAATGATTTGTGCTGAAGATGAAGAGTGTAGTTTTAAAATGCCAACAATGCAGAGTGCAAGGAAGGGATATCTAAATCCCTGATCGTGTTGCATTCTAAGGCACAGTATAAAATCTCAATTCAGTATAGTGTGATAAACTTGAAAAACAATTTATCAACTTTTTTTTTCATCAGGAGAGTTTTCTTAAACTTTTATCTAGATATGTTTTTCTGTGTTTCTCTTCCTGCTGTCCAGGTATGAGCTAAAGAATGCTTCTCACATAACTAAGTTGCCGAAGGGGAAACATAGCGTCAAAGGTAAAGCTTAATGGAGAAGCTGCTTCATCCTATGGTATTCTTTACTCAGTGGGAAAAAATAGTTATGTCACAGCTGTATCTTGTAAAGCTAAGGAGTTTCTATATCTTCATTGTTGGCTTCAGTAATGTGTGTGTGTGTGTGTGTGTGTGTACACACTTGAAATCAGAGCCATCTTATTTCATGCTTTGGTGTGCATTAACCAGTTGTCTATAAGTTCAGGCAGAAATTTTCCTTAGTCTATCTCAGAAATTCAGGAAGAATTGAGGATCAAATTTCTTGAATGAATGTCTGTCGCTGGGTGGTGGGGGGAGCGGAAAAGATTTGTTGTTTTGTTATGGGTCCACTACAAACTACTGAATCGGAATGTAAAGATGCACAGGGTTTTCTTTGAACAGCTACTGGAAGCACCCAAATGGGCAGGGTCTGTTAGTAATAGAAGCTTCCATAACCTAAATGTTTGAAAAAAACAATACGGCAGTACAAAGTCCACTAAGGTCTTGAGATATGTCAGAGGTGGCTTCCTTTATCTTCTGGAAGAACAAGGCTGCTAGGAAAATGTTTATTTAAGATTTGGTTCTGAATAAGAAATTGGTTGAGAATATGAAGGTGAAAGATACTTGGAGTGAAAATGAAAATGAGGGTTTGCTGTCCTAAGAAAAGACAGGTGTGGGAGGGACAGAATGAGGTTAATGAAGTTCGGCAAACTTGAGGAACTGGTATATTATCTCAGAGACTGTACCTAAGGCAGGGGGCTATCCAGAGTATTTGGGTTGGTGGGCCAGGCCTGGACCACTGGGTGTTCCAGGCAAGCTGGACAACCAACTTCAGGCATCAGGGTGAGCGGCAGTGGCATTAAGTCCTCTTTGCCCTGTCATGGCTTGCCCCACTGGCAAAAGGCATCCCCAATGCGGAGCTCAACCTGGAAACTAGGTGGCAGAGCAACCAGCATCCATGGAGTAACACTGCTGTCAGTCATCCAGCTAACCAAAAGGCACCTGCAAAAGGGATCTCAAAGTAGAAGTTATGTAGCAGTGAACATTAATACCACGGGTGCAAGTCCTGCTAACACAGCAGTTCTGGCAGCTACAGGACTTGCTCAATTGCAGACTATTGTTACACTAAAGAAAGAGAGAAACTAGTATGGGACCATTCTGACTACGTTAGAAGCTCTTCAGTGGCCTGAAATACTGGAAGAAAATCATGCAAAAAGTGAAAGCAAGAGTTTCTGACTAAGGATGACTATAAAGGAATATCACAAGCATGCAGGGGTAAAAGCAGAAAGGCTAAGATACCAAATGAAATGCAAATAGCAACTGATATAAAAGGCAATGAGAAAAGGTTCAGTAAATGCATTTAGATGAAAGAGGATGATCGATAGAAGAACATGTCTATTAATAGGTGCATATGAGATGATGCAGAAAAGCCTGAGAAGTTCAAAGCCACCTTTTGCCTAGGTCCTCAAAAATGTGAAATATGACTGGATTTTTAACTAACATAATTTTATCAAGGAGATAGGAGTGCATCCTCAAATACAGAAAGAACAGGTTAACGACATTAGATGTATTCAAATGAGCAGGGCTGGACCAAATTCACCCACGAACACTTGGAACTGGCTGAAGTAATGTCTGAACCATTAGTGATCAGAATTTAGTTTTGTCCATGCCTAGAAGCTGATATGGTGAGAGGCCATGGGGTTGTCAAGAATAAATCTTGTCAAACCATTCTATTTTCATTTGTTGGCAGGCTGAGTGGCCTTACTGGATAGCTGAAAGCAGTAGATGTGATCCATCCTGATTTCAGTAAATCTTAAGACACTGTCCCACATGACATTCAGATAAGCAAGTTAAGAAAACACTGTCTGCATAGGAGCATGCAGCTGGCTTAAGAAATTGCTCTGTGGTTAGTTCTTAAACTGGAAGAGTATTTCCAAGGAGAGAAAGAAGGAAATAACCTACAAATGGCAGGTGTTCTAGATATTAGCACCTCTGAAGTGGATGAAGTAAAACTACAAGACAAAAAGATTGAACAATATTACAGGATCCTGTAACACATCGGGGTCTCAGATGGCCATATGACACCCCCTGGTAGTTCTGTGACCATGCCCTGCTCTGACCCTAGAGCACTCTCCTGTCCCACCTACCATGCCTTGCGGTATTTATAAATAGGGAAGCTGCCCACAGGCCTTCACTAGGCCTCAGTCATGCTGGTCCCTAGCCCCTGGCTGGGCCTCTGTAGTCAGCTGTGCCTGGCAGGACACTCAAGGCCTTAACAGCTAATTGTGTGGCTCCAAATCCTTGCCTTTTATCATGCCCCATGCTTTGCGGGTGTTACAGGTATGTTGTCTCTCTGTTGCAGCATTGGCCTCCTCGGCCTCTGCCTCTTTAATCTAGGTAGGCCTTCTAGTCTAGGCCTGCTGAATAGGACCTGGCTTTGAGGCACTAGCTTTGTTTGTCCATTCTCTCACTGAGCCCCTGGCCCTTGTGTGGCTGCTCCCTCTCTGGCACCAAATTCTCTGACTCCTGTAGCTGCACCCCGCTGGGCACTAATGAGGCCGCCTCCTCCCCTTATAGCCTCATCGCAGACCACTGGTGGAAACACTAACATAACATAAGCTCCTGGGCTATAACATAAACAAAACAATAGAAGCAGCCCTCTGCACCTTTGAGGGCAAAACTTTTTTCATTCCTGGGCCAGCATACCTCCCAGGCTGGCTCCTTGAGAGCTCCTCCAGCCTAGTCTTCCAGCTAGCAAAGTACTCTGACCAGTGTCCCTGGGTGCTTCTCCTAGGCAGGAGATCCTAACCCTGCAGCAAGCAGAGCTAGACTGCTTGCCAGCTTAAGCCCCAGGTTTATGCCTACCTCTGGTCAGGTACTTACTAATTACCCATTAGCCTGTTCCCTCCAGACCTGACCCGACCTGAGCTGCGCTGCCCTGCCTGCCCTGCAGTGCTCCCTGGCTAGGCTGCTTTTCCTCTTAACGTAACTGAATGTCCAGGTTCTCTGTTACAGATCCCTAGCTGTCTCCTTCGGCGAACCTTTATGGGCGGGGGTATCACATTTAGTAATCCGTGAAGAATGGCACACCTACTGCACTTATATAGATGAGTGAAATTGCCATTGTAAATTTAGTTTTCTCAAGACCCAAGACCTGCTTTCATGTGAGCCTGGTAACTGATGCTCCCTTTCTCTTTTACAGGTTTGGGCAAAACTGCACCTGATCCCACAGCCACCATCAGTTATGAGGGTGTAGAAGTTCCTTTGGGGAATGGAATGTCAACAGGAATTAATGATACTTGTCTTCTGTATAATGAGTATCCTTTTACTGTTTGACTTCAGCCAGAGAGCATGCATCTTTTATAGGGAATAGGTTTTGTACAATTACTTGGGAGGAATCTTAAAATATCCTCCTGCTTAAAAAAAAAAGAAAAAAACATTTGGTGAGTAAAAATTGTTAAGGATAGCACTTGTATAGTACTTCCAAAACTCTTTGCATATGTTAATTTGTATTCTACAATACCTCTGAAGAAATAGACTGAAACAGAGGCCTAGAAATGAATCCATTTGTCTGTACTTGGGCGCACTGATGTCTGCATTGGAACCAGGGATAGAACCCTGGTGTCTGTACTCCCAGATCCGTGGTTTGACTCTTCCTGTCCTAAATAAGCAAAAACTAAACTAACAGTTTTCCAGGTAGGTCCAAAACTCAGGAGAGTCCTCCTTCTGTGAATGGATTCCTCTGGAGGGGAACAGAGAGCATGAAACAGCTTTGATTTTATTCATGGGTTGTAAATACAGCTACTTTCTTAGTTTGTTTAGCAAAACAATACAAATTTAAATTTATTTAGGTCAGAATTTGTGCTATTTGTAGCATGTCTTTGAATCATCTATAGTGTACTTAATAAGAACATTAAGTCTGCTTCCTCTGACTTAGCAGTCTTAGAAGTAAGTTTCATATATTGAAAACAGGCAACGCAGACTTAATAACTCCACATCCTAGGTGGTTGCTGAGCCTTTTGACACCAACAGTGATAACAGGATTTTTTTTCCAATTTTAGTCCCATTGTCCTCACTGTACACAGCTTCTTTTCATGCAGATGGAGAGAGCAAGATTGCTTAAATGACTTAATGTTATGATTATTAACAATCCCTGATGCCCAAGTCCAAACTCAGACCATGCTGCTTTGTTTCTGATATGTGGATGGAGTGTTTCAGTGGGTGCAGTGAGGTTCTAGCAGACCTGACTAACATTATGTAAATAGTCTTCAGCAAATTCTGTCCCTAATTCAAGTCAGTCTGCTTGTATCTTGAGATTCCCATCACACTTTCTTTAGTGCTCCTAACCACTCCACCACTGTGGTTTTCAACCTTTTTAGACTCAAGGGCACCTTTTTGGAAAATGCCAACTTTTAGTTTTCACTTGTTTTTTGACTACAGAAAAATACTAGAGCAATTCTTCTGTTACAAAGAACTCAGCCTACAACAAGCCAGAATGCTTTTAAAACTAAGAATTCCTACTTGAAATGTCTGGGTTTATCTTATGAATTATTTTTGCACACCTAGCTGTGCTAACGTTGTGTGGCACCCTGCAGCACTCTTGAAAAGGTCTCAAGGCACCCCAAGGCCTCATGGCATCCTGGCTGAGAATCACTCCTCATTTTAGATCCCATTTACTCTAAGTCAAAGCAGGGAGTAGAGTTACAGGAGCAAGGGAGCCAAGTGTCTGTTTTTTGGTGCTGATTCTTTTTAAATTCATTTCCAAGTTATTTGCAAAATATAGCATTTTTCCTTGTTTATATGAATTTTGTAGGATTTGCAGATTCACTTTTCACAGGGTGAAAATTGAGAGACGGAAATGTTCTAGCATACCATAGGAATTTGAAAATCATACAGGTGTATATCTTGAATTTCATACCAGAAGTTTGCTCTTAAGTTCAAGTCAGTACAAAGCAAGACTAAATTCTAAGCCAGTTGCATATAGTGACGCTATCTTCTTCCTTAACTTGCTGTTTCTTTCCCAGATACATTGTCTACGATGTTGCTCAGGTAAACCTGAAGTACTTGCTGAAACTGAAATTCAACTACAAGACATCACTCTGGTGAACAATTATATAGAAGCCCTGTTCTCGAGTTATGCCGTAGTTATGCTATAGCGCTGACTTTTGACATGCTTAAGCATTGACTGCCCTTTTCAAGATATCAAAGAACTAAGTTGCAGAAGAAGTTACTAAATTTGAATTGAGTAAATCACTTTAGTGAATTTTTTTTATATATATAAGCGTGTGGCTACACATGGAACTGAATTCGGAAGAGAATGAATATCTGGTTCTGTCTTATGCCACTTCTAGTTTTTCGGTTGTCAAGTGTTTCTTTTAATTCACAGTAGACTAAAAGATCAGGCAGAAGTGTTTTTAGCCAAGCAGAAGTGGGATAGGAGAAAGAAATTACAGATGTTTATAAACATTTGCCCTGTTAAAATGAATCATCACCCTCTTGTTTAAAATATTCTTTTCCAGTTTTGATTTTGAATAAATGTTAAATGTGCATTTATTTTGAGGTAAAAATAAAAGCTAATTTCATACTAACAACTTTATGTTGCAAAACTTTTGAATTGCTATGTTTGTTTCACAGTTGCAGTGTATTATTTTGTGATGCTTTTATGCACAGCATGTGTCTAAATATGGAACACTGAATATTAAAACCTGTGGACACATTTCATTTTAGCATGAAGTGTAAAAACTTGGACTGCCCTTTGAGAATTTTTTTTTTGTCACTTAAAGTTGATGGTTTAAACCATTTTTCAGGAACCTGAGGCCTAACATAGTAACTATGAAGGAAAAGCACCTGCACACATTGGCTTTGTTTAGTGGTGGCCCCAGGAAATCTCCCTCAAAACTTCTGTGCAGTAGGGCACGTGTAGGTTTTTCTTCTCAACTGAAGACCTAATGATCCATAAAATAGGTATGTAGGTACAGTATCATAAGCTACACTCCCTATGACCTAGACGAAGATGCAAGTTCAATGTCTTTGGACTGTTCTGTCTTTGGCCTATTGTTCAAGGACTGGCAGAGGTTCAGTTAATTCTAAAAGTGGTGCCTTTTGTAACGTGGGTGAGTTCTCTTGAATTCAGAAGAAACCAACTGTTTCCACAGGCTCCAATGTTGTCTGGGATGACTTTTGACCCTCTTAACTTAGTTCCCTGCTGTTACAGTGCCATAAGCCAGCTGTTTCCACATTTGTGCTGCCTAAATAGATTGTCTTGCTTGTGTGACTGGTTCACAAGCTACAGATTTTGAGCTGAAATGCATCCTTTCAAATCCCTGTTCAAAGCATCTGTTTTGTATATGTAACAGTTCTCATACTTGCCATCTAAATGACAAAATGCTTGACTATGGAAGAATATAGTTAACTCTCTAAACTGTGTGTGTGGGGGGGGTGATACTTGTCAGTACCACCACAACCGCTAATGCAAACTACAGCAATTGCTGACTAAGTACCTAGTTTTTAAGGCAGTTTTTAGTATTTAGAATCAATGTTGCTTATTAGATTTCTACTGCTTGCTGCTGTGCTTTTTTGCAGCATTGGTTGTGCTGGGACCATTAAGTGCAGCTTTAAAGAAGTATTTGATAAAATCAGCGGGCCTGTTTTGTCGCAGTGGGGAAGTGATCCTCTAAACTATAAAAACTTCCTTCTTAGGAACTACCGGCAGAGGTAATTTCAGCTTGGATCCATTCGTTTTATTCCAGTCTTTAGGTGATTTGCCTGAAAAGAGTAGATTTTCTTTGTAAAACAGAGTTTTATGCACCCAGTGTCTTCAAAAGGGGAGTTTCAAAGCTATAGTTGTGTCTTCTGCTGCAGCTCTACCTGGACCTCTTGGAGAAGAGGGGAATGCAAAGTATGAGAGGTGACAGAACTGCCAAATACAGGACCAAGAAAATGTGGAAGGAGCTAAAGGCAGAATAGCTTTGTACTGTTGGATTTGGATGGAAGTGTGGCCCTGAAAAAGGGAAGTAAACAGTGCAGGTACCACTGGGGATGGGAGGTTGTGGGGCTATATGTTGCCTTTGGACCCAGCTGCAGCTGCCACCTGCTTTGAGGACAAGAAGGACCTAGCAAAGACCTGAAAGGCTAGATGGTGTGGTTGATTCATTGGTGGGAGGAAAAGAAATTATATGACAACAAAGAAGTGTCCTGTAGCTCTAACCCAGTAGAATTTCAGAAGCTGCATTAGACTAAAAAGTGGAATTAGTAAACAAAGGCAAGGATTTCTGCCTTTTCTGTTTGACTTCAGCCAATCCTGTCACAAGCTTGAACAGAATGCTTATGCATATGTAGTTCCCAATAAGTCAAAGAAAATTGGTTGAGTATTAAAATGTTTCTGAAAAAAAAGTCTCAAACAGACAAGCATGTGCAAAGCCAACGTTTACTGTTGTGACCCAATATCCAAGTTGTTCAGTTTGCAGATACTAGTACTATGTTAACAGCCTTGCCAGTTCAACCTGGGATCAGAATTGTAAGCTTTGTTGGTGGTTACTAGCAGCAATAAGAACCAAAACATGTCTTGGCCTGATTCTCTCATTAAGTTCCTTGTGAGACCTGGAGCACTGTGAAGGGCATTCACTGTATCTTCAAATGTGGTTATGCTTCCAGAGTGGCATATGTATCCTTTCAGATGTGTACACTGCAGTCAAAGATGTGACTGCAACACAGGTAAGAATACCCAAACTAACTAATCTAGGAAGCATGTGTAACATATAGCAGCAAAGATGCTGCAGCACAGGCTTCAGAGTGGAGTGTACAAGCCTGGCACACAAGACAATTTTGCTTGGTAAACCACTGCCAGCCCAGGCTCTAAGCAGCTGCTGCCAGCCACGAAACCCAGGCTGCTCCCAGCAGGCAACCGAGAGGCTGCAAGCCCTGCCACAAACAGACTGGGCTCCACGGGCGGGCTGCAGCCAGGAGGCTGCAAACAGCTACTCCAGGCTCTGACATATCAGCAGTCTGGCACCTTCCAAGGTAGACATTGTGGTTTTTTTGGCACTCCGGCCAAAAAACGTTGCCTACCTCTGCACTACTGTAATCTCTACTAGCTGGACAATGTGAATACAGGTGTGCCTACTTTAACTTCACTCCTTACTTGCCATATAGGCGTACCCTTAAAGTAAATAAGAACAGTCTGATGCTGCAGACCAAAGCAGAATCTAACTTTCTCCTGTAGTTGTACTGGCTCTGCAGTACAAGCTTAAAGAGAAAAGGGAAGCTTTTTAGTGTGTTTTAAGATTATACATGAATATGTGCATGCAGCAGACTAGCTGAGTTCAGTGTCTTTTTTGACCATAATACTTGAAAAGAAAGGAACTTATTTGACATGATTGATTGATCCATGTGATTTATTCTCCATCTGGAAGGTGGGGGAACTGTTCCTGTAAAGGTCTAGTCCAATATGATAATGTATTTGAAGGGAAAGTATTGCCAGACAAGTTCCCTGAGCTGCAGAAGAGACACTTGAAAATAAACGTGGTGGTTTTGTTTCAATTGAGATTGGGGCCCCAGCATATACAGTCCATAGAACAAACACCAATTGCCTCCACCTTTTTGAGCTTATAATTTTAAATGGACAAGGAGAAAAGGAAAAATAGTTATCCCTGTTCTACAGAAGTTAAGAGGAGGCATGTAGGTGAAGTGGCTTGTCTGAATCGGCATGAAAGTCTGCAGGTGAGAGAAGAATGGAACCTGGATGACCTTAACCACAAATTCGTCCTTCCCCTTTAGAACCACTAAACATTGCAGTTCGTGAGCAAGGAGCTTCTTGTTTTAGTTACTGCACAGATAAAGGAAAAGAAACATGAACTTAAAACAGGGCTGAAAAGGATAACATTCGGAGTGAATGCCCCTTAACAGCATTATGTTTACTCTGTTTTAAAGACGTAGAACATGTTGACTGCTTAGGGTACAAACAGTTAACCTTTTTAGACTCAAGGCACCCCTCAGAAAAGACAGCTCTTAGTGTTCTCTTGTTTTTTGATTACAGGAAAAGAATAGGGCAATTCTTCTGTTACAGAAAATCAGACCACAACAGGGCAGAACAAGGTTTTTTGTCTTGTTTTGTTTTTTTGACCCTCCTGAATTCCTATTTGAATTCTCTGGGTTTATCCAAGGTCTCATGTTTACACATCATGCAGGGCTGCAACATCCTAGTTATGAATTACTGACTTAAGGTGACTGATAAGAATGGCCCCTCGTATATTAAGAGCAGTTACCTGATATGACCCTGTTGGATGTCTTGACAGAATAAGCAAAGCCAACTTCAACCTGTGCAGTGTAGTGGAGTCAGCTATGAACATTATGAAGATTGATAATATACTGATGTATACAGTCTGTGTGTAGCAGCAGTTCCCAAACTGTGCATTGCAACCCCAAATGGGATGGCAACATCAGCAGATGGGGTCACAGTAAATAGGTCACAGGTGATGTGTTGGGGTGGGGGGCTAATAGAGAATGTGGCAGGAAAACAGGCAATGAGGTGGAGGGGAGTGGGGCGGGGGCCAAGGTGATGTAGCGAGGTGGCACATGCTCCCCTAATATTTCTGCCCCTACAGTGCGTCATGGCACTGCAGCGGGGCCAGATTAGTTTCAGGCAGGAGAGGTCTCTGCGGCCCAGTGGGCGGGACCTGGTGCAGGAGGGAGCACCATGCTGCCATGACTGCCAAGGTGAGGCGCGGCAGTGTGGAGTTGTGCCACCTGCTGCTGCCACGTAGCCAGGGGGCACCTCACCTTGGCGGCCATGGCAGCTCAACACTTCCTCCTGTGTCCAGTCCTGCCTGCTGGGCTGTGGAACCCCCAGGGGGAAGGGCAGCAGGGCAGGGAGCCCTGAGCCCACAGGCCTTACCCCCACCCCCCAGGCTCCATTACAGCCATGCTGCCCACGGGGCAGGATCGGGGGGAAGCCATGCTGTGGGCTGTTGGCTCTTTGCTCCACTGCAGCTGCGGTAGCTGCTGCCTCCTGTGGGTGGCAGCTGGGGCTTGGGCACGGGGAGGGCAGGGGGCTGCAGGCCCTGGGGCACCTGGGGGGGGAACGGCTCTGGGTTGGGAGTGAGGGGTCATGCTGAGGAAAAGTTGGGGAAGTACTTCTCCATGGTAAAGGACTGGCTGACCAATTCTGTGCCAGGCATTGCATCTGTAATCTTTATTCAACTTACCATGATCCCCACAAAGCACAACAGGTACCAGTCAGGTATAAACTCTTGGCATTTATTTTACCATTAATGTCCTTTTTATAGATTTAAAAAATAGACCAGACATGGGGCTTAGACAGTGATGGTCATATATCAGCAGAAACTGGTTTATCGAATTGATTGCATTTGTATGTGCAAACCCTTTTATAGAAACCACATCTATGGGGGCAGGGGGTTGGAATTAAAGACGATGCAATGTTTAAGCCCACAGATACAGTAATTTTATTGGATATGAAGTAATGATTGTTAATCTTGTGACATGCTGAATGTTTAGCAGAATAGCATTTTTCAAAAGCTGTAACAGCAATAATGGCAGCTGTTGGAATGGAGCAAGGAAGTGTCCAGTAGAAGCTTCTGGAAGCTAATTGGCAGCCTGTGACCTAGTAACCTGATACCTTTCAAAGGGGATAAAGTTGACCCCGGACTAGTCACTTTGTCAATGAATCCCAATATTCGGGTCCTACATAGAATGGTAGACCCTGGGGCTGTGTCTACGGCACACCTGAAGAAAAAGTTTCTCCAGTGAAATTCTTGTGGTGGAAGCTCAGGCATAGGTAAAAGACACTGCAACTTCTAGGCTAGGGACAAAAAGTACACACAAACCGGTATAAGGGATCAGAAACTGGTTCAAATCTGTAACACAACAGAAATTCAGTGCATATAAACCACTTTCAAAATGGCTGACACCAGTTCAAGATAAACCTGGATGGATGTAGTATCAGACTTAACTGATATAGGTTAAATTGGTTTATTGAATTTCTGTCCCAGATCCACCTCCACTGCAACCCCCTCCCCCCTTACAAGCCACTGCAGTCACAGGGCTGCACTTACAAGATCAAAACTGAACGTCTGTTCACTTGCTTACCAGTTCAATATATGCAGCTTACACTGCCCTCCAAAGATCGAATTGATTCAGCCTGAGGCTTTTTGACTGTCTGGTGTCTTCACTGTTGATCTTGTAATGTTGTAGGTCTGCAGGACCAGGGATAAAAACCACAAGATGGCTAGTACCTCTTGCCCTACCGCTACAGCTATAGTGGTGGGAAATATTTGAGTCTGAGGTGTGACAGCTAGTTAACCAGTAAATTGTTACAGAAGCCAAGAGAGTGAAAGCCTTTACAAATGATGGGAAGGCAGTGAGGTAAAAAAAACTCTCTCTCGGTTCGTTTCTTTGGAGGCTCATTGAATAACGATCCTTAGGCACACATTGTTGGTGAGACAAAAGGTATATATTTGCAAATAGGGTTAGAGGGAGAAGACAAAAGATCAAAACCCTCTGCCCCCGGGCACAATCATTAGCGGGCTTTTATCCCCT
>NW_017728943.1:71604452-71622693 GCF_001723895.1 Crocodylus porosus | reverse complement strand
GTTTTTCCTTCAGTTTCCAACCCCCCCCTTCCCTCTCTCATTAAGGAGACAAGGAGGGCTGGCAGCTGTGCTTATTCAGAGGACAACACTATTGATGGGAGCTAACAGCTATTGATAATGCATTTTTAATAATATTTCTAACAGCAGTGTTGGTCAACTTTTTGAAGTTAGAATTAACTTTTAATATTTTGGCACAAGTGTTAACTGTTCAAATATATTAGTAAACCCCATCAATTTAGCAGCCTCCTCCAGCAAGTTGTGTGTCAAAAAACAGTTGGCATTTTTAATATTTCTAAGATTTTTAAAGCAGGCAGCAGGAACCCTTTCATACTTTTATAAATCAGCGGAGCAGAGAAGAACAAGCCAACATTTCTAAAAACAAACAAACAAAAAAACCCAACCTGTTCATGTGCAGTTTTCAAACTGGAATACAGGGTTCCCTCACTTTATGCTGTACATACATTCCTGGAAAACAGCACATAAATCAAATTCATATAAAGGGAACCCACTTTACAATGTAATAAATAGGGATATGTTCCAAGACCTCGACTGTACTGACCCCCAGCCCCATTTCTACCACTTTTATGAGACAGTTTTGGTACTTGCCAACAGCAGACAGTGCACACAAGCACAGGACACTATCATAATGGGGATGGCAACTACAGAAACATGCCACAGACAATGAGCAAGGAGCACAGATGCACACAGCAGACTATATTTTGGTGTGTGTCACTCCCACAATGCACCACAAAGCAGCTGACTGCAGGCTGCCACCACCAATCGCATAAGAGTGAATTTACCTCGAATATAATGAAGTTTTGGTATAAAAAGGAGCAAATTCGCACACACGGAACCCACATGAAATGAGGGAAACCTGTAGGTGGATGCTTGCTTTCATTTTAGAAGCTCTCAGGAACCCTTAACTGCATCCAGACAAGTGTGGCCATGGGGTACATGGTGCCATAGACCCGTCTGTGGCACCACATGTTGCACAGTCAGTTGTTCGCCGCACTGTAGGGAAGCAGCTCAGAGGTTTTCACGGGCTTTTTGGGGTTTTTTACCCATGGCTATCCAGGGGTCAATAAAACCCATGGAGAAGAAAAGCAGAGCGGTACACACTGGTTCAGCGTGCCTTGCTGAAAAGCAGACCCTGGCCAGCTGAAGAGATACTATGGCTGCCAGCTGGGCTCTGTGTGGCAGGATTGCCGCTGCTGCAGCCTCGAGAGGCCCCCAGGACCTCAGGTAAGGCTGCGGAGGCCAGCACAGTGCTAGTCCCAGCCTCCCCTGCCCCACCCTGGGTAACTTGCTACATGCCAGAGGGCATGTAGCACATATTCCCTGGGGACAACTAGTAGTGGCACAAGTTGCACTGCTGCTAGCTGTCCCCAGGGAATCAAACGTCTACACCATGTGTGGACATGGCCCTGGAGTCCATTTTATTTTACTTTTCTTAATTGTCCCATGTGGCCTGAATGTGTTCAAATAGATATTTATTTTACCTAGAGTAACAGTTCATACTGATAGATGTCCAGTCAGTGTGCGTCTTATCCTTTGGATATAGAGAAGTAGAAGAGACTAGAGTTCTTCTACCTATACAGAAGCTGATCTAAATCCAGTGTCCTCTTTAATTAAGCACCATGTCTTTTCAGTGCTGAGAATACAAAGTTCTGCTGATCCTAAGTTTCCCAAAAGTCAGGTTAATTTTTATTTCATGTTGTTTCTGTTATTTATAAATAACTTTTTTTCCTTTAAGGCATAGCTACCATGTGAAATTTACTACTGACTCTAGTGTTCCAGCTCCTTTTTTTCCTCTGTGCTTTTTAATATCAATCAACATGCCTCATCTGTATGAAGCAGTCATTTACCCTATCATAATTTAGGGTAGGGTCATAAATTACCACTGCTCAGCAAGCATGCTAATATAAATTGTGGATCACTGTAGTACTAGGGAACTCTTAGAGGGGAACCCACAGTCTTAACTCTGCTTTGCCTTCCTTAAGTTTCTACTCTGAAAATGTAAACATTCAGCTTAAACCAGGGCATCTGTTTTCCATTAATTGAACTAGGTTACAAATAGTTCTTAATTAATGACTACTAGACTAATAACTTTCTAAGCAATCCATTACAGATCAAACCATTAGAGATAGCTTGTCTTAATCATTTACACTTAGCTCTATTGTCTGCTATATTTTAAAAAACTATTAAGCTATATGTACAGTAGAACCCCGACTTATGCGTATATTGCATTCCTGAGAAACCTTGCATATGTTGAATTTGCACAACTCAAGGTGAATTTTCCCATAGGAAATAATAAAAAAGTGAGGGATTGTGTTCCTTGGACCTCACATTTATGACACCAAAGGTACCAAATAAAACCTTTTTCAACCAATACTTTATTTATTATGTTACAAAAACATTGTAAACATTTATTCAGTTACATTATAAGTAAAATAATAAAAAAATACAAAATAAACATACAACAATCTTCAGTCCATCCATCAACGGGGAGCTGAGTCCAGGTCGAACACATCAAAAGATGGTGGTAGTATCTCTCCCCAAGAAGTGGCTGACTGCCCCCAGAAGTGGAGGGCTGCAAGTTGGTTGATTGAGTCGAGATAGTGCTGTCCCACTTCCTGAAGACCTTGTCCAGGGAAGACTGCACTGAGCAGTGCTGCTTCTCCCTGTAAAGCTCTGTGTAACAGACATTGGCTTCCTTCATCAGCCTGGCAACCTTAGCACTTCTTTCACAATTAGGGTCATTTTTGTCAAAGAAGGCTAGGTAACCATCCAAAAGTTTGAACACATCAGCCATGCCTTTCATCGTGAGAACTTGGGGGAAGGGCCTTTCATTTTCTTTCATGGGCTCTTCCTCTTCATGGCACTCCCTATCCAGCTCAAGGAGATTCTCATTTGAGAGTTCCTCCCTATGGGAATTGAGCAGCTCAGCCACATTTTCCTTATTGACCTGCACAAAGCCCACACTATTAACCATCTCAACGATCTCATGCCTTGCTTCACTGATAAATTTATCAGCAGCAAAGCCTCAGAAATCATTCACAACATCAGGCCAGATGTTTTTCCAGACACCATTAAGGCGCTGCTGCATAACATAATTCCAGGCATCTCAGATTGATGTCTATGGCCATCTTGATGTTAAATGTCTTCCAAAATTCTTTGACATTTGCCTTTTCCTTTGACTCTGTCTCATTGATAAGCTTTTTGAAGGTCCTCCATAGATAACAGCTCTTGAAAGCTCAAATAACACACTGATCCAAGGGCTGGATGAGCAACGTTGTGTTCAGTGGCAAGAACAGCACCTTAATGTTCTCACTGAGGTCACCAAGGCCTGTGGGGTGTCCTAGAGCATTATCAAAAAGCAGTAGAATTTTGAAAGGTAGATTTTGCCTGTCACAATAAGCCTTCAATTCCAAATGCAGCAGACTGGAAAAATAATCTTCAAACAACGATCCAATAACCCATCCTTTCTGGTTGGCTTGCCAATAAACAGGCAGGTGTCCCTTTGCATAACCCTTAAGCGCCCAAGGGTTTTTAGTGTGGTAAACCATCAGCGGTTTGAGCTTGAAGTTGCCAGCTGCATTTGCTCCGAGCAGCAGTGTGCAGTGATCCTTCATGGCCTTGAACCCTGGGGCGGTTTTCTCCTCAATAGATAAACTTCAACTCAGCATCCGTTTCCAGAAGAGTCTGGTTTCATCCAAGTTGAAAACTTGCCTCCGACCGTAGTTTCCCTCAATGGCAGCCTGTAGGATTGAACGAAATTTATGTGCAGTACTTTTATCAGCAGCTGCTGCTTCGCCCACCAGTTTGAGAATATGAAATCCATGGCGTGCTCCAAATCAATCAAGCCAGCCAGCACTTACATTAAATGGCTTGGCTTCAGGATCATCACGCTTCAATACTTCATAAATGCTGCGTGCCTTTGTTTGAATCACCTGGGTCAAAAGCAGCACATTCTTGATTCTGGTACTCGATCCATGTTGTCAACATGCGTTCCATTTTCTCCATGATGATCAAACTTGTTAATGAAACATGGGCAGTAAATAAATGTGTAGCACTCTTACAGGACTTCTTCATTTTCTCCACATTGTCCCTAATTGTATGGAGAGTTGACTCACTGAGCCCTGTAGCACACCTAATTTCCTTTGTCTTCTCACCTCTTTCATAACTCTTCACAACTTCAAGTTTTTCTTCCAAAGTTATAGCTTTTCTTTTCCTCGGAGAGGCGAAAGCACTTGTAGAATCACTACTAGAAGCACTCATCTTGAACACAATGGTGGCACAGCCTGAATCCAGAATCCTGCTTGGGAACCCAAGCTGTGCGTAACTCCATTTGACTCGCTCTGCACATCTCTGATATATACGTGAATGACGCATGTCTCGGGGTATATTTTTCTGCTTGGGTGTTAATATTAATTCGTGTAAATGCAAGACTCAGGTAAGTTGAATACGCATAAAACAGGGTTCTACTGTATGTGAAACAGAAGTCTTAAGAAGGACTTAAGATGGCAACCTGCTTCATCATGTTAAGTGGTATATATTAACACAAAAAATCTGTTACTGAAGCACTTGTTGCTTGTGAAATAGCAAAGCTTAAGAGAATGCTGGATCCTACAATGTTAATACCCTTGCACTAATTTTTAATTAAAAAAAAAAGTCTGAATTGCTTCAGTATTTGCAAAAAGATGCGTGCAACCTCAGTTGGTTGTCTACAGTAGATGTCATTCCTAGAAAGAATTTTGTTGGCTAATGCTGTTTTCCATTTTCAATGGCCATGTTTCTGATCTGAAAGAGCTTGCAATCAGATGGAAGCATTTTCATTAGAACAGCTGGTTGGTTGAGTGGCTGAACTTGAAGAGAGATGGTGGTAAAAACATGAACCTGGTATAATTGAAGACATGAGTTTCATGCAACACTTTCACAGTTGTTAACCACAGTAGGAAGAACGTTAAGTGCATTTAGTGATATGTAGGAGGCTATGGGCTGGGGTTAGATAATTCTGCCTTTGTATTGTCACTAGTATTAAAACTTGCAAAACATTTGCATTCTTTCAAATTGGACATGTTGTATAGCACTAGGAAAGAAGTAGTAGGAGTAAATGTCAATAGGTATTACACAGCTACCCCTCTGCAGAGGAAGGCACAGAGACATTGTTTCATCCATTGCAATGTTTATCTGAAGCATATCTGAAATAAGCAAAATGGATGGATGGTAGCACAAGGCATTTGATTCCTTTACACAGCGCACCACAGGAAACAGTTCAGTTTAGGTGTAATATTTTCAGAGATGGAAAAGAAAAGCCTGGGGACAGGTTCTACACACTGTTTAACCAATGCAGTAATGCTGACTGCAATGCATTAGAACCAGCAGAACAGTGAAATTTGGGCCTTGGACATTCTGTTCTCTAGCTTCTTTACATGCCTACACTACCAAAATTTGGCCAGCTGAAAATGTGTTAATAGCACTTCTCTGCATCTGTTCTAGTTTGAATTTATCATTCTTGAACATGGGTAACCAGAATTGTGTACAGTATTCCAGACAAAATCTTCCCAGTTCCTTTTACAATGACCCTAATGCTTCCTTACTTCTATTGGAAATACCTTACTATGCCATTCTAGGATTGCATTTCCCTTACTCATAGTTGCATCGGATTAGAAGATCATAATATTTTTGTGACAAACGAATATACCCAAGTTGTCCTCATCAGTTGTTCCCAATTGATGGGATCCTAGCTTCCAGCTGAACAGCTGGTTGATTGGTCTGATTGTAGCCTGTTGCATCCTTCCAGTGTACCCATGACCCCCCAAGACCTTTAACATGCTATGTTCACATTCAGATTCTGCCAGCAGGGATACTACAGCAAAATGTGAATGCTTGGGTCTCCCTGCAGAGACGGGTCTAGCATCCCTGGCTATTACCAATCCAGAAAGTTGTCCTAGATGGGGCTTCCCTTTAAATAGGGGCTTGTTAACCAGGGGTATGCAGACCCCTGGGAGTACTTGGGGAAGCCTTAGTGGGTATGCATGGGCAAGTGGGGATGGAGTGCTGCCACTCTCTGCCCCATGCCACCACTTCCCAGGAGCAGAGCTCTGGTGGGGCAAGGGGAGTAACACCCTTCTGCAGGCCATGCAGGCACTGCCCAGTTGGTCAGACTCTGGGGGGAGGAAGCTTGCATGCAGCGATGACCACTGCCATCCACCACCCCACGCTCCTGCTCCACATCCAGCTGCGTGCCACCCTGTCCCCCACTCCTCTGCATCCAGCCACTGGGTGTACACTTATTTTAAAAGGTTGAAAGCCCCTGCTTTAAATTGCTGCCACTTCAACAAGATGCTGCAACAAAGTAAAAATGCACAATGAGCAACTCTACTGACCATCCCTAGGAAGACAGGCAGCACTTTTAACCCATGCTAGTATGTTCTAAGTCAGTGGGAGACAACAATTTTGGCAGATATGCTATAAATCAGCCCCATAACCCAAGTGCCACTCCAATCCCCATCTGCTGTTCTGCTCCCTGCTGTTCTGCTTTCTTTTTCTTTCCCTGTGCTCAGCACACCATTTACTGCTTTGCTTTCTGATTCCTGCCTCTGCCCCTGTATTGCCTGCCCCTGATCTGCATGCCATAATGAGGTTGCCTATGCCACTTGTGGCACCAATACCACAGGCTGGCCAATCCTGCTCTAACCAAGCTATACCAGCTAACAATAAACATAATTGTTATAGTTTAATGTTTGGTGGCAAAAGTAGCATAACCAAGATGAGCCTATTTCAGAGTGAAATAGCAATGAAAAGCAGCTCACAAACAATAGCAGGGTGTAATATAAAGCAACTCTCAATGAGATTTTCTATTATTGTGAAGTAGAACTTAAAAAAATGAAGAAACACATGGGCAAATGATTATATGGAGTCAAAGGGGAAAATACAATACATCAAGCTTGGAGAAAGGAGCTGTAGTATTCTAGTCAGAGAAGGCTAGATGTTGGAATGACCACTGTTTTCTTAAATTAAAAGACTCTTCATTTAGAAAAAATATGGTACAATATACTAACCCTCCTTCTCAGATGCTTCATGTATTACTACATCTATTCTAGGTGAGTTGTTAAGAAGAGCCTGGAATTTTTTTTTCCATAAAAGGATTTGTCACCCTAATATTTTTAGATACAGTTTTATATCCTTAAGTACTTATAGTGAGGAATGAATAAAGTTTTCTAAGTGGTAGCAAAAACATTATGAGAAATTATTTAAAAGCCCAGTTACTTTCCAGACTATGTGCAGTTATAAATACACACCCTCGCTGAACAGATTCACGAGGCAAATGAAAGAAATAAGTCTCATCTAGGGCAAGGGAAAGTCACTCAAAGGAGTCCTTATATTCATGTGTGATTAACAAACACTAGCACAGTCCCAGTCATAGATGTAGGTCTCTACAGCAGGTAAAAGGCTTTTCAAATTCCAGATTACAAGAATCCACAGATGCGAGTCACTGGAGGCACAACTGAGCCATTTTTAGGAACCAATCATTACATGCCAAGCAGCAGAAAAGGCTGTATTACACATCCTATACCAAAGCATTTGTGGGCATCTCTAAAGAACAAAGATTTTACTTCTTTATCATGGTACAAAAACAAATGACTCTCAGATGAAAGTAAACAATATTTAGCATTCCAGAACTGCTTCCCAATAATCAGATGATTACTGTCAATGCACTATCACACAGGTGGTGCCAACAGAAGACTGGAGATGAATAGTAAGAAATATGAACACATGCCAACCCCAATCACATGGGCAAATGATTATATGGAGTCAAAGGGGAAAATACAGTAAATCCCAGTGATTAAATGAAACTGAAGCATTTTGTTCAAAGCTAAGGCTTTACAGCACTGGTCCTCAACCCTTTTAACCTCAAGGCACCCCTCCATAACTTTTCTGAATTTTAAGGCACTCCAGCTGAGAGTGACTCAGCCCCAACCTGCATCAGAAGAGGCAGAGAGGTGCCTTGAGGCTAAAAAGATTAAGAACCACTGATCTAGCTGGTGCTAGGTAAAGGCAGCAATGGTAGGACCTGACTCTGCTGTGCTCTTTCCAGTGCTGCTCCCTCCCTGCCTGTCTGTACCTGAGGGGGCAACAGGAGCCCCTGCTGCTAAAGCTGCTCCTGCAGATGCCAGCAACCATCCCTGCAACCCACCCTGTGTTGGCTGGTGCCAGGAGTGCAGGAGGAGCAGATGGGATGAGCCAGGCTGTAAAGTGTGGCTCCAACCCCTTGTCTGCTTGCAACAAAGAACATTGCGGGAAGCATGGACATAGTTAATACAGGGGCTGCCAAGAGGTAGGCAGCAGCATCAGTTCTCAAAGGAGCAGTTGCAGGTCCTGCCAAGTAACAGAGGCAGGCACAGGGTGCCAAACCGGAGGGGAGTGGGGAGAGTTTTTACCTCCTTGGACAACCTTAATGGGATCTTTCAACTAAGGAACCAGGCACAAATCCCTGGTTTAAAGTAAGAAGGACCTAAAGCTGCAAGGCCCTGCAATGTGAGCTACATCCAGATGTGTATGCACTGAAGCAGTATGTGATCCAGCAGTTTCCTATTCATGAGGAGTTAATATCTTCGCACCTTGCTTGGCAACCTCTTTAGTGTACCAGCCTAGAATTTCTCCATCTCAACACTACATGCCCTAATGCCACCTAGAGTAACAGTTCCCAAAACAATTGGATTGGTATCAGCCCAAAAAAAATATTTATTGGTGCACCCCTATTTTATTCTAATTGTTCTTCTTTCTTTAAAAAAAAAAAAGATCATTCATTCTGTTTTGTGAAACAGGAAACATGTCTCTTCAGTAAGCAGTATCATAGCAAATGGTTGCTACTTCTCTGCTGTCTTATTTTGACAGCTTATTAAATATGATGAGCAATAGTCCTAGTTGACTAACTTTTAAATCTTCAACTTTAACGTATCATTTTCCTTCTTGATTAATGTTTGATGTAATTGAATTAAAATCACTTCTCTGTATGAAGATCAGTCCATGCTGTACAAGATGCTGAGTTATAAAACTAGTGCAGAATCATTTATCTTTGAAAATCATTGATATACTGTATATATGAATGTTTTTAATGCGGTCCACCGCTGTTAGGGCCAAAGCCCTCTCAGTTTAAGCCTTAATAATTGGTATTAATGCTAGTCTCTTGGTTGGTGGGATACTATTGTATTTTGCTAAGGAAGTTGGAGTCATCAAACTGCTTTAAGCAGGACTTTCTCCTTCCATCTTGATTTAGTTTATTTTGTGCAGTCTTCTTATAATTCTGCAAAGAATAAAGTTAAAATCCATAACGCAAAGTTAGCCTTTGCACAAGAGGTTTTTGCATCCACATTATGAAGGACTTGGTAGGCATATTTGAAGAATTTACATTAGAAGCTTTTTAAATATTTGAAAACTCTGTATCCGTATGATTCAGTGTGAGCCTACTTAATAGCTATGTCTATGAAGAGCTTTCCAACTAAAGACGTAATCAAAGATGCAAAATCTTAGGGCACTAAGCTGTAATAACTAAACCTGGAGCTCTCTTCTAGACACATCTGTGTCAGTTTTTATTTAAATGTATTGCTTTCATTTACCAAGTCAGGGGCACATTAGTCTTAATTTCTTCTGAAAAAAAATCAAAGGAGAGGTTCTTTGAGGTTTTTTTGCTGGTGTATGTGTATGCGTATCTGATCTCATAATGAATAAATCAGAATACTAGATTCTTTTCTCTCTTCTGCAGAAAAAGATGGCAAAGCCTTTCACGCAACATATGAAGAAAAACTCAAACTGGTGGCCCAGCACAAGTAAGACCTTACAATCCTGACATTTGCACTGAAGTTGGATTCCTTGATGTGCTGGGGAATGATAAGGCTATGATAGATGTTACACTTTACAACCTGATATTGCGTTACAACCTGTAACATGATACACGTGCATGGGGTCAAATCTCATTTAGGGGCCCACTCACCAGGTGATAACTAAAGTGCGATAGACGTTGTCCCGGGACGCAAGAATACTCACTGGCAGCTAGGAAAACAGCACATGGTGGGCGGAACACAGAACCCGCGCAGCTCATCAGCCGCCTGTTTATACAGCTGAAGCCGGCCGGCTCAGATAAAAATGGCGGCGCACACTGCAGAGCTGGCGGGAGGAGGGAGAGTGCTGCTGCTGAGGTCCCCGCAGCAGAGACAAGCGGAGGCACAGGGCCCAGAGAACAGGAACGGCTGGGACAGAAGTGAGGAGGGAGAGGAACATTTCGGCGACACTGCGGAGCCAGCGGCAGGAGGACGCCTGGATCGCTGCAGAGGGACGGCAGAAGGCACTCTGGGAGAGATCCAACTTGAGGGAGAAGGACGGCGAGGAGTCCAGGGAGAATTGCCACTGGAGGGAACGTTGCCGCTGGATCGGGAGGTGCCTTAGAGTAGGCAGGGAACTGGGTGCCTAAGGGGATGAGGCATCCAGTGTCCTGGTGAAGTGCGGGGGGGTAGTTAAAGAGGCAGTATGCCCGGTTTTGTGTTTGGGGCTTCCTTTTTCTTTCTTGTTGATTTTGGTTCTACCCCAGGCCCCGAGGGGTATAGGAGGGTAGCCGACCCGCACTGTGGGCCAGATAGTGTCGGGAGGGTCCCAGGAGCAAGACACTGACCAGCTTGTTGCCGCTACACAGGAGGCGTGAGGCCGGGGTGTAGGGGTGGCGGAGCCCCGAGAATAACCGCCAGGAGGAAACTTAGGGCCAACGAGCACGCCCCATGAACAGCCCCGGACACTGAGGTCATCAAGTTGTGGCAGGTGAGCACGGGGTCAAGGATTCAGGCAGAAGTCACCAGCTCAGGCAGAGGCATGAGCCCAAGAGGTGCGTAACATCCATCACCCGAGCAAGAGAGGCACAAGAGCAGCTAATTGAGTCCCGGGGGCGACAGACATAGTTTAGCTGAACCAGGTTCTGTGAGTGGTTTTGTAATGTCTGTTATGTTTTTTAGGGTCTGTCATCGTGAAAGTGACATGGTTTTTCCAACAAGTGTAGCTCCAGAGCCTGTAATTTCTTATCTCCACGCTTCCTTGTGGTTAGGTGTGAGTGAGGTTGAATAGATAAAGCAGGTTTTCTTGCTGGAAGTGCAAAGTACTCAAATATCACCTTAGTATTTGCCAACTTGAAAATTCAAGTAGCCACTTGAGCTAGGAAGTTTCAGTAGTGGGATCCTGGACTGCCCTGCAGCTAAAATGGCTGAGACACAGGTGCGAGTTGGAGCTGAGACAGGGCACGCTAAGTGCAGGGCTCAGACACGGGTGTGAAATGGAGCTGGTGTTTACCAGCACTGAAAGTAGCCCCTTGACGTGCACAATAGTGGGATAGACAATGCAGTGTTCTAGGAGGTTTCCCCCTCATCCTTCAAGCAATCACCATTGGAGTGGGAATGGGGTGGGAGGGTGGGGATTGGTATGCTTCAAGCCCAAGCTTAAGCTGGAGTGTGATGTGTATTGAAACTGCTAGTTCTCTGCCAGGAATCATGGCAAGTTCTGCAAACTCAGATCCTCCAAATAAAGATGATTCTGTTGCTACCAACACTGAAAATTCAAGTAGGTATACAGATAGAATTCAAGACTGTCATGGGAGGGGCAATAAAAAGTCAGACTCCACGTTAAGTGCAGTGAAGGAAGTGTTAAAGTAAGAAAAAGAAAAAGCTTTTAACTTTGTTAAAAAAAAATCCCTTATGTTGTAGCAAAAGACTGTGTTTTCTTTTTTCTTTGGAGGGGTAAACATGATGTAGGTTACTGGAAGCATTAGTACTCCTAATGAAGGAATTTTGTCTTAATATGAGTCTTGTGTAATGTGAAGGATTGATATTTTGAAAGGAAGAAAAGTATACAGGCTGTCTGTATAATTACTCTCTATTGTGTTTTAGTCTCAATCTGTAACCCGGGTGGTACTCCAAGATGTACCCCATCTCCAACTGAAGGGAGCTGAGTAGGTGCATGAGCGCTGTCGGAGGTGCAGGGCCCCTCCTTCCCCTATAGAGCAGAGCCAGATCACCAGTGGGGACTTAACCATATAGCTTTTAATGAAAGAAACAGTGGTGGGAACATAACATATATAAACCAAGGGGTAAAGGGGACACTGCAGTGCCCCAAGGGGATGGGTTTCAATAAAGGTTAGGTATTCACATTTGTAGACATATTCATCCAGTTAACACAAGACAGGTTTGAGAAAGCATAAAATGCAAACAACACAACAAATAGGGCACAGGAACCTGGAGGGGGGAGGAAAAAGGAAAACACAATGATCCCTCCACTCCAGCAATAATTTCTCCCCCTGTCACTTGACTCACCCCTGCTTGACCCAGCCAGGACTTGAATTCAGATCTCCTACATGGCAGGCAGAAACTCTACCATACAACCACCACTGCTGGGACTGGTCTAGGCTGCTAGGGCTTCTGGCCTTCCCGGAGCCCCTACCTCATGTCGAGCTGCCCTGCCTCTTGCTGGAGAAGTTGGAAGTAGAGCTGGAAACCTCTCGGATCACTGTTCAACTTCTAGCTGGAGCCAAGAACCTCTCCTGCTGGCTGCAGCCTCTCCCTGGGGATCCTGGGATCCAGCAAGGAGCCTCTCCAGCTGGACACACGCCACGCTGCTGAGAGTTCCACCGCTGCCTGTGGGTCCCACTCCTTCAGCTTCTTCTAGGGCAACTGCTCCCTCCCCACTGGCCCAGCTCTTGCCAGCTCTTTGAAACTCCTTCCTTGTGGTCCCTCACTGGCTGGCTTCTCTGAGTCAGCTGCTTTGTCCTTTTATCCCCCTCCAAGTGACCTGAGGAGCCAATCGGGGGACATGGATGGTGTCTCCAGGCCTGATTGGTGAGGAAAGGGAATCCCAAGCCCTCCAATAATTTTTTACCCTTTCAAAACCCCTAGGTCAAATCATTACCAGCTAGCCCATCACAATTCAATGAATAGCAGCAACATGCACTCCCAGAAGTGCAAAATACAAAGGATTTCAAAGCATTTTGTAGACAGAATTAAGCCTCAAAATGAGCTTCTGAGTAACATTGAGCTTTACTCCGTATAGCTGCATTTGCCTATAAAATACAGCAATACCACACAGTTATTTAGGACAGGAAACCAAGGAAGAGAATTCCCACTTGAAACTGAAAGAAATTTAATGGAAGTATGATATAATTAAGCAACTCATGGTAATGTTAGATTGATGTTATAGCTATGGTATTCTAGGAATCATGCAAGAGGCAATGTCTTTTATTGGCTGTGGTCACCTGTCTGCTAGGGCTAAGAACCAGCAGACTCACTTCACAAGTAAGACAGAGCACCCTGAGAGGGATGTGAGCTGTGTGAGCTGGGCTGGCTCTTCTGGGAAGCTTCAAAGCCTGAGCAGTTTTCACTTCCGCTCTTAGAGGGAAATGCCCCATGTGGGACCAGCTCCGAGACGGGTGCTGGGCAGGGTGGCAGCACCAAGGAGCTTTATGCAAGGGTCTCCAGGACTTTGGAGCCGGGTCCCAGGACAGACCCTCCAAGCCACCTGCAGTAATACCAACTCTCGTGAAACAATTACGAGACTCCTGGTTTCCAAGTCAATTCATTCTAACTCATGATCTCCCAATAGAGAGATCAAATCTCAGGATTTTTTCTTCTGGCACATGTACAGCAGCTCTGTGGAGGTAAGTCTGTGGAGGGGAAGGGGTGGGGGGGCAGAATGAGGCCCCCCACAGTGAGGGAGGGAGTGGGGCTGGGGTGAATGGGAGGCCAGAGTGAGTCATGGGATGGAGCTGACACTGCCTGAGCAGATGTCCAGTAACATGCCTTGTCTCTGTCTGTGCCTTCTGCTGCCTCTATTTTCTGGTGCACACAGGATCCCAGGGTATCTGTCTCTGATCTCTCTGAAGCTGCACTCCCTGGATAACACTCTGCCTTGCCATAACCTGCACCTGTAACCTTCACCTTACAGACTCCACAGCAAACAGATAACTGCTCTTGTAACCATCCACAAAAGACTGTAACCCTTCCCAAGGACCTTAGAGCCAAAGGACCCTGTTCATTCACAGAGTGGCCAATTGTTGACACTGGATTTTAGGAACACAGCCTTTATACCTTTGTTCCAGGTAAGCACAACCCTCAGACTGACCACGACACCTGCCAGTGATAATAGGTGAGTTTATTGATACAGAGTGATAACAAAAAAGCAACAATACAAACAATCAAACAATTCTATATCTACCAATCCTAGGGCTGTCATAAGGGTACAAGACAGGCATCAGGGGTTAAGTGGATTTCTAAAGAGCTTGGGAGACACACACAGCTTCTCATGGCCCTGAAAGCAGACAGGCTGTCTAGCACAAGAAAGCCAATGGATGGACACAGCCTGAGAATTGAGGGGGGCACGCCATAACATGACATCACAGCCTTCATGGCAGATAGGTTGCCTAATACAAGAATACACAGCCACATCTCCCCACACCTTCACAAATAACATCCCACACACACACTTCCAAAATAGCATCTCATGATTTAGATTACAAATCTCTTGATTTTTAAGAGTTTGTCTCATGATTTTTGACAGGGTGGGGTTTGCATTACTGCGCCTGGAAAATTAAAAATCTCACCCCAGCCCCTGGGGAAGCTCTCTCACCCCTTCCACGCTCCGTCTGGCTGGGCCTGAGGGAAAGTCCTCCTCACTCAACAGATGGTTTTCTAATTAATATTCCTGTTCATGTTGCTCGTTTCTAGGGTTACCATATTTTCAGTATCAAAAAAGAGGACACCTGTAGGGGGAAGGGAGGGGAAGGGAGAGGAGGAGGAGGAAGGGGTAAATGATTGGGGGGGGCAATGATATGCCTATGCCCTGCATCTGCCCCTAACTCCTAAGCCACCACAGCCCCCACAACCCAGCCAGTGCCCCTCACTCCCAACCCGCAGGCCCCCCCAGCCCTGCTGGCCACACAGTTCTCACACAAGTGCACACACTCTCTGTGTCTCTCTCTCACCTACAAGCAGCTTGCCAGGGCCGGCGCACAGAGCACATGATCTCCCAACAGTCAATCACCTTGCCCCTCTCCTCCCAGCCCCAAGCAGCCAAGCTGGAAGTGCCCAGGAAAGCACAGGCAAAACAAAAACCCAGACATTTGGTCACATTTTAAAAACCCTCCAGGACAGGAGGACTGGGGGCCAAAAAAGAGGACATGTCTGAGAAAACCCAGACAATGGTAACTAGGGGTGCACCAATAGAAATTTTTTTGACCAGTACCAATGGCTGATTTTTAACAAGCCATATTGGCTGATACCAATCCGACTGCCAATATGCAGCCCAGCAACTTAGAGAGTAGTGTCCAGCTGGTAAGTCTGCTGTGGTGGAAGGGGTGGGGGAGGGAGGGCGACGTTGCAGGGGCAGATCAAGGCCCCCTGCAGCAAGGGAGGGAATGGGGCTGGGGCTGGGACTAGGGCAGTGGCAGGCACTGCACAGCCGGGGAGGGGCACAGGATGGAGCTGCAAGCAGCTTGTCCGGGGAGCACGGGAAGTGGGAAGTAGCTCCTGCCCCTACACATACCCCAGGAGGGCATGGGGGGTGTACTCCCAGATCTGCACGTGGGGTGAGGGCAAGCTGCCACTGCAGGCTGGGGCTAGGGACAGCACTGGACTCTTCCCAGTGAGGGGCTGGACCAGGCTGTGCTCAGGGCAGTGGCAGCAGCACTGGGAGGGAGCTATGGGGAGGCTGCAGCCTCCCCAGAATTCACAGTAGCCCCTCCTAACCACCCCTTCCAGTGCTGCCACTGCTTGCCCCAAGCTCAGCCCCAGCCCAGCCCGCCTGCTGGGAAGAGCCTGGCGCAACCCCAACCCACAGCAGCAACCCACTGTCACTTCACACACAGATCCAGTGCCACATGCCCACCATACCCTCATGGGGTGTGTGCAGCAGTGGAAGCTGCCCCCCTGTCTATGCTCCCCAGATAAGTTGACCCAGCTGTGCAGCACCTATCCCTGCCCCAGTCCCACTCTCTCCCTCAGTATGGGGGGCTCGAACTGCCCCCCCCAACAGACTTACCAGCCCGACGCTGCTCTCCACGCTGCTTGGCTGCACTCCTGGCTGCCTGCATGCTGCGCTGCACTTGCGCACATGCACGGAACATTTATCAGTGACATTTTCAGCCACATCAGCCAAAAAAATCTGATTGCTGATACTGTCAATTTTCCTTATATTGGTGCTGATTCAATATAGGACTGATGCATCGGTGGACCTCTAATGGCAGCCCTACTCATTTCCATATGTCTTTCATGCCTTCTATGATCAGATCACCAAATCATTAGATGCAGGGGTAGCAATGAACATAGTCTTCCTGGACTTTTGGAAGGCCTTTGACACTGTCTCTGACCCCGTTCTCATTAAGAAACTGGGGGACTGTGGTGTTGACACCCGCACAGTCAATTGGGTTGCCAACTGGCTGGAGGGCCGCACCCAGAGAGTGGCGGTGGATGGGTCATTTTCGACCTGGAGGGATGTGAGCAGTGGGGTTCCACATGGCTCGGTCCTTGGGCCCGCACTGTTCAACATCTTCATCAGTGACTTGGACAAGGGGGTAAAAACACCCTGTTCAAATTTGCTGATGACACTAAGATGTGGGGGGATGTGGGCATGCTAAAAGGAAGGAATAGGCTACATTGGACCTAGAGAGGTTACAGGGGTGGGCGGATGAGAATAGGATGGGATTCAACACTGACAAGTGCAAGGTGACTGTAGCAGGACACTAAGGTGCCTGCTACTGACAGCAGTAATATAGGCTCAGCTGCCAGTCACCAGGGCAGCCAAGGTGCGGGTTGCTGGGGCAACCAGTCTGGTCAGCTGACCAGAAGGGGGCAGGGCCTGGCCTATATAACAACAGCCAGGCTGAGGCCGGAGGTCAGTTCCCCCTCTGGCTGCTGAGGAAGTAGGAGCTTGGTGGAAGCGGGTAGAAGAAAGAAGCCTGGTGGCCTGAGCAGTTTCTGTTGGGAGTAGACCGGGTGGAGGAAGCCCCGGTGGGGATTTTTGGGAGGAGAAACTCCTTGATGGTTTAGAGTTTATGTTTAGCGAGGTGGCTTAGTTCTTGAGTTATAGCCGGTTGGCTTACGATATTGTTTTGTTGTTTGTTGTTAAGACCGGAGGACTGGGTGAGGCTATAAGGGGTGGAGGAGGCCTCATAGGAGCTCCCCAGTAGCATGGGAGGTTCCTGGTGCCCTGGGAGGGCACAGCAATCTGGTGCCAGAGAAGGCACAGCAGTTTGGTGCTGGAGAGTGGCGCTGCATTTCAGGCTGTCCTGACCCTGGCCCCAGTGGGACAGTATCGGGAGGAGCCCAGTGTGGGCGCAGGTGAAAGGCCCAGTGGGGCACAAGACCCAGATAAAGGGGTCTGGGGGCCAGGTAAGGCTTAGGCTGCCTGAGCCCCAATTGAGAAAACCCCCAGTGGGGCGTAGGGCCCAGAAGGAGGGTCTGGGAGCCAGGTGAGGCTGAGGCCACCTGAGCCCCAATTCTGGGAAGCCCGAGTTGGGCGTAGGATCCGAAAAGGGGTCCGGGGGCCAGGCATGGCTACGGCCACCTGAGCCCCGACTGCGGGAATCACATGGAGATAGGCCCCAGTGTGGGCAGGCGTGAGCGCAAGAGAGCGCGTGAGCATGGAGAGACAGGCCCCACTGGGGCACTGTCTGTGCGGGAGAAGCCCCAGGAGGGGGCGCGTACATTGCGAGGCCCTGGAAAGGAGCCCTAGGAGCGGGCATCTAGGGACATGAAGGCCCGGTGAGGGCAAGCACATAGAGGGAAGCCCAGGAGAGGGCAAGAGCGTAGAGAAGGGCCCAGTGGGGCCATTAGGCAAAGGCAGGCCAGGAGAGCGTCTGTGAGGGCGTGGGCCTTAGGAACAGACTCAACAACATCCAGAATATCTGAAAGGCTTGGGGCATGGTATTAGGAGTGGTAGGAGCCACGCATAGCCGATAAGGCAGAATGCACCTAATCAATCTAGGGAAACAAGGGCCAAAATAAATACTAGCACCATGTCCAAGGGGACAGAAGGCAGCCTCCCTTATAAACTATTGAACAATCAAAGACGTGGCGGGCGAGAACGAGGGTGCTTGATGGACAACTTGGCATGGTAGGGGCGCCAGGAGAGATCACGGTCGCTCCAGGGTCCCCGCCCTGTGACAGTGACGCACCTGGGGAGGAAAAACCAGCACCATACCTACAAGCTGGGG
>NW_017728943.1:71598584-71603837 GCF_001723895.1 Crocodylus porosus | reverse complement strand
TACTCTTTCCTGCCATGGCAGGGGGTTGGACTCAATGATCTACTCAGGTCCCTTCCGACCCTAGAAACTATGAAACTAGGGTGTTGGAATGTGGTGGGTGAGGTGTGTGACTAACAGCCAGGGCAGGAGCCAAGCACCAAGCTGGGTATTGGGGTCCAGGAGGGTGGCTGGGGGCTGGGAGCTCACACTGGAGCCCTGGAAGCCCCTGGCCTTGCTCAGACCCTCCAGTCCTTGCCAGCAGCCTGTCCAACCTTCAATGCAACCCCCTGAGACCCTGAAGCATTTTTTCAGCTAAGGTACAGTGAAGAGCTGGCTGAGATTTTATGGTCCTATGTGTTATGTATGCCCTGTTAAATTTACCCTTATGCTAACCTGCTATAATTTTACCTTTATGATAACTAGAAATACAGGCTGCGATACCCAAAATAAAGAATGCCCACACAGCCTTTCAATTTCACAAGCAAAAGGATACACACTGGAAGGCTAGCACTTGGGAAAAATTAGTCAGCAATCAACTTGGTAATTGCTACCATTGGGAAGTCAAGTAGCCCCTTAACCAAAAACAGTGGTGGGATGGCCATTTCCATCTGTTGTTGCTTGGTTGCTCTCATGTTAGCAAGAATCAGCCAGGGCCCCTCACAGCCTTAATTGTATCAACAACAAAAGACTCTGAGCTAGCAGTCAGACAAACCACTGCTGTCTTCTCAGAGACCTGGTGCCTGTGACGTACTGAAAGGGCCAGTTCTCTGCCTGAAATCATTGCAAGGTCTGCAAATATAGATCCCTCAAATGAAAAGTGTTCTGGAACAAATGCTTCCTTGATTCAGAGTACCTTCCCACAGCCTTTGAGTGCATTGCACTATCGTATAGCTGCCTTGTTTTGCTGCCTGGAAAAAATACTTCATTGTAGCCCCATATATCCACATTGCACCCCAGAGAATGCCATAGCTGTGTCCTATACAGTGGCTAATATATCCCCCACCTCCAATGCTAAGCCCCTCAACCGCTCTCCTGCCCCCTTCCCCCATACAGAGAAGAAACAAGGTTCAGAATAGCAAGCAAATACATTTTATTCTTTACAGAGAAGAAAGCTTTAATTTACTTTATATAATATATATAGTTTTAATTACAGCTAAATTAAAGCTAAGCTATTGAGGCTAGCTATTTAAATATTAAATATTTAACATTTTAATATTTATTCTATTTAAGCTTTTGGAGTATTAAATTAAAACTATGTAATTAAAGCTAAATTAAAATTAAATAGATATATTTTCCATCTAGAACAGTGCCACTTGATGACTGAGAATTCAAACTACGTGAATCTACTCTATAAAAAAAATCATGGCATGTAAGCACCCTCCAATAGCACTATGAGGTACATAACTTAATACTCAAGACCAAATGAACGTGTAACTACCTCATCTAAATAAGCATGCATGTAAATCGGATGCAGTTAAATCCACATTTAAATAAATCACTTGCACATGTATCAAGGCCTGTAGAAGGTAAAACATTTGTCATTTGTATTGATCTTTACTTCAAGTACTGGGAGAAATGCAGTTGGAGTCCTTTTGATTCAGTTGTAACCAAACAAATACATTTGCTTGTCAAAAAGAGAGACAAGTTAAGGAAAGAAAGTTCTCTGCGTAAGTATGTCATCTGTAACTATACATCTAGAAGACTAAAACAGTGGTGTTTGGAATTGAAACTCAGGAAAATGCTGCCTCCTTCACCTTTTCCTGAAACATGATGAAATTTTGGGGCTTTGATTAATCAAAATAGATATGCAAAAGAGGTCTTTATTTAAAGATGTAGTGTGTGCCAGTTTTCTCCTAAAAATGATGTACCATTTGGACTTAACACTGCCCAGCAGAGGCTGTGCCCCTCACTGCAATGTGCAGCACTGGCCAGAACCATGCCCCACTGGTGCCTGAACCAGGCATGAGAGCCCTGACGCCCCCCCGCCTGCTGCTGCTGCCAGCGCCTGCTGGGATTGCACACCAATGGGGGGGGGAGCATTGTCCCCCATGGTACGCAATCCCATCCTCCTTCACACACGCGTGCTGCTCACCAAAGCTCCACACCGCTGCTGCTCCCCTGGGTACGGGCTCTGTGTTGCAGCTAGCCCCAGCCCCATGCTCTGTGCCCCCACACAGCTGCATCCCCACCCCCACCCCCACCACTTCCTTACCTGCTGCCCAGAATGAACCAGAAGCCTGGGAAGCGGAGCATAGACAGGGGAGAAAAAAAATTTTTGGGGGTGCTGAGTGTGTGCGCACATTGCGCGTCCCCCCCAGCAGGTAAGTGTGGGGGAAGGGGCAGGGGGAGGGCAAAAGGCCATGGCGGGTGCAGATCAAGGCCCCAGTAGAGAGGGATTGAGTGGTGCAGAGGCAGGAGCAGGAAGTGGGATGAACAGGGCCATGGCTGGGCTGGGTGGTAGGACAATCGGAGCCCACATGCCTCATCCAGGGATGTGGTCGGGGGGGGATTCCTGATGCTGTATGCAGCCTGGGGGCACATGCTTCTGGATCTGTGCGTGGGCTGGCAGTGGCTGCTGCTGCATACCAGGCTCTGTGCACTGCTGCCTCGAGCCATGTGACATCATATGTGTCCTGCCACTGGGCGAGCAGGGGTGCAGCACAGCCCAGCAGCAACATGCATGTGGTATCGTGCCACTCCTGGGGCAGTTGCAGCAGCACACAGAGTCCAGCACACAGCAGTAGCCACCTCCACCCCACGCACAGCCCACAGGGCCTCCACTGGGGTGTACCCAGTGGTGGGATCTCCCCCGTGCCCCTGGATGAGCCACCTGGGCTCTGATTATCCCACCACCTAGCACGGCCAGGACCCTTGCCTCTGCCTCTGCTTCACTCCCTTCCTCACTGCAGGGGCCTCAATCTGCCCCCCAGCCCCTTCCCCTTCACTGAATCAACTGGTACTTGCCTGCTATACTGGGCAGCCAGTCATCCACATGCCAGGCTGCAATCCTCGGTGTGTGCTCATCCCTCCCCACCTCTGCTGCATGGGCTGCTCCATGTTTAGGGGGGGCTGAACCCCATTAGTACTGGTCTTCTGCCACCTGTGCCGAGGGCTGCAGCAGCACCCCTCCCAGAAGCTGTGTGCTGGCTTGGCTGGGACCTTCTGCCTGCCTGCACAAGGGTGGGAGCCAGGCACAACAGGGTATGTTGGAGGTGTGTGTATACATGGGCGCCTCACTCTCACCCTCATGGACAGAAGGGCTGGGTAGGGCAAAATTTGTTGGTGGGTGCCACGGGCCAAATAAAAATGCTTGGTGGGCCAGATCCAGCCCACGGACCATATTTTGCTCAAGTAGTTCTCACAAGTCCACAATCCTTCAGGCTGAACTAAAAAGTAATTCTCATCTTACAGATTTTCAGCAGGCAGTGAATGTATACCCAGCACCACCTTGTCCAGCTAATATATTGAGTAGGAGCTGTGCAATACCTTCTAAGCACATTATCTCTTGACAGAAACTATTAGAAAGTGATTCTCAAATTATAATCCTAAATTCATACTTGGTAAATCATAGTTCTGCAAACCCTTGCTGGTGTTCTACTCCACATTTTTAATGTGCCTGAGAATTGTTGGAATGGAAGGTATAAGCATGCTAAATACTGAAATATATCACAAATCAAAGGGCGTTCTTACCATGTGCTCGCTGCACCAACATATATCTGTGTAGCTATAACTTTTGACCTGGACCAGAACATATAATGGTACAAGTAACTTGATCTAAGATTGTAAAGATGCTGAAATGTCTTACTGAATGGATGAAACAGGGAAGAAGAGGAAGAAGGAAGATGCCATGAAGAGGAAGAGCGAGAGCATTTACAAAAGAAAGAAGAGAGATGTAAGAAAGAGGAGGAAGAAAGATTGAGACAGGAAGAAGAGGCAGATAGAGGAAGAGGGGCTCTGGATGGAACAGCAGAAGTGAGTAGTTGGTATAGATAAGGTTATTAAGAAAACAACACTAACCTATACTCAAGGAAAGTTGCCTTTTCAGTTTGTGCTCCAGAACAGCTTTAGCATTATGGGAAGCCAAAAGTGTTGGGCACAAGCATCCAAAGTGCAAGTAAAGTATGACCTAAAGAGTTTTACAATGCCATTTCTAGATGCCCAGCTTTACAGGGGTGCTGTCTGTGAAGCTTATGGATCCCGGTATTCAGTGTATTTGGAATCAGCTTGATGTGTAGTTTGTCTTAAGATACGGCCTTCAGTCTGGAATCTGTAGGGGTGTTTTATGAGCTGTACTTTATACAAAATTGTAGCTCATGTTCCTGACAAGTTGCTAATGGAACTCAGCAAATTTTGAGTGTATCCATGAAAAGGTTATTTTAACTGTGATTCTGAAAGGCCTATCTGTACTAAGATTAGCACTTTTTTCCCCTAGGGGTTCAGTATACACTACTGTGCTTCAGTTCTGTCCACCTAGGGAAATATCCCTGTTGATGTTTGAATTTTTTCTAAGGCTTAGAGTGTTTTCAGTTCCCACTTACTACTGAGCTCTCACAACTTAGGCTAAAGTACCTCTAGAAATCAAGCCACTTCAGGCCACTTGTACACATGACATTGGTTTAGTCTAGAGGTGCACCAATACATTGGTTCCATATTGTACCAGCACTCATATAAGGAAAATTGACATTATTGGCAATCAGCTTTTTTTTTTGGCTGATGTGGCCAAGAATGTCACTGATAAATGTCCTGTGCAGGCACGCAGCAGCAGTGCAGCACAGTAGCATGGAGAACAGCTTCTGGCTGGTAAGGCTTTTGTGGGGGAAGGGGTGTGGGGGTGTTAGAAATGGAATATTGTTAGAAATGGAGTATTGTTAGAAATGCACAGCTTGCATCTTGCACCTGATAAGAAAGAAACACTGCCAAGGACTTTTTCCCTTGCCCAGCCTTGCCACAGCTTTTATACTAAATCGCAGACTCTCCCCCAGCTTCTCCCTAGCCTTTCTCATGCAGATTACAGAAGCTGGAATTCAACTGACTGTGTCCTTGAAATGGGGGGGTTTAAACTCTTGGTGACCTATAGTACTCTCTGAGCATGCTCAATTAGCTGATGCATATTTACCTCTCCACCCTGCATACTTAAGTAGTTAATTATAATATACATGCGATGGATGTAGTGATGTAACCACATGTATGTTTGTATGAATAGGAAATGAGCTGTAAGAGTTCCTGTTTCTGCACACGTGCCCAGGAGGAAAAAGATAAATACAGCCTGCAAAA
>NW_017728943.1:71590876-71598573 GCF_001723895.1 Crocodylus porosus | reverse complement strand
TTTTGCAACAGCATGACACAAACTGCAAAAACAGCTAACTTTCATCATACGTACAAGTGCCCCGAAGAGTCTGAACCTTATGCATTCCTTTTAAAAATTAGTCAAACATTGTGATGCTTGGCATTACCACTTAAACAAAAAACACAGGTTGGATGCGTGAATCATCACACACAATGATAAGCATTTCCAGAATGCTAAAAATACGGATTTATTTGTTACATTTGCAGTGTATAAGAGGGTTCTAGTTAACAGAAGCTCCCTTTCCCCCTTATATGGTAGGTGTCTGTTTTCTTCAAGGCAAAAGGTTAACAAGGGGATGCCTCGGAATAACTAGGGAGTGGTGAGTACTGAGGTAGTGCAACCTACAGTTTACAAAAAGGGGTTCAGCATGGTTGGAAACAGGGAGGAGTGCAAGGAACTTTAGGGAGACCTAAAACAGCTAGGTGAATGGCCAGAGTACTTTGGTACTCTGTAAGTTTTCTAAAGTAACTGCATCAAAAGTAATAGCATCAGCTCAAGTAGACCTGGAAATCAATGCACTCAAGTAATGCAAAACCAAACAGGGTGACAGGGTGTTAGGATGCATGAGAAATTAGATGGTGAATAGTGGAGAATGTCATAATGCCTTTAATCTGGGGTGGAGCCTTTATCCATCATGTGTTGTTCAGTAGTGGTCACCTAATTTCCCCCTCCCCTCCCCCCAGTACTGTAGGAATTGAGGGAGTTGTGGGAGCAGTTAGAAGGGTGATTGAACAAGGGTGTGGAGAATCTCAAGGAGTTTATAAGAACTGCATTGTTCCTCTTAAAAATACAGAAGCAGACACAAATGTGTAAAATGAGGAGTAATACAGAGAAGGGAGATGAAGAGCAGCTTGTGTTCTCACTGTTTCTTGACAGAAGATCTAGAGGATATTCAATTAACATGAAAGGTAGAAAAATTAAAAATCAAAGTGCTTTTTGCACAACAGTTACATTGTGGAACCAATGACTGTATACAAATTGTGACAACCATGTTTAATTTCAAGGTTATTGTTCTCAAATTTGCCCTCACTTCCATGTACTGGGTCTGCCAGCCAAGGGGGGCGGGGGAGGAGCTGCCACAGGAAAAGTTTGAGGAGAAACAGAGAATAAAGGGCTACCTGATGCCCCCAGATTTCTTTTCCCTGATGTAGCAGTGGGAAAGGGACAAATTCAAGGCAAACGTCCAATATTAGATGTCATACCTGGAAAATTATAACTAAATTCTTGACAGAGGAAGTTGAGAAAATGAACAAGAAGATGGAAGACGTGAAGGAGTCTGAGTGGTCTCAGAAGAGTTTCTCAAGAATGTGAAATCCTCTGGCAAAGGCTTTCAGGAACTGCTGTCAGTACACAGGCTCTCATCCTGGGGTGCAGATGTGAAGCAGTCAAAGAAGAACAAGGTGAAAATCATAACAAGCCTTGTTTCCACAGGTCTGCTCATTTCTGTGCATTTAAATATTGCTTTGTGCTTCTGCGAGAATCCAAGAGCACTCAAGGGAGTGCACTCTCAATGTGACAAGTGTGCTTGTGTTATAGTCCCTACTAACCCTTTTTCTGAGTCACTTCAGATAATGGAACTCTGAAGCAAAACTGTCCTTAAAACTCCTCTAAACTCCCTTTTGAAACATGTTCCCTTCCAGCTTAATTGTACCTCAGAGATTTTCTATGTTTTGTATGTGTTAGATTATGGCAGTCCCAATCTAAGTGATGGGCAAGATCAAATACTAGTGATAGAAACTGTACGAAAGGTGTTTGAGATGTTCAACTTACTGGGCATGTCTACGTGTGAAATGAATTTGATTACAGAAACTCTGGTACAGTTTGCACTGGAGCTTATTGCTCCTGGGTGCAGCATTTATAACATATGTCCGGGACTGCCTCATGTTGAGCCAGGGTGGCACAACACTGGCTGGTGGGAAGCCCGGGGGGTCAGCCTGCCAGCTTGGAGGTGCTGCTGCCTGGCTCAGTGTATTGTGGAGGGGCTAACCGGGGCACAAGGGTGCTACGCTGTGGGGCTAGCTGGCAGGCAGCCCTGTACTGTAGCACCCTCATGCTCCAGCAAGCCCTGGTCACTGTCTACACATGCATTGTGGTGCACTAAAGTCTATCATAGAATAGTACCTGTGTTGGGCAGTACTATCCTGCAACGGAGTTAATTACTTTACGCTGGCCTAATAGCACTATTCCTGTAGATGGTGATGCTTTACTGAGGAGCTAATTAGGCAACTTGAATAAGTGTTGTGTGTAGATGCACCCATTGTATTGAACATCTCCAACAGGTCAGGCATATGACAGCCTAGTGAACCAGCATTCCGGCTAACATACAAGAGCTGCACACATACTAAAGAGGGATCAGTACTTTATGATGCTGAGGTCATGGGACACACATGAGACTATTAAACAGGGCTATATAAACAGTGTTGATCCATCTGCAAGTACTGGCTCAGCAAAATTACCAGATGCTGCCTTCTTCCATCTATTTATTTCCTTTGTGAATGTGTTGCCCCCACAGATCTTACACCCTCTGATTCCTTGAGTTGAGGACCACCAACTGGGCATGGGACTCACGATGGCCTCATCCTCCTTGCCTACTACTGTGTCGGTGCCCATGCCAGTGCTAGTGCCCGCAGCTATGGCTGCACCCATGCCCATGCCCTCTACCTGGGGCAAGAACTGGACCAAGGAGGAGACTCACAGCTTTGTGGCACTGTTGGGCGAGGTGCAGCACTAGTCTAAGCAGGACAGGCACTCAGATGCCCACATGTATGAGGCACTGTCAAGCCAGATGCCGAACTTCAGGCACAACCTGTTGGTGCAGCAGTGCCACATAAAAATCAAGGTTATGCAGGCACAGTGGGTTGCCAAGACCACCTGCAGTTATTACCAGAGGAGGGCCCTTCAGGGGTCCAGCTCCCTGTTGTGCTGAGCTCCCTGTCTGCAGTTTCCACCAGCAGCTCAGAGCCCTGGCCAGTACCTGCCTCGCCAGCTCCACAGCCCCAGGGGCAGCCACAAGGTGCAGCTGGCCATGACACCGCTGGCCTCCAGCAGCATTGGTTTCTGCCTGCGGGGGGGTGGGGAGTCCTGGCTGGGTGCCTGCACATGACACCCCACCATCAGAGGACACTGGCTGGAGTCACATGCCATCACCAATACCCAGGCCTCAGTGGGGCCACCAGCTGTGCCAGCCCTGGCCATGGGGTAAGGTCCATACTGAGGAGAGGGCCCTCCCCACCCTGGCCCCTGCTCCCTCCTCCCCACCCAGCCCTCCCACATGCCCCTAGCCCTGGGTTCCACCCCCACCCCCCCACCACAGCACACAGGGAGGCAGGAGACAGTGTCAAACTTTCAGCAGCCCATGTCCCTAAAGCTAGGCAGGCATGGGCCTCTCAGGCTGAGGAACATGTCAATGCTGGCAGCAATGTTTTCTTTGGCTGCGGGGTGGGGGCAGGGACACGTAATACAGCCACAGGTAGCCCTCCAGGTGGCAGTAGAGGTTGCAGGGCAGCCTGGACCTGCCCTTTGTGCTGTTGTAGCTCAGGGTCCGGTACCAGGTCTGCAGGTGCACCAAGGCCATCATGGCAATCAGCAGCAGCAGGGCCTAGTGGGTCAGGCACCCCTTGTTCCATGCAAACAGCTCCTCACACAGTGCCCACAATGTGCAACAGAGGCATGCTCAGGGCTTAGTGCTGGTGCACTAGGGGGCTGGCCCTGGGCCACCTCCCTGGAGAGGCCCCCTGTGAGGAGGGTCGGGGCATGGGCATCTCCTCATCATAGTCATTCTGGAGTTGTATGTGTCTCCCTTCCTTCCCCTCCATCCCAGGAGCCCAGGTACCATGGGCTGGGCAGCAGCACAAGAGAGCAGCTGGCCTGAAGCTGGGGGGGTGGGGGGCAGGGGGGGAAGCAGATTCTGGAGCCGTGGTAGCAGGTGCTTCCAGGAGCTTGGCTAGTCCTGCCTTGGTAAGAGGGTAGGGGAGGCAGGCTGCCTGTGGCCAGCACCCACCAGCCCTCTGGCCCCAGGGGAATGAGCCGGGTTGGGGGGCTAGGCTGGTGGCCACCTGGCCACCCCAATGCACTATGGTCCCTGAGGACCCATGCACACCTGACTCCTGATTTGAGGCTGTGCAGCGTATGGCCCCTGGTATTTTATCAGAAAAGTTGCAAACTCTCTCACAAACAGCTTTTGTCTTGTGGCTCTACAGGCCCCAAAGCTGCACATTGGGGAGAGGTTATCCTAGGCAGCTGGGATACAGTCTCAGAGTTGTGACCGCCCACAGCTGGGGCACTGCAGATGTGGCAGCTCTCTCAAAGGCAGACACAGGACTGCACCTTTTTCCTGGAGCAGCTGGTGGTGAGGTCACAGGAGTGGCTGGAGGAATCACGGGCCTGGGTGGGGTAGAGGATGTTCCCCATGAGGATGCACAGGACTGGTGCAAGGAGGTATAGGATCAGGAGTTCTGGGCAGAGGTCCTGGCCTTAGAGCACAAGCAGATCCAGCTGCTGCAGGAGCAGAACGCCCTCCTAGGCCAGGCAGTGTAGGCCATGGATAATGACTGCTAGGTGCTGGACTCCATTCTGGCCCCAGTGGTCATACTCATGGCACCTGATCCCCACAACCTAGCCCTGCCTGCCCCCTAGCAGCTGCTTGCCAACCTGCAGCAAGCCCTCACCTGGGCCTGGAAGGAGGTCATGTGCTGCCTCCAGCAGCCAGGAGCCCCTGCCCTGAGTCTGGCACCCCACCTCCCCCTGCCTGGGCCCAGCCCTGCCCGGCATGTGCTGCAATTGGTGTGGGGACACACCAAACTGAAAGTAAAGCGCTATTGCCTGCCCCCACCCCAGGTCTGTAAGAACCCTAAATGTCTACAGACCAATTTTAAACACCTAGTCTGCAATATTCTATAACCTTTCAAGATTTACATCCACAACTTTCAGATCATATGCATTGTGGGTAGCAGCATAAGTACATATTGCTTTATGATCTTGGCTTCTTCTGAAACTTTATCAACCATCTGCAAAAAATAAAATAACAAGAACATCTGAATTTTTATCAGTGACCTGGAAGATAGGATGGGGTACACCCTCAGCACATTTGCAGATGACACCAAGCCACGGGGAGTAGTAGATGCACTGGAGGGTAGGGGTGGTATTCAGAAAAACAAATTGGAGGATTGGACTAAAAGAAAGCTCATGAAGTTTAATAAGGACAAACGTGAAGTCCTGTACTTAGAACAGAAAAATCCCATGCACCAGTACAGGCTAGGGGCCAACTGGCTAAGTAGAAGCTCTTCAGAAAAGGACTCAGGGCAGGGGCAGTGCCAGCCCCTCCCCAATGGAGAGAGTGCACTGCAGGCAAGAGCCGTGCAGGCTTAGCTGCATGGGGTGGGCAGCAGCAGCCTGGGGGGAGGGGTGACACTGGAAAGGGTGACTACATGGGGGAGGGATAGGCAAATTTGGGGGGGGGGGATCTAGAGCCACCCCTAACCTCCCCCTAGCACCATCCCTGACCTGGGGTAACAGTGAACAATAAGCTGAATATGAGCCAGCAGAGTGTACACTTGTGAAGAAAGCTAATGGCATACTGGGCTGCATTAGTAAGTGTTGCCAGCAAATTGGGGGAAATTATTCTTCCCCTCTATTCAGCACTGGTGAGGCCATATCTGGAGTACTATGTCCAGTTTTGGGTCGCCCACTACAAAAAGGATGTAGACAAATTGGAGAGAGTCTAGCAGAGGGCAACAAAAATTATTAGGAGGCTGGGGCACAAGACTTCTGAGTAGGGACCCAGGAAGCACCAGTCACCAAGCCAGGGGAGCATGCCCCCCTCTCCCCCTGCAGCATGCTCCCTGGCGGACCCGGAAGTGGACCGGAAGTGCTTCTGGTCCATTTCTGGGTCTGCTACTGAGTGCACTGGGGAGCCCCCCACACTCTTGTGGGATGCTCTACCCGCCCCAGCATCTCAGCCTTCACAAGCTGCCTGGTACCTAATGGTATGTAGAAAAAACATTTAAAGCTGTGTCTCTCTCCGAATCTTTCCAAATCTCTCCGAATTCATTCGGAGGGTTCTGATTCGATTTGGAGAGATTAAAAGGTCCTCTGGTTCAATTTGGGGATTTGGCCACCAGATCAGGCCGAATCTCCACTGAATTGAATCAGGGACTGAAGGTTTGCACAGCCATAGTGAGAGGCCACCAAAATGGGTTTGTCAAGAATAAATCTTGTCAAACCCATCTGATTTAATTCTTTGGCAGGTTGAGTGGCCTTAGTGGATAGCTGGAATAGTAGATGTGATCCATCCTAACTTCAGTAAATCTTTAGACACTGTCCCACATGACGTTCAGATAATCAAGTTAAGAAAACACTGTCTGCATAAGAGAATGCAGCTGGTTTGAAAAATTGCTCTGTGGTTAATTCCTACATTGGGAGAGTATTTCCAAGTGGAGAAAGAGGTGTTAATGTCTAGAAAATCTGGCATTTGTAGGTTATTTCCTTCTGAGGCATACATAAGTAAAACTACAAGACAAAAAGATTGGACAATATTACAGGATCCCCTGAGGTCTCCTGTGGCAAACCTTTATGGGCAGGGGTATAACATTTAGTAATCCGTGAAGAATGGCACGCACATACCGCACTTATATAGATGAGTGAAATTGCCACCATGAATTTATTTTTTGCAAGACACAAGGCTGCTTGCATTTGAGCCTTGTAACTGATGCTCCCTTTCTCTTTTACAGGTTTGGGCAAAACTGCACCTGATCCCACAGCCACCATCAGTTATGAGGGTGTAGAAGTTCCTTTGGGGAATGGAATGTCAACAGGAATTAATGATACTTGTCTTCTGTATAATGAGTATCCTTTACTGTTTGACTTCAGCCAGAGAGCATGCATCTTTTATAGGGAAGAGGCTTTGTACAATTACTTGGGAGGAATCTTAAAATATCATCCTGCTAAAAAAAACCAAAACCCCAAAACATTTGGTGAGTAAAAATTGTTAAGGATAGCACTTGTATAGTACTTCCAAAACTCTTTGCATATGTTAATTTGTATTCTACAATACCTTTGAAGAAAGGCGCACTGATGTCTGCATTGGAACCAGAGATAGACCCCTGGTGTCTGTACTCCCAGATCCGGGGTTTGACCCCTCCTTCCTAAATGAGCAAAAACTAAACTAACAGTTTTCAAGGTAGGTCCAAAACTCAAGTGAGTTGTCTTTCTATTAATGGAGTTGTCTCGTGGGGAACAGAGAGGAAGTTTATTCATGGATTGTTAATACAGCTACTTTCTTAGTTTGTTTAGCAAAACAATACAAATTAATTTTTATTTAGGTCAGCAATTGTGCTATTTCTCACATGTCTTTGAATCATCTACAGTGTACTTAATGAGAACATTAAGTCCATTTTCTCTGATATAGGAGTCTTTGAAGTAAGTTTTATAGCATCATATATTGAAAACAGGCAAGGTAGACTTAATAGCATAATACCTCCACAGCCTAGACAGTTGTTGTCCCTTCTGACACCAACAGTGATAACAGGATTTTTTTTCCAATGTTAGCCCCCTTGTGAGGCTAGTAAATAGCTTCTGTTCTTACAGATGGAGAGAGCGAGATTGCTTAAATGACTTTATGTTATGATTATTAACAATCCCTGATGCCCAAGTCCAAACTCAGACCACGCTGCTTTGTC